>NC_083364.1:35562941-35868235 GCF_030254825.1 Meriones unguiculatus
TGGCTGTGAGAAATCTCTGGGGTTGGAGAACATATCTGCAGGCCTGGCCCTGCTTGCTTCTCTCCCATAGAGTGAGAGAAATGCCGCCTAGGTGTGAGGAAGACCACAGGTGAGGACTCTAGGGTGCTCCAGTCAGGCCCTGGGATGTCAGCCAGAGCACGCCCAAGCCTGAGACACCCCAAGGCGGGACAGCACAGCCCTCGAGCAAAGAAACAGGAGGGGACAGCTGAGGCATGGCTCCCAGCTCTGATAAGGGATCCCTATCGAGATGTCGATCTCTCTGCAGAGGACGACAGGAGCAACTCCTACTTTGTGGTGGCTGTGGTGAGGCGGGACAGCTCTCGCTCCTTCACCTGGGACGAGCTTCGAGGCAAGCGTTCCTGCCACCCAGGCCTGGGCAGCCCCGCGGGCTGGGAGGTGCCCATAGGCTCCCTCATCCAGCGAGGCTTCATCCGGCCCAAGGACTGTGACGTCCTCACAGGTACGTCACAGGATATGTCTAGGTGTTCCAGCCACTCGACCCAAATAGCATTTACACCGAACAAAGTGGGTGTGGCAGTGCGAAAGGGCCCGGGTCATCACCCGTCACCGTGCCTAGCAGTCCCTAAGCATCTGGGGACCTCACTGGAAAGAGGGCGTGCACGTGTGTACCCAAATATGGAAGTGCTAAGATGGGGACAGAGTAAGAAATGTTGGCTAGTTACCCGTCACACACTTGGGCAAAGCTCTCCCCATAGCCACACAGTCCAAAGACAGCGAGGTCCTCAAGCTCCAGGCCTGGCTACAGGCCTCTCCCCCGGCTGTAAACGTAGCTCTCTTACTTCGAAGCACAGAGAGGGCACCAGAATCCACAGCTCTCTCTCCTGTCAGTAGGGGGTTGCTCTAAGAGGGATCATGAGATAGTGACACCCCCTCACCCCATCCCTGAGGGAGTTCAGGCCAAGGCCAGTGGGCAGATGGGGGTGGGGCTGCGGCCTGTCCATCAGCTCCCTGGCCCTCTTCCTGTTGCCCCGCTGCCCTGTCACGTCCTCTCCGTCCCGCCCCAGCGGTGAGCCAGTTCTTCAATGCCAGCTGTGTGCCTGTGAACAACCCTCAGAACTACCCTCCCTCTCTGTGCGCCCTCTGCGTGGGAGACGAGAAGGGCCACAACAAGTGTGTGGGCAGCAGCCAGGAGAGGTACTACGGCTACAGTGGAGCCTTCAGGTACTTGGTGCAGGGGCGGGTCTCCTGGCCTGGCCCCACAGCGCGGCTGCCTTTCTAACGTCCGCCCTGCCTCCCGTGTGACAGGTGCCTCGTGGAGAATGCGGGGGATGTTGCCTTCGTCAAGCACACCACTGTCTTTGAGAACACAAATGGTACGTGAGGGGCTGTTTCCTGTCTCCAGAGCAGTCCAGGCACAGGGTGTTGCTGGCTGTTTAGAAACTGAGTAGCAACCAGGAGAAACTGAGTCTAGAATGCTCTAGCCCCATTAGTCATGGGGCCCCAAGAGCTACAACGGTAAGGACAGATTTCAGGGATGCCCTATTTGGGTCCAGAATTCAAGTTCCTATCCCACTGCGATGTGGTACTGCGTCTCCACCAGTCTTCCAGTATTCCTGGGGGGCTGAGGCTTGTGGGTTAGGGGGTTGCAAGACCCCTCTCTTCTGCTCACTGGTCACTAGCGCCCTGGCAGTGTCCGGTACAGGGAAGTCATAAGGATATCCAGAGCTGACCCGGTAGCACACTCCCGTAACCCTAGCACTCTGTGGGCTGAGGCAGGAGGATCACAGTTTGAGGCCAGCTTAGCTATATTGCAAGACCCTGTCTCAAAAATGGTCTTTTTAAGAGTCCTGGTTTTGTCATCTGTAAAATGCTGTAAGTTAGAGGTGATAATCCCCGCCCCTGCCCCCACCCCTGTGTTATAGGCAGGGGCCATAACCCTGCCTGTCACATAGCAAGCACGCACTGGCTTCCTATAACAGCAAGAACACGGTGCTTGGGAAGCCATCCAGACAGCACTACCCCCTCCCAGCAAAGGGTCTCAGAGTCTCTCTCCTGCTGCTTCCCACCCCATGCTGTCCCCCCAGGCCACAATCCTGAGCCCTGGGCTGCTCACCTCCAGTTGCAAGACTATGAATTGCTGTGCCCCAACGGGGCCAGGGCTGAAATAGGCCAGTTCCAAGCCTGCAGCCTGGCACAGATGCCATCCCACGCTGTCATGGTTCACCCAGATACCAACATCTTCACAGTCTACGGACTTCTGGACAAGGCCCAGGTGAGCCAAGCTAGAGGGACTTCAGGGAGGAGTTGGTGGCTGTGGAGATCCAAGCCCCACCCACCCCCCAGGAGGCTTCTGCCTACCTGGAACAGAATTCATAAGAAACAGAGGAGGCTAGGGGGCGATTGTGTGATTTTTCATTCTGCCTGTGACGTTCTACCAACAACAATCCCTGTCTCCTGAATCATGAATTTTCCTTCCATTCTCTCCCAACACACAAACCTGCTGCTTCACCATCTCCAAGTAGCAAGCTAACCCTCCTGGCATCACATCTCTTGAGAGTCACGACCCCTTTCCTTGCTTCTTGTTGTATGGCCAAGGAGCCTCACGCCTGCCTGGGAAAGGCATCTCCACTCCCTCTGGGGGCAAAACTCCTAAACTGTCTCCACCCTAAGCCCAGCAGTTCCTCTCCTGGTCTCTCTTGGGGGTAGTGCCACTCCAGGCTGTCCTTTCTTAGGCCCCTTGTCAAGGGCACCATGCCCCGTATTGCTGAATCCAAGGGCCTCATTGCACCTGACCTCACACCAGCACAGCACTGGCCACAGACAGCACCCCTTTCCTGAGTCTCACACCCCTCCTCTTAGAAACACATTCTCCATTGGCTCTCAGGCCCCCACATCACCGGCTCTCCTCCTGGCTCCATCTTTTAGGCTGAACTTAGTCTCCTTTGACCACCAGAACTATAGGCTAGCAGAACTATAGGAACTGGGCTGTTCCTCAGCTTCAGAGTTGTATATGCCCTGTTTGTCCTCCCGAAGGAGGAGCAACCCCTTGAAGCCAGTGGCTTCCCTGACTGGCCCCTCGAGGTCTCCGGAGTTAACTGGGGAAGTCATGTCGGTGTCCGTTTTTCCGACATGCTTGATGACTTCAGGAGAAGCACAGGTCCCCTCCAAAAAGGCTGATAGCCGTGGCCACTTTCTCCCTTTCCCTTGATTTTCACTCAACAGTGGACACACATTGTGCATATTTTCCAGATGGTCTTTGTTCACACCCTTATCTGTATCCCAAGCTGTTCTCAAACTCTCAATCCTTCTACCTCAGCTTCCTGAGCCCTGGGATTACACGCATAGACCGTATCTGTATCCCAAGCTGTCCTCAGACTCTCAGTTCTTCTACCTCAGCTTCCTGAGCCCTGGGATTACACGCATAGACTGCCACGCCTGGCTTGGTGATAGTATGTCTGCTGTTGTGGTGGTAATATGTGATGGTGGTATTCTGGTATTATATCTCCTCTTCCTCTAGCTCTTTGGGTCTGTCCAAAGCACATTCAGTCCAAGGTTTCCCATCAGGGAAGGAAGTAGCAGGGTCACCCCTGGAACACAGACAGGCTTGGTGATGACATCATCACCTCCTCCCCGTCTTATTATTGGTGACAGAACGAAGGCCTCTGAGATTGTCTTGGCTCCTTGGAAAGGATGCCCATAAAATCAATGAGAAAGCATTGCCAAAAAGATTGAGGAGTGTTGGGCAGACCCAGCCAAATGCTTAGTCATTGCATCTGCACCAGCTCTCATTTCTGGGTCCTTCTTGCTATAATTCTCCCACTCCAGTGCTGCCTTCAAGAACTGGTCTGTAGGACATTTCTGGCTGTCTTTGGATGGTGCCTCTCTGCAACTCTTTCCCAGACTCATTCCATGACAGAGGCTAAGTGGAGGCTTGGTGCCCCGAAATGATTGCTCTTTGGGACCCCCACGGTGTTTTGTAAGCCCAGACATAGCAGCTGCTTTTGGTGTTTCCAGGACCTGTTTGGAGATGACCACAACAAGAATGGGTTCCAAATGTTTGACTCCTCCAAATACCACAGCCAAGATCTGATTTTCAAAGATGCTACTGTTCAAGCAGTACCTGTTAGGGAGAAAACCACATACCTGGACTGGCTAGGCCCTGACTACGTGACGGCTCTGGAGGGAATGCTGTCTCAGCAGTGTTCAGGAGCAGGTAGGGGAGCAGGCCTCGTGTGCCAGCACTTGAGACACCCTCTTTAAAGAGCCCTGAGACAAGCCCAGCGTCATGGGGGTGGGGAGGGAACCAAAACTCTGAGAAAGCTGAAGGGGTATCCCAGGTCTGAATGAGGGAGAGAAAGAAGTCCCTGTTTCAAATACTGTCAAGATGAAGTGTCCCGGGGAAGGTCCAAACAGGGAAGCTTGGCGATAACTGAGGCAGCAGCTCTGGGCTTGTCACCCAGATAGACCCGGATCATGAACATAAGTGCTGAAAATGATAGTCCTCGGTGGATCTGAGGTAGCGACATAAATATGCATGCAAGTATAATTTGGAAGGGAATACATATGTAAAGGAACCAGGGAGAGGCAAGATCGTCGTCGCTCGCTCCGGTAGAAAGGAGGCTGGAGGTAGCAGAGCGCACAGAAATAGCGCTGCCTGTGTGTGAGCACCAAGCCGGCCGCCCACAGGCCTGGTGCTTCCAGCCCTAACTACCTACCCTCCCTCCACCCTCCCCCGCCAGTGGCCGCGGTGCACCGGGTCCCCCTGCTGGTCCTCCTCCTGCTGGCCCTGGCTGCAGGCCTCCTCCCGCGTGTTCACTGAACGTGGCTGCCCAGGAGGCGCCCCGAGCAGCGAGAGCTACCGAGTCCGACCCGAGAAACCTAGAAATCGGCTAACCCTGCCGGGGAGCACGGGACGCCAGTGGCAAGGTGAGAGAACTCACACACGCGGCCCTCGGATATGTGATTCTAACCCAAGGAGAACTTTCTGGAATCAGGATGATAACGTTAAGGCTAAGTCTTCCCAACCGGCCGGCGGAGCCCTCAGTACCTGAGGCGACTGGCGAGCAGCCCAGTCACGCCTCCCACGCTACCGGAGCCTGCAGGGAACCTGCACCTCCCACCTGGAACCTCCTGGGCCGGTTGGGGAAGGGAAGGAAAAAAAAAAAAAAAAGCCGGTTGCCATGGCAACCGTGGAGGTCCTTCCCCCCCCCACCAGCCTCCGCGCCTAGGGAGATGCCGAGGCCAGAGCCCACCGCCAACCCATAGGACCTCAGTGTCACACTCCCACCCCGCAGCCCCACTCCTCGGCTCTGAGGACACTTGTCCACCAAGGCTCAGGCCCACGCCCTCTGAGGAGCAGGGTTGCCGAGGCTGCTCAGCCTTTGTCCTTGTTGTCTGTGACATCAAGCAGCCCAACCCCTCTGGACAGCAGATTCTGCCAGAAGGCAGATTCTATCCTGCTGAACAGCTCCTTTTGCAGGACTTGCCCAACCCTGCTGCCTAGAATCCCCTGTCCTGTCCTCTTGGCCTAGGTCCCAACATCATTTTCCTCCCTGCCTCCCTGTGCCCCTTCCCCCCTATACCCTACACACACACACACACACACACACACACCCCTTGTCTGTGTGTGAGCCAAGTCCACTCCTTATCTAAAGAAGCATGAGCTGGGCCTGAGGACATGCCACGAGCCAGCGGATTGGGAACGAGCCCTGTCTTCTTCCCCTACCCCTGCACCTGTGGCATATTGTGGAAGGGCGCCTGCGTCCTGCACGCATGTGAGAGTTGACAGAGCACCTGGGGAAGAGTCTGCACTCCATCTTGCCGTGTACTCTCCAGAGCCAGAAAAAAAGTTTTCCCAAACTACCAGCTTTCACTCCGAACTTTGTTCCTTTAAAAATAATCAATTAAAAAAGAAAGGGAAGAAACAGGAGCAAGTACCCCTTGTCAGCACACTGGAAGCAGCGTGGGCCCGGAGCTATTTGTGTCTTGGTCTGTGTGGGGGCCCTCAGGATGCTGCTGACAGACCAGGTTCCCGGTGACTCTCCCCCACCCGTGGGCGACAGGACAGATCTGTACATCTCTCAGCAGTAGGGAAGGCCCTGGCAGCCTCCCAGGCGGAGCCACACAATCATGACGAATCTCTGTCGGTCACCATGCCTCTTTGGAGACCAAGCCCCTCAAGCTCCCTGGGGCAGAGCCGTCCGCCCATTCCTCTGCGACCGGGGCACTGATATTTTTCTTAAAGAAGACTTTTCCGGTGAGAAGTGTACTATTCTCTGTGGGCGGTCATGCTGCCCTGAGTGTGATGTCTTAGGCCGTGTGCCTTTCAGGTGTGACTTTCCAAGAGTGTTGTGTGAATGACGTCTGATTGCCAGGGGCCACTGCTGTGTCAGTGCTAAAGAAAGACATTGGTTTCTTTTTAAATAAAGCCGAACACCCCTGCGGGTGCAGAGGCGTGGATTGTGTTGGGGACTGTCTGCCACTGACTCGACTCGTTTTCTTCGTTGCTCAGAAACCTACCTGCTTCAGGCCACTGCCCTGCCTCACCCAAGATGGCAAATTTCATTTCGAGCCCCGTTGGCTGAGACCGCTCTGCGCTCCAGCCCTCTCACCCTCCGTTTGCTTCCCCATCTGGACCGGTTCTCCGGCCCCCGCCATGCCTCAGCTATCCCCAGCCCTGGCTCATGGCAGCTGCCACCACCCCCTCAGCCTCTTGGGTGTCCGCTTCTCTGGGGACTGGATGCAGAGGAGGATGAGAATATACCGGCTGCCCCTGCCCTGGGTCCCCAGAATAAGCTGCCCACACCTTTTCTCTTGCTGTTAACTCATTGGGGCGGGGAGAGGCCCACCGTCCTTGAAGAGGGCCGGAAGTGCCCATTGTTCTGACTGAACAGATCGGCCTTCCAGCTTCTTTCTCTCTCACTGCTATGGCCCTTTACTGAATTCCCCTCAGCAAGAGGCTGAGGCAGAGGTAATACTGCCAGACTCTGTCTCAAAACAACCAAGGCCAGGAAAAGTCAGTCTTCACAGAGTTGATGGCAGCCTGAACTGCAGGACAGAGGAACAGAGTCTCCCTCATTTCTTCTTTCCCAGCAGCCTTTGGGGTAGCTGCTCCAAGCACAGCAGGTGTTTTCCATCTAGGAGCCCTTGCACATCAGGGGCTCTTACACTCTGGAGCCTGTCAGTAGCATAACCTGGAGGCCTTGTCAGAAACAAGCCACTGCACCCTGTCTGTGTCCCACAGATCTGAGAATCTGTATTTGAGAAGTTGTGTTTCTGGCAAATCCCCAGCTGATACTGACACTGTAGAGCAATCTTCCTGACTCTGAAGAACATGGCTAGAGGCAACATGAGTTTACATTCATCATCGAGGCCATTTAGCTGGTAACTGTCCCAGCAAGGTCCAGGGCTTCGGTCGGGAAGTGGGGGGAGGCGTCAAAGGCCCTCCTGTAGGAAGCTGAGTCCTACCTGAGAAAGACCTGTGGCTTCTGCAATGTCCACGTAGGGGGAGGAGATGTGCTGGAAGATGCCATCCCATAGCTGTGGACTCCAACAGGCTAGCTGCAAGAAAGGAACAGCATAGAGCCACCCCTCTCCAGCCAGCCACCGTCTCCTCCCTCCAGCCCACACAGTTCTGAGCAGAGCCTATAGGAAGAAGAGAAGCCAAAGGTCAGAGCACCCCTCCTTCTCCTTAGCTTCCAAAGTCCCCAGAAACCTACAGCTCAAACCTGATATTCCCTGCTGTGCCCACCATTGAGACATGGGGTCAAAGAGGAGAAAAAGGCCAGTGGCTTGCTGAGCAGAGTGTTCTTAGCCAAGACTCCAATCCAAGCAACCTCATCTGCCAACTTCCCTGACCACCTGATTCCTTCTCTCATCTTCCTTCTAGCAGATGCTGATTATGTCCAGGGTGGCCATATACCCAGCTAAAATATCCACTTGGTCAGGCCTGCTGACACAAGCCTGTAAAGCCCATTTACTCACAAGGGTGGTGTGGGAAGCTTGAAAGTTCAAGGCCTGCCTTTGTTGTAGATTAGGTTCAAGGCCAGTCTGTACAATTTAACAAGACCCTGGTTTAAAATGTAAAAGGAAAAAGAGCTAAAGAGTGTGTGTAACTTTTGGATAGAACCCTCACTTAGATGCACAAGGCCCTGAGTTCATTCCCTGATCTAGAAACAGAATTCAGTTAGGAATGGTCAGGGCTGAGGATAGAGCTCAGTTGTAGGGCACTTGTCTAGCATACATGAGGCCCTAAGTCAGTATTTCTCCACCTGTGGATCTCAGACCCTTAGACAAACCTCTGTCTCCAAAAATATTGACATTATGATTCACGACAGTAACAAAATTACAGTTATAAGTAGCAACAAAAATAATTTTATGGTTAGGGGGGTCACCACAACATAAGGAACTGTATTAAAGGGTCACGGCACTAGGAAGGTTGAGAATGTCTGCTCTAGGTTCTGTTCTCAGTACTCAGTCTTAGCCAAACACACCCTAGGGCTGACCGGACAACTGAGTTCAAGCCAATGAAAACTGAGTGGAGGTCACAGGATGTGAGCTTAAGGAAAGTTTTAGTTGTCGTTCAATAATTTTATTTCCTGAGACTATCATACATGAGCACCGCATCTAAACCATCCCTGCTCCCACCTCCCACAAGCCCTCTGCCTCCCAAATTCCTCATCTGTGCTTTGATGATCATTGTTACGCATATGCTTATATATGCACACATGTGCATGTAATCTGTGGAGTCCATTCATTGTCATCCCTATGGACATGTATCCTGGGCTGACCACTTGAGGCTGGACAGCTTCTGAGAGCTCTTTCTTGGAGGAGACTGATTCTCTCTCCTGGGCCGCCTGTAGCCCTTCCGCTAAGGGACAGAATGTCCCCTTCCATGCTGGCATGTCAGCTGGTGTTAGTATGCTAGCCTTGTTCTGCAACCATATTGTTGAGGGTCCATGGGTACCACTTCCCTGTCATATATAGAAGACTTTATCTCACTGAAGATAGCCTGGGTCAAAACTCTGTTTCCCTCTCTGCACCCCTTTAGCTAGCTATTAGGATTTTAGGGTGCTTTACTGCCCCAAGCAGGGTGGGGCCTGTGACTATGCTGGAGAAAAGCCTTTGCATTGGTGACCCCAGGCCACCCAAGACAGCCAAGGCCAGTGATATGTACCCTAACTTATGTCCAGGTTCTGTGGGGGCAGAGTCCTCCTCCCTAGAAATAAAAAGCTTGAGGGAAGAAAGAAAATGGGGAGATTGTGAGCAGACGTCTAGGGTGGGAAAGGGAGGCAGACAGCCCCAAACTCCTTCATGCTCCAGCCTTACCTGGGTGAGTCCTGAAGGTACCTGCAGTTCTATAGTGGGGAGGAGGCTCCCTGGCCCCAAGAAGAAGAAACAGAAAGGGCTTGTCAAATGCCTTCTATGGGACTGTCACCTGCTGACTGGTGGCTCAGAAAAACGTTTCTGTGACCAGCCTGGTTTCCGTCAGCCCGGGACTCTACCCTCTGTGGTGGTCTGAATAGGCATGGCCCCCATAGACTCACAGGTTTGAATGCTTGGCCACAGGGCGTGGCCTTGTGGAGTGGGTGTGGCCTTGGTGGAGGAAGTGTGTCACTGTGGGGGCGGCCTTTGAGGCCTCCTCTGCTCAAGCTATGCCCAGTGTGGCACACCGTCTCCTTCTGCTGCCTACAGATTAAGATGTAGAACTCTCAGTTCTTCTCCACACCAAATGCGCAGGCATGCTTCAGTGCTTCCCACCATGACGATAACAGACTAAACCTCTGAACTATAAGCCAGCCCCAATTAAATATTTGTATAAGTGCTACCATGGTCATGGTGTCTCTTCATAGCAATAGAACCCTAGTTAAGATAGCATCCTCAGGGGTGCCCTAGGAAACTTATACAATACAATCATTGTAAGATTTTTCCCATCAGGGCCCTGGAACTATGGGCTGGATCGATGGCTCAGTATCTCAGCAGTTAAGAGCTCTTGCTGCAAAGGACCAGAGTTCAGTTCCCAGCACCCATGTCAGGTGGCTCACGACTGCCTGTAACTCCAGATCCAGAGGAATCCAGTGCCCAGATCTGGCCTCTGTGGACACCTGCACTCATGTACTCATGTACACACACACAAATAAATTGAATTAAATAGAAATAATGTATTTATTTATTTATTTAGCATGAGCGTGCTAAAGTATATTTTTACACAGTAACTGGGTTCATGACCGTGATAGCGGTCTAACGTTCGTTCACCATATAATCTTAGGAAGAGCAAAATTCTGGAAACCTCTCAGCGCATCCGTGGTACTTCCGTTTGCTGTGGACAGGCTACAGCCGTTATGTAAAGGGTGGGGCCGCCTTCCCTGAGGTGGGAAGATCCCTGCGACATATTGTTGAGTAAAAAGAGCAGGTTATGAAACAGTATGTGGTTCCATTACCATAAGTCCCCACACTCACACGTGGCGCCGTCTGGAAGTCTGTTCACCAAACTGTTAACAGTGACTCTCCTCAGTTGGTGGGATTTAGGGTAAGTTTTACTTTCTTTAAACTTTATTTTTAGTTTCTGGAAACTCTACATTCTGAATTGCAAAATGTCTAAAGTAAAATTGCTGAGGATGTAGTTCAGTGGTATGAGCGAGGCCCTGGGCTCCAACTCCAGCTCTGCAGTGAAGGAATGAATAAATAAATAAAATCCTTTTCATTCTGGAATGGACAAGCAGATGGTAACAGTAATGACAGCAAAGCCTTCCACTGTCACAAGCACAGGCACCTTGCCTCTGCCGAAGGAGCCAGTCCTGGAGCCAGTCAGCCCAGATGTGCGTGCAGCTGTGCCATTGGCCACATGACCTTGGAGAAGGCACTGCTCTAGAGCAGCTGTTCTCAACCTGTGGTTTGTGACCCCTTTGTGTGTGTGTGTGGCAGGGGGAGGAGTTGGCAACTGATCCTTTCACAGGGGTGGCATATCAGATATCCTGCATATCAGCTGTTTACCATTCCTAACAGCGGAATTACAGTTATGAGGTAGCAACGTAATAATTTTATGGTTGGGGAGGTCACCACAACATGAGGGACTGTATTAAAGGGTGGCAGCATTAGGAAGGTTTGACAACCACTGCTATGGACCCTCCTCTTCCTCCCTAAGCATCCACTCCACCAGCTAGTTGAAAGGAGTCTTCTGGAAAGGAGGAGGGGCCCAGGCAATCCCAAAGGCCCTGAAGATCAACAGTGTCCCAAACTTTGGCCCCTCCACCGCCTGCTAGGCAGATGGGAGAAAGGGAGGTCATTCTCACCTGATGAACTGAAGTCCACACTCAACTGGACCAGCCTCAGGTGCCCACTGGCCCAGGAGAGGCTGGGAAAAGCCCAGATCAGACAGGTGGCTCAGGAGTAGGGGGACCCGAGAAAACTCCTCCAGGGCGATCCGGCCCACCCTTTACCTGACCCATTTCACTTACAGTGCTCCGCCTCCCTCTGCTTCCTAGGTCACAGGCTTGTAGGCACCTCCATGTATCAGTGTGCCCCAATAGCTTGTCCTGTCCCCCATCTTGCAGGAAACCAAGGTTACAGGGAACAGGGCTTTCTCCCGGTGGCTTTCCACCTTTGTAACCCCACACTAGAACTCAGAACCTGGTTCTCACCTTGAAGTAACGGGACCTCGGCCCAAGGCCCAGAACACAGAGTGCATTTTAACACAGGTTTACCACCCCGTTTCAGCCATGGAAAGTCCGTCGTTGTTTAAACTTTTGGTTGGTTGGTTTGTTTATTTTTTGAGAGGAGATCTTACTATGTAGCCCACTTCAGTCTCTAACTCACTGCATAGATGAGAATTCCCCGGCCTCTGCCTCCCCAGTGCTGAGGTTATAACGCAACTGGGTTCATGACCGTGATACCCCTGGCTTGCCTGTTGTTCTGGAACCAGGCCTTGCTAGGCAGCCCAGGCTTGAGGTCCTCTTGTCTGGGGCTCCTAATGCTGTGATTACGGGCATGAGCCACCGCACCATCTGTGCCGCGCTCTGGGGAAGTTTTAACAGTTGTGCCACAGCTACATGCCTGAAGTTCTCACTGCCAGATGGTCAGTAGATGATCGAGTGTCAAAACCCACTTCACACTCTTTTCCCAGGAGCCTTCCTGGCACCAGCTGACGTAGGTCTGTTGGCCCAGAAAATCCTGTGGGGCAGAAACTCAAGGGAGAGATGTGAGCTGCGATGCAGCCGCGAGGCGCCTTGGGTAATTCCACCTTCCGCGAGAGGGCCTAGCTGTCATGACCCGATACCGTCCCTCCACTGAATACAGGTGTGGGGTGGCATGACCTTGAGCTCAGTGGCTCACTTCAGCAGAGGACAAGTCTCCAAGAGAAGCCCAACAGGGACGCGTCAGTTAGCACCACCTCTGCCAGCAGCCAGCTGGCCAAATGGGAGGATCGGTTCCTGGAGGAACACCGGGCTGTGGATCACAGCGCCACCTGCAGGAAGAGAAGTGACCCACCCGAGACCACGCGGCCTGGCGCTGCAGAGCTGGCACGGTCGTGGGGTAAGCATAGACGGCGTCTAACACTTCGAGGCTGTGCTCACTGCCTACTAGACACAACTGCTGTGTGCCAAGTTTAGCTCTCAAAACAATACCACAGAAGATGTATTCATGCGATAGTCGTAGTTAACAGATGAAGGGCCTGTGGCGTGGAGTTGCCCAGGGTCAATCAACCAGCTCGACAAGCCAGGATCAACACAGGCAGCTTGACCCTAGAGCCAGCGGGTAAGCCCACACTGGCAGACTGAGCTTTGCGAGGTCGCGTGTGGCGACCCTCCATCTGGTGGATGCTTTCGGACTCGGAAACGGAGACGGGGTGAATCTTGACCTTAGCCGGCTCCTCAGAGGTCTGCAGACTCGCCGACCACTCTAGGAAACAGGATCTGCTTCGGGCTACAGCCTCTCTGAGGGCTGCCTGCTCTAAGTCCTCTGGGTTTCCAAGTTCAGGAAGTACAAGGGATGTTAGTCACGCGGGGGTCTCCTCAATGGAAGGATGAAAACCAAATACCGGCAGTCCACCCAGAAAGCTGAGAGCGGATTTGTTAATGCCCTCGTGACCTTTCTGCTCTCTGTGGAGGCAGACCTCACCCAAATCCCCCAGGATGGCTACCCCAGACTCTTCCCTCCCTAGACCGTTACCTATCCTTAGGGGAGATGTCACCTGTGCTTTGTGGCCTGCTGGCCTCCATGTTATGGGTCAGAGACCACACTAGATTCTAGGCCTTTACTTGGTGAAGAAGTTTCCGTGTAGTCACACCTTAAGCTGAGCTGGAGAGAAGCACCATCCAGCTCTGGATAAGCTCCGACTCTCCCCCTGCCTTTCCTCAAGGAGAGAGAGCAGGCACAGGCAGGTGGGCTGGCTGGGGAGCTCTCGGTGCCAGCCGAGGCTCATCAGGGAGAGGGAGGAAGCCTGTTCTCCTAGCACAGGGTTCCAAACATGGGGCTTGATGCTTAAGGGATAATGTTACTCCCACTGGGGGGAAAGACCACTATGGGGCCGGGGGTCCATGCAGCTGACCCGGGTAGCTGTCCTGGAAAATCTCATCTGGAGACCAGCAGGAGTAGGGCCACTCCCTCCCTGCCCTGGGCCTACGTGTCCCAGCATGTAGCCTTACAGCCCCCATCTCTGCCACCCTTGAGATGGTCATGTAGCCTGATGGTCAGGTTACAGATTACAGTTCCTCTCTCCTGGTAAGTTCATGTCCACCCAGCAGGCAGCAGGCGCCAGGAGTTTCTCTTCATGTGAATAAGGCATTTCCAGATCCTTGGCTGGGGCCAATGATGTACACACACCCCCCAAGGGTTTAATAGCCTTTGTTCCCCCCATTAAATGAGCTGCCTCACTGAAGCTGCCTCCCAAGGGTCTCCCCTGCGCCATCCCCCAGCTGTTTCTGCCCCTCTCAGGACCTACCTGGTATGATCACCAGCAGTCACTACATGACTGGAATGGCAGACCACTCTACCACAATTTTGAGCCACATTTGAAGCAAGCTTGAGGTTATCAGGGCACAGGCAAGAGTTGGCTAGTGATTGCCTCCTGAGTCGGGTTAAAGAGAGCAGCACTGAATCCATTTCTTGGCACCCTCTTAAGGAGTAAAATCCTAAGTAGTTATAAAGCAAGTATACAAGAGAGAGACATTGGGGCAAAAAGGAAATACAAGAAAATCCTCCCACACACACAAAAAAGCACCATGTGTTCCGCATGTGATTAGGGAGGGTCAGAGAGGTCATGGGGGGTAAAGGGATTTTCAAAAACAAGTCAAGGTCATGGGTCGGGGCAGGTCAGGCTCCAGAAAACAGACTTAAATGCAGCAATTCAGCTCTTAAAGTAAATGGAAATTTGTTGGTTTTTTTTTTTTTTTTTAACAGTACAGCATAATGGTTCCTGCCTCCAAAATGGAGTTAGGCAGGTTCCTCAGCACAACAGTGGTCCAGTTTTACTCCTTCCCTCCTGTCCGTGCTTTCTCCAGCTCCATTATCCTGTGGCATCAGGTACAAGCTGTTAGAACCCAGCTGGAAAGGAAGCAGAGGTCTATGGATAATTGGCATGGATAGTACCCATATCCACATTGGTAGATATGGTACTGCCATTGGCCAATTAATGGAGGTACTGTGACCTCTTCCCCATCCCACACTCGAGCAGGGGGCCAGTGTGGGCTCCCCTGCTCTCCAGGATTTGAGAGTGAGGCTAGGAGAATAGAGGGGAAAGCTGGGGATTTGAGAACTGGATGCTGGGAAATCAGCATCCTCTTCAGGACTGCCTGGGCTACCCACCTGCAGCCTGCAGAACATTCTGGCCAAAGTCCAGGCGCAATCACTCTTATCTGTCCTGCTCCCCATCTCCATAATCATCTGGGGGCCACTGGCTCAGGTGTCCCCACAGCAAAGAGGCCTTGTGAGCATTTGCTGAAGCTGGGGCTCTTCCCAGATAACAGAAAAGCTGAGCTGGTTCTGCCCTTTACAGATGGGCTGGATATCAGCTGATCTTGTCAAGGACAGGATTACACAGCACAGATTTCTAGCCTGCGCTGGCTGCCAGGCTAGGCTGTGTGGGCCAGAGGTTTCCCTGGCAAGCATACATCCTAACATTTCCTCCCTGCATAACTCCTGCCCACGTGTGATCAAGCATATTAATGGACTTGGGTCAAACAAACTTGTTTAGGGAAGCGAAAACACATGTGACTTGTTATCTTACATAAACAATACATAATTTTGGCTCTCACACTGCCTCTCAGACATCTAAGGAACAATAATAAACTCTAATAAGGTAAAACAAATACAAATGTGTCATAATAGGACAAAACAAACAGAAGGACAAGAGCCCAAGAAAAGGCACAGGATACAGATATAGAGGCAGAGGCCTCTAGTTCACAGGAATTCTACAAAAACACTGGAGACTGGAAACTATGATATATACTCAAAAGACCTACAGGGTAAAAATAAGAGAGAAAATTGAAGATTCAAAGATCAAATTAAAAAAGAAAAGAGTAAAAGAAAAGGACCTGACATGACGTTAGAAGACAAGAAACCTCCAAAGCTGCTGTTGAGTTCATTTTCTGTCGGCCACCTACAAAGCTGAGCATGCAGCCTACCCTTTTCCCCAGTAGGGCTCCCTTGAAGACAGCTAAATTTTCCTTTGCAGGTGGTTATCAATAGACGACAGCTTCTAGGCTAGGGATGGGGCGTGTCCACTTCTGTTTTCAGCTCTAGGACCCCATCTAGTACAGACCTGTGCAGGCCTGATGCAGGCTGCCTCTGTCTCTGCAGGCTCGTATGTGACTTTCTCCTGTTGTGTTTCGAGGGCTTTGTTTTCTTGGTGTCCTCCACCCCTCTGGCTCTTACAGTCTTCTCTTCATCAGGGTTCCCTGAGGTTTTCACTGAAGGAAGAACTGGGTGCTCTGAGATCTCTCACTGTCTGCATATTGTCTGGTTGTGGGTCTCTGTATTTGTTCCCATTGGCTGTAGGAGGAAGCTTTTCTGATGGTGGCTGAGCAAGGCCCTGATTTATGAGTGTAACAGGATGCCCTTAGGAGTCATCTCATTGTTACTTTAGTACAGCCATTCCTGGTTCTTAACCTGTGGATGGCAACCCCCTTGGTTGTAAATTGCAGGTATTTACAACTGGTGACAGCAGCAAAATTACAGTTATGAAGCAGCAGCAGCAAAATGATTTTATTTCATGTGGTTGGGTCACCCCAGCTTGAGGCAGTGTATAAAGGGGTCACGGGATTAGGAAGGTTGAGAACCACTGCTTAAGCAGAACAGTAGTATTTGGTTTCGCCCTTGCTCCCTGGGCTAGCTAGTCTCTTGGTCACCCAGCAGCGCTGGGTATGGGTTCCATCTCATGGAGTGGGCCTTAACTCAAATCACACACTGGTTGGTTAATCCCACAGCTTTGTGCCACCGTTGTGCTAGAATATCTTGCGGGCAGGAAGGGTAGACAAAGGGTTCGGAGCTGGGTTGGGGTTTGCCTCTCTCCTTTGGTGGCGTGAAGCATACGTTTCCGGTACCATGAACGAACGTGTGGGGTGAAGGCTCTAGGTTCAACTCGACTTCTCTGTGGTCAGTGAGTCATGTAGGTGCTGTCTCAGCAGTGGGGCCTTGCTGTCCATTGGTGGAGAGAAGCATCACCTTGGCAACATGCTAGGTTGTTTGGGGGTTCCTATGGGACCCTTTTGGCCAACAACTCAATTAAATGTGACCCATTTTCGATCCCGAAAGCTTCATTTGGTGACAAAAGATGTCCGGTGGCAGCTCTGTCTCCCCCATTACTTGGCGGTGTCATTTAGCTCGCCTTCATATACGCACGTATTTTAGGAAGCATCTGCTGTATTAGGTTTCTACACTACCCCTCAAGTGGCCCTTAATTTTAGCTGTCTCTTCCTGTATTCCCTCCCTTGTCCCCCTTCGTCCCTCCACCAACATCTGTTCCAATCCTTGCCTTTACAGCTTTGCTGTCTCTGCTCAGAAGCAGAATTGCTAGCTCCTACAGTATTTCTATTTCGGTTCTGCGAGAACTCGCCAAAGTGTTTTGCACAGCATTTGCGCCATTCCCTGTCTCCAAGCACTAGCCAAGTCTCCAGTTTCTCCACATCACCATCAACAACCGTTTCTCGGTTTTGTTCTGTTCCCAGTGCCCAGGCTCCACATGTCCTGGATGTGTGCTCCACCACTGAGCCACACCCTCAGCCCCTGTCTTCCGGAGAGGAGCCTTCCTTTATAGATGGGGGGCTGGGCCGCACCTCGCTGTGGTTTGGGATTCCATGCCCGTGGTGGTTAGCGGAACTCTTTATTTCTCTGTCAGTGGACACGCGACAGCACACTGCTAGCATGAGCAATAGCTGCTTCCGTCTCTTATTTTCATTTGGTTTATCCTGGTCATGGTTTCCCCTGCCTCTCTTCCTGCCAGTCACTCCTCACCATTTATCCATCTTCTCTGAGGACATAACTTCCTGTTCCCTAGGCATGGTGACACATCTGTAATCCCAGCATTCGGGAGCTAGAACAGAAGGATCACCACAAGTCTGAGGCCAACCTGATTGACATGCTGGGTTTCAGGCCAGTCAGGGCTACAGCCAGACCCTGTCTCATTAAACCAAAAAAGTAATAATAATACATAAAATAAAACTCCTTGGTGGCTTGAAGGTTGTCACTGAAACCTTTCTCTGTGAGATTTCATATGGCCCATTCAGGCTGGGGCTTGTTGTTTTTGTTTTTTGTTTTTTGTTTTTGCTCTCAGACATATCTATATAAGTGGGAAGGGAAGGAATTAAAAAAAAAAAAAGCATTCTGGCCAGGTTTGGGATAAGCTGGAGAACTTTGCTCATGGGATTCAAGCCTGTTTCTTTTTAAGTTTAATTTTTTTATGTGTATAAAAAATAAAAATTTTTTATTTTTATTTTATGTGTATGGGTGTTCTGCCTGTATGTATGTTTGTTCTTGCAGTGCCCCTGGAGGCCAGAGAAGACATCAAAATCCCCTGGTACTGGAGTTACAGACAGCTGTGAGCCACCATGTTGGTGCAGGGAATCAAACCCAGGTCCTAAAAAGACCGGCCAGGGTCTGCTCTCCAGCCCCTCAGAAAGACCAGCCAGTGCCAGCTCTCCAGCCCCAGCTCTCCAGCCCCTCAAGACTTGAAAACCTCAGAGGCACAGGCTAAGCTGAGCCAGCATCTGCATGACTCCATGTGTGGCCTGTGCCTCCCCTGGACAGTGATTCGGGCCTTGGGGAGCTGGACTGACACCATGACAGAAGGGGGCTGTCCAGCTACTGCTCTTCCAGGCCTCCAGCTGTTTGCAGTTTCCCAGGGAGACTTTGCTATCCATGAGCCACATGACAGGGTCACGCACACAAACCTTTCTGCTGATAGCAAAGATTGCAGTTGCGATGGGCTGGGAAGGCCATCCAGCTCAGGCTGGAACCATATCTGCGGCAGCTTATCAGCAGCCTACAGCCCTCCGTGTTCCTTATCTTCCCTTTAACCCTCGGCCCATTCCTATTTCCTGTCCCTCCTGGTTCCCAGCACAGGCATCCATTCTGCTGTGCTTGGGGTAACCCCTACATCATAAAACACGTGTTTTCCGTGTGTATGTGTGTGTGTGTGTGTGTGTGTCTGTTTGTGTGTCTGTCTGTCTTCTGTCTGTCTGTATCTATGTGTGTCTGTGTGTGTCTATGTGTGTGTGTCTGTGTATGTCTTAGATCCATTTAGTACTTTCCCTGAACTGCTAAACTCGCAGCATGCAGCTGTACCAAAATAGCATGGGACAAAAGGATTAGCTTTCCAAATTGCGCTGTTCCATCCTATGCTGTCCCCTCGCTGATCTAAACTCAAGGGCCCCTTGCCGCTACCCTCAGAGACCTCTCCCACCCCAGAGTCTCCAAAAGGAATTTTCTTTGTTCCCTGGGCTGTTGTTGGATCTCCTACCCCAGCTTCCCCGACTGCAGGGGCATTGTTACTAAAGACTAGTTCACCTGACGTCCCTCTCAGCACACCACTCTGCCAAACCTGGAAAGAATCTGCATTGTTTAAAACATATGGTGATTCTGAGAACCTAAAATTATTTCAGAATAAAACCTAAAGAGCTTCTTATTGGTAGAACATGCATTTAGCATTCAAAAGGCTCTAAGTTCAATCTTCCAACAGTATACACATGAACACACACATGTTTGCACACACACACACACACACAGAGCTTTAAATGTATAATACATGTTTATAAAAATATGTTCTTGTGGGCTGGAGAGATGGCTCAGAGGTTAAAAGTACTGCCTGCTCTTCCAGAGGTCCTGAGTTCAATTCCCAGCAACCACATGGTGGCTCACAACCATCTATAATAAGATCCAGTGTCCTCTTCTGGCGTGCAAGTGTATATGCAGATAGAACATTGTATACATAATAAATAAATAAAATATATATTAATAAAAAATATGTTCTTGTATGTTTGTATTTGTAGTCAATGAAACAACTGAAAAAATAAAGAAGAAAAAATCAAGTGAAAAACATTTCTTGTAGGGGCTGGAAAGATGGCTCAACAGTTAAGAGCACTGGCTGCTCTTCCAGAGGACTCAAGTTTGATTCCCAGCACCCACATGGCAGCTCACACTGTCTGTAACTCCAGTTCCAGGAGATCCGTTGCCCTCTTCTGGCCTAGGTAGGCACTGCACACACCTGGTACACAGACATGCCTGCAGGTAGAACGCACTTACTCACAAAATAAAAATAAAGGTTAAGAATTTTTCAAAATGCCAATCTGACTCAGATGAAGAATTTGATAAATGGAGTGATAAAGCACCAACAGTGAAACGCTGAGGAAAGAACGGGGTGGGGGATAAAAGGAACACAAATGTGTGTGTGTGTGTGTGTGTGAGAGAGAGAGAGAGAATACAAAAATGCAGATTAGAGAGAATCAAAAGATTGTAAGCCATTAGTCCCAGCACCCAAGAAGGCAGAGGCAGGTGGATCTCTGTGAGTTTGAGGCCAGCCTGGTCTGCAGAGTGAGTCCAGGACAGCCAAGGCTACACAGAGAAACCTTGTCTTGGAAAACCACACACACACACACACACCAATTAAGACATGATATGGATTTTTACAAACTACTGAAAAGCATATCCTAGGAATACTAATGAACAGTAAGGAGTCAGGTATCTATGTGGAAGATGAAGATGGTGCGAGCCGGAGGAAGGGTGATGCCAAGGAGACACTATCACAACAGGACTGATGCCCGGAGATTGAGGCAGCACACACAAGGCCCGCACAGACTCAGCCCAGATGGGGTCCCAGCACGGAGAGGGGGCAGTGGATGTGAGGCCCCTCACTGAGAAGCTACCTGCCTGCCACTGATACCCACTGGCGAAGGGAAAATCGGTCTTGGTCAAGGGCGTCTCACTGGATCTGCCAACCACTCCAGGGCAGACCCATGCCAGGAGAGGTTAGCGAACACGAAACCACTCCGTGCTCCTTCTGTGGGACTATGCTTCATTTTGCTTTGCTTGGGGATTTGTTCATTTGTTTGTTTTGTTTGTTTGATTTTTGATTTTGTGAGAGCCATTTCCGTGGCCTTGTGGTTTTGTTGTTCCGTTTTCTTGTTTGTTGTTTTTGAGACAGGGTTTCTCTGTGTAACCGCCCTGGCTGTCCTTTGTAGACATAGCTGTACTCACAGCTTGAAGCACAAGCAGGAAGCAGAAAGGCTAAGAGAGAGCAAACTAGAGATGGCACCTGTCTTTAAATTCCGCAAGCCCTCCCCCACACAACACACTTCTTCCAGCAAGGCCACATCTCCTAAACCTGCCCAAGCATTGTCACCAACTGTGCCCAGTTTCAAATGTCAGAGTCTGGCGGACATTTAAGATTCAAACCACCACAGCTCTGCCCTGATGCCATTTGCACTGGGCTCTTGTTAAATTTACACATCAAGTTAGGCGTTAATGGGATTCCTAAAAATCTAATATGGTTTTCACTTACTCAGATTCCGTCTGCCCTTTAGTAGAAGGAAAATATGTTTTTTCCCATTTATGTATTTTATGTTATGTGTCTGAATGTTTTGCCTGCGTGTATGTATGTGCACTATGTGTGTACCTGGTGTCTGTGGTGGTCAGGAGAGGATGTCACAGCTCCTAGAACTGAACTTACAGGTGGTTGTGAACAGCCATAGAGGATGCTGGGAATTGAACTCAGGCTCTGCAAGAACAGCCAGGAAGTGCTCTTAACCACTGAGCCATCTCGTCGGCTTCTTTAGTAGAATTTTAAAGCTTAATTCATAAGTATATTACATACATTTCATTAAGTTTATTTTTACTTATTGAGCTTTGTTCTTTCATTCTTGGTACCATTACAATAGACTTAAGTGAACTTTCTTCCATTAATTTCTTTAATGATGTGGTTTTGTTGTGTTTTCTTTCTTGTCACCCATTCACCCCGTTGAAGGGACCTTGATCATTTACCAAGTTGTGGCATTTTGGATAAAGCTATTCTAAGCATGTTTGTTCAGGTTTCATGTATTTGAATATTCTAGTTCATTTAAGGAAGCACCAAGGGGCTGGCTTGCTGGGTCACATGATAGCCAGGTGCTTCCTTCAGTGAGGAATTGCTGCAGTGATTTCCAGCCTGGCTGTTCCCTCCAGCAGCAAGCAGCCCTTCTGTTGCTGTTCAGCCCCCACCAGATTTGGAATGCTTCTTAGCTCAAGGCCTTTGGGCTTTCCTGGTATAAAATGATGCCATCTGGATAGAACTTTTCTTCCTTCTTGGTTTCAGTATCTCTCTATTCTAGCTCCTGCCAAATCCAGAAAAATGTTAAGTAGTATGTGTGAGGTACTTATGTCTCCCTTGTTCCTGACCCCGGCCTGGGGAGAGCTTTTATTTTGTGCCCATAAAGCATGGTGTTGACTTAGATAAACATATCTTATAATAAGAAATTCTCCACCTGCTCCTGTGAAGTGTATATTGAGAACAAACTGTTGAGGTTTCCATGATCTATATAGATGAAAGTTGTATGTGTGTGTGTGTGTGTGTGTGTATTCACATGGGTGTGTGCCTTGTGTGCACAGGTTCTTGCCCACAAGAATGTGCATGCATTCAGAAGGCAGAGGTTAACATCAATTGTCTTCCTCAACCACTCTCCATATATGTATGTATGTATGTATGTATGTATGCATATGTTTGGTTTTGGTTTTGTAATTTGAAACAGGGTTTCTCTGTGTAGCCCCTAGCTGTCCTGGACTCAGTTGGTAGAACAGGCTGGCCTCGAACACAGAGATCCGCTTACCCCTGCCTCCCGAGTGCTGAGATTAAAGGTATGTGCCACCACTGCCTGGCTTATTTTATTATTTTGAGACAGGGTTTCTCGCTGAGCCTGGTGGTCATTTTTTCAGCTGGACCGGCTGGCCAATCTACTTGTCTCCCCTCCCTCACTGCAGTTGGAGGTTCAGGCTGCTGGCTGCCAAGCTATGCAGCCACGCCTGGCCTCCCATGGGGGTGCTGAGGAAGACTCAGGTCCTCATATTTGCAAAGCAGGCACTTCACCATCTCCCAGCCCTGATCTTTTGTTTACTCATTTGGTGGTATGATGAATTACATTGATTTCTTGGTAGTGAAAATTTTGTTTCATATTTGAGACAATATGATATATCGATATTTCAATCGATAGCCCAAGCTGGCCTGAAATTCACTATGTAGCCAAGGATAGCCTCACATTTGTGACCCTTCTGCCTCCCTCTGCCTCCTGAGGGCTAGGATTTCAGGCTTATGCCAGCATGCCCAGCTGAACCATTCTTAGATTTCTCCAAGATAGCTTTTATTTTTATTTATTTTATTTACTTATTTTTGAGATAGGGTCTCTCTCAATAGCCCTGGTTGTCCCAGAACTCACTATGTAGACCAGGCTGGCTTCAAACTTACAGAGATCCACCAGCCTCTGCCTCCAGGGTGCTGGGATCAAAGGTGTGTGTCACCATGCCTGGCTAAGGCAATTTTTTTTTTAAATGTCATTGAGAGACTGGCCTGGTGCTACCTACCTGTAACCCCAGCATGTGTGAAGTGAGGCCTGCTGCCTCCCTAGGCATCTCCTAAAGCAAGCTAACAAAGCAATTGCCTGGGCTTTTTTTTTTTTTTTTTTTTTTTTTTTTTCCTCCTAGAAAAGCAGCTTCAGCGTCCAGATGGATACATCTCCAAAACTTCAGGGAATGTTTCAGAAGATGGCGAGGAAAAACTGTAAAAGCCAGAGGATCAGGGAGTTTGCTGTGAGATTGTGTCTCCTGCACCCACAAAGTCTCACCAACATGACTGCCCAAATATGAGCTGAACAAGGATGACACTTACAGCCACGCCAAAGTGGATGCAGAAAGACCACAAGGCCACAGCCTTACACTAAGAACGATGAGTGGGAGAAACAGTCTTCCCCAGGAAACGGCACACCAATCGGTTATCCGATGTCAGCAGTCAGCTCTGAAAACACATATGAGTAACATTATATGGGTTAAGCAGGTTGTATCTATGGATTTAGCAATGTATATGTATATACATATATTACAGCATTTAATGAAAAAAAAAAAAAGAGACTGTGAATTTAAAGAGAAAGTGTGGAGGGAGAAAGAAAAGAGGGAAATGATGCAATTACATTGTAACCTCAAAAAAAAAAAAAAGAAATATTTTTAATTTTTTTTAAAAGGAGGTAAAGGGCCACGTGATTGCAATGGGCCTTAGAAGGAAAAGGGGAGCAGCTCCGACTTTAATCTGCGCCTCTGTATCAAAGGAGAGAAAACAGCACGGATGTGGATAAGCTACCTGTCTCACAAATGCACGTTTAAGCTTCAGGTCACCCCAGGCGCTCTGTACTGAGAACCTGGCTGAAGCCGCGCCCCCAGCCTTAGGGTGAGTCACCCCCCCCCCCGCTCTTAGAGTCCCCGGGCGATCCTGTTAATGATTTGAGAATTTCCTGAGGTGGCTCATCTTCTTTCACAATGCTGGGGGGCCCCAAAGCTCTGCCTGTGGGCGCCAAGGAAGCTAGGGACTTAATGTCAGGGTCACCTGGGCGCGGTGTGTCCTTGGAGTCTGAAAGGAAGCGCCCCTAGGATCAGGGAAAGCTGCCCCACTGAGAAACGAGGGGCCTCCCTTTGTGGACCAGACCTCTGCGGTGACTGGCTCTCCCCAGAGGCTCTGGGGGAGTCTCTTTAGCTCTCCTCCCAGCGAGGGGCCCCAGCGAGACCCGCCTACAGATTGGGTTAGGATTCCTGGCCCAGAGCCCTCCATGCCCCACACAGCCCTG
Organism: Meriones unguiculatus; assembly: GCF_030254825.1. NCBI lineage: Eukaryota > Metazoa > Chordata > Mammalia > Rodentia > Muridae > Meriones > Meriones unguiculatus. Next base: position 35,587,211 of record NC_083364.1, read on the forward strand.
GGCCTCTGGGTCACCTCGCAGGCAGGGATGCACAAGAATGCCACAGGCTGGTACAGGAGTCTCTGCCGGTGACTACGCAGAAGGGGGACAGTGTCTAAAATACGCAAAGCCGGGGGAAAGCGCCCAGGTCAGGAGACCAGACACGCGCTAGGAAATGGCCAATAAAAACCAGCAATGCTAGCAGACTCCACCGGACCCCTAGGCTGCCTGTGAGAGGGACACGCTCACAGAAGCGGATCCATGGTGCCACCTCGTGGTCACAACGGGAGGACAGCCCGCTTCACTGATGGTGACTAACTGCCCTGTGGAACGGGGTTTCTCGAGCTGACTGAAGAGGTCAGGGACAGTGTGAACAGTCACAGCGCTTAAGTGACACAAGCGTCTTTCCTGAGGCAGAGGAAGGCACTAATGTTTGTCCCATTTTCACGACGAGAAAAATCAAGTCCTCCAGCCAGCCCGGCAGAGGCAGCTTGAGCTGAAGGCTCACGCACTATGAGACTGCTGTGAGGCCCCATAAAAGCACACGTGCCTGAATGTCTCTGCACTTCACCACACCAACGCATGAGTGGAATCATGAAGGTGGGTGTTATTAGATTGCTTTAGAAGGGGCTGGAGAGTTGGCTGCTCTTCCAGGGGACCAGGGTTCAATTCCCAGCACCCACGTGGCACACTTGTCTGCATCTCCAGTTCCAGGGGATCCTAACCCCCTCTCCAGACACAGGCACAAATGTAGTGCGGCAAAATGCCCGTACACACTGAATAAACAAATAATTTACACTCAGCAAATGCTTCCGGCCAACCCTGACCACCTGATTTCCAGCCCCCAAACCCACATGATGGAAGGAGAGAACACACACTCTCAATAATGGATAAATAAACAAACAAACACGTACATACATACATACATACTTAAGTGTTTTGTTTTTTAATATGGGCTGGCGAGATGGCTACATGTTAAGAGCACTTGATGCTCTTGCAGAGGACCGAGGTTCAGATTCCAGCATCAACATGCTGGTTCATAATCTGTAAGTCCAGTTGCAGGAGATCTGTGCCCTTTTCCGACCTTGCATGTACCTGCTGTTCATACGTGCCGGCAAACACAAATGCATCTTTAAAGACTCAGACTCATCGACGCTTGGTGTCGTTCAAATCAAATGCTCTTAACTGAAATTTTTCTTGGTAATAAGAAAGAAAAAAAAAACATTCTTTGACTGCAATGTCAGGCGTAGACATTTGGTGTTCTGTGTTGTGGTGGCGGCCTCCTCAACCTGTGAAACACAGGCAAAAGGAAGAGGCTGTGGTCAGCCTGGCTGAGGCCTGGAAAAGCTGAGGGCTCCCCGGAGTCTGGTCAGAGCCGAGTGATCCTGAGGCCAACCCTTCAGCGCACTGTCAGGACACTAATGACCCAGGAAGACCAGAGCTATCCCATTATCTACCTCCAGGACACTGAGCTGTGTGGCATCCGAGCGGAAGTGACAGTGTGGTAAAGAAGTTGGGGAAACCAAAGAACTCAGGGAAAAGACAGCTCACTCGGGGTCACAGTTCTAGCTGGGCCCTGTCTGCTGGTTTTGACAAGCTCCAACTCCTTCCAGCCCCTCCAGGAGGAGGTGGGCCTGCTACCACCATTTTAACCCGATGAGATATGAAGGCCACATGGTCCTGAGCTTGGACATCAGCTGTCCCTGAGCCTGACATGATTCAAGGCCTTTGTGTCCCATATGCAAACTAGAGGAGAGGAAGAGGGGGTGGGAGTCACCTGCCCTATGGACCCTGAGCCAGTCTCCATCTGAAGGGCCACATAGCCTTTGGGCTCAGTCCTGGTGACCTTGAGAACAGGAGAACAAAAAAAAAAGGGGGGGGGGAGGGGGAAGGGAAGAGGAACTCCTCAGCAGGAGGAAGGGGCCCTGGCCCCTGAGGGAAGATGACAGTGAGGCTGCCTGACTAGAGAAACCCTCAGAGCTGGCCGCTTCCCAGGGAGAAAGCCACCGTCCCAGGTGTTCGAATTAACACGTTTGTGTAAATCTGATGCTGCTGTTTCTCATTTTAAGCCTCCCTCTCTATCTAGAACTTTTAAATTGTGCATCCATTTTACCATCGTTAAAAAGTAAATTTAGAGCTCAGCAGCAGGCGAGCGTGAGGTGGTGCACGCCTTTAATCTCAGCACTTGGGAGGCAGAGGAGGTAGATCTCTGTAAGTTCGAGGACAGCCTGGTCTACAGAGAGTGTTCCAAGACAGTCAGTGCTGCACCGCTACACCAAGAAAATTAGTCTTGAAAATAACTCCCCCCCCTTAAAAAAAAAAAACAAACCCAAAGCAAAAAAAGATTGGCATAGTGACACACACCACTCTAGGACTCAGGAAGCAGAGGAAGAAAGCTCTTTTTTTTTTTTTTTTCCATGCCTTATGGGCATAAAATGAAAGCTCTCCCCAGGCCAGGGAGACATAAGTACCTCACACGTACTACTTAACATTTTTCTGGATTTGGCAGGAGCTAGAATAGAGAGATAATGAAACCAAAAGGGAAAAAAAGTTCTATCCAGATGGCATCATTTTATACCAGGAAAGCCCAAAGGCCTTGAGCTAAGAAGCATTCCAAATCTGGTGGGGGCTGAACAGCAACAGAAGGGCTGCTTGCTGCTGGAGGGAACAGCCAGGCTGGAAGTCACTGCAGCAATTCCTCACTGAAGGAAGCACCTGGCTACCATGTGACCCAGCAAGCCAGCCCCTTGGTGCTTCCTTAAATGAACTAGAATATTCAAATACATGAAACCTGAACAAACATGCTTAGAATAGCTTTATCCAAAATGCCACAACTTGGAGGAGAATCAAGGTCCCTTCAGTGGGTCAGTGGACAACTAGGTCTCTCCAGACAATGGAATGGTATCAAGTACTCAGAAGAAATAAGTCCTGGTGCTGTGGAGAATTCTTGAGGCCACATTATTAAAGGAGCATTTTATACAGTCACTTCCAACTATTTGACTTTCTGGAAAATACAAAGCTATGGAATGGCTAAATAAATAAATAAATAAATAAGCGAGCACTGGGGTTGGCCAGAATGAAGATGAAAAGCATGAAGGATTTTGTCCCAGCAGTGAAACATTTCTATGTGAGATCAGTTTGTCTAAAGCCGGGCAAGGTGTGACTCCAGGAGTGAGGCCTAAGGGAAACCACAGAGTTCAGGCGATGGTGATTCATCAATGCAGGTTTGTTGTCTGGGTTTTATGCCAGTTTTATGCAGGTTTTATGCCACTCTGGAGCAGAGTGTGGGGCAGGCAGGGTGTGGAAGTATATGGGTCCGGAAAGCAGGGAGTGTGGCAAAATCCCTGAACACAGAGAGAGAGGTTTCTCTGTCTCCCCGTTATCTCTTTGCTCCTCTCTCCCTTCTTTCTCTTTTTACTTCCTTCCCTTCTCTCTCCTTTTTCCAGTATACTATTTTTATTGTTTTTTTGAGAATTTCATGGAATGTATTTTGATCATTGTGGTAGTTTGAATGAAAATGGCCCCAATAGACCAGTAGGGAGTGACACGCTTAGGAGGTGTGGCCTTGTTGGAGGAAGTGTGTCACTAGGGGCAAGCTTTGAGGTTTTAGATGCTCAAGCCAGGACCAGTCTCTCTCCCTCTCTTCCTGCTGATCTAGATGGAGAACTCTTGGCTTTTTCTCTAGCCATGCTTTCTGACATAATGATAATGGTCTAAACCTCTGAACTGTAAGCCAGCCCCAATGAAATATCGTCCTTTGTAAGAGTTGCAGTGGCATGGTGTCTCCTCGCCACAATAAAACCCTACGACAAACACATTCATTCTCACTTCTCCCCTAATTTCTTTCAAATCCACCCATTAATGCCCCATCCCTTAACTTTGTATCTCTTCTTTTCTTTCTTTCTTTCTTTCTTTCTTTCTTTCTTTCTTTCTTTCTTTCTTTCTTTCTTCTCTCTTTATATCTTTCTATTTTTCTTCCTTTCTTCCATCCTCCTCCTCCTTCTCTTCTTCCTCTTCCTTCCCCTCCTTCTCCTTCTTCTTCCTTAACCTAACAAAGCCCTATTTGCGCTACCCGTGTCAAATTGTGAGGATTGGTTCCAGGTGAATTTTAATCCCGTGTGTAAAGTAATTAATCCCACTAAGATGATGAGATACGAAGCCATTAGTAAGAGATTAGAATTAAATAACAGCATCAGGTTCACGTATGGCCTGGAACTCACTGTTTGGTCCTGGCTGGCCTTGAACTTGCGGCACTCCTCCTGCCTCAGGCTGTTGGGATTACAGGTGTGAGGCACCACACAGATGACAGTGGTTTTATAAGAAAATGGCGGACGCTGGGTTTGGGGACATAGGCTTCTAATCTCAGGCGCAGAGCCAGGAGGATTGCCACAAGTTTGAGGCCACTAAGACTACAGAGTGCGACCCTATTTCAAAGAATCCAAAAAGAAAATAAAAGAAAAAAAGGGGACTACTACAACCCCTAACCCCATCCTCTCTTACTGGCATTACCTCGACATCCTGAGGAGCATGGTGGTCTTGTAATCTCAGCACAGGTGTGTGTGAGGCACATCGGCTAGCCAGGCCAGCCTGAGCTACAGAGCCAGACCACATCTCAAAACAGTACCACTCCCCCCAGCTGAAGAGATTGGTGTGATTAAATGAGAGACATGCCTGGTTTATAGTGAACGGCCCCTTACTAGTCAGCCTGCCTCATTCTGACCTCCAGCCTGCGCTCTGCATAACAGACTGTAAACTGGAAAATCTTTGGCCAAGCCACCAGTCCCGTTGATGAAAGCATTTCACACACACACCCCTCCTTCACGGACCCCAGGATAAAGTGTACTTCATAGCCAGACATTCCTGAACCCCACAGGCACACCCACGTAATTCAACCCACAAAAGCACTAAGATGCCGACAGGCCTCTGCCTGGAGTAACAGGTGTCCATCTAAAGGTGTCACAGAGGCCGTTGTACGTATCACTAGTGCTGGGCTAACCTCAGTGGAACCTGACAGAGTTATCAATGTAAGTCGAACAATAAAGAAGATTTTTTTCTTTTAACCAAGTTTTTAAAAAGATTTATTTATTTATTATTTATACAGTGTTCTGCCTGCATGTGTGCCTGCACCAGATCCCATTATAGATGGTTAATGGGCCACCATGTGGTTGCTGGGAATTGAACTCAGGACCTTTGGAAAACCAGCCAGTGCTCTTAACCTCTGAGCTATCTCTCCAGCCCCAAAGAAGGTATTTTTCAACTAAGCTGATAAACTGGATATTCACACAAAGGTGGAATGAGTCTTGAACTCATCATATCAAATGGAAAAATTAATTTGAATGCATCAGACATCCAGAGTGATCTACAACGTCTTCAGTTAGAAGGGAAATTTAAAGTAGGCAAATTTTACTTCGATCCAAAATCATGTTCCAAGCCAGGGCCGAAGGCACAGGCCTGCCATTCTAGTATTCCCGGTTCTGAAGCACAGAACCACAAGTTCGAAGCCTGCCTAAACTACAAAGCAAGTTCAAGGCCATATTAAGTACACTGGTGAGACCGTGACTCAAAGAGGAGTAGAAAAATGAAATGAAACATTTTCAGGGCTGCAGAGACAAATAAAGTGCTTGCTGTACAAGCATGAAGAGCAGAATTTAAACCCCATGTTTAAAAAGCCATGTGTGGGTGCTGCAGCGCCCTTCTCTTTATAAGCAACAGTGCCCGGATGTGAATAGGTTACAATGTTTCTATCAGTGTGATGCGGGAGTCGATGATGGTGATGATGATGATGATACGTGTCTAAACTTGGAACAAGTTTAGGGCTTTGAAAGAGAAGAAAAAAAAAACACAACCAACAAAACTGAAGAACATGGAGCCTAGAGGGATGGCTCAGAGGTGAAGAGCACTGGCTGCTCATGAGTTCAATTCCCAGCACCCACATGGTGGCTCACAACCACCTATAATGAGATCTGGTGCCCTCTTCTGGCGTGCAGGTGTACATGCAGTCACACATTGCATACATAATAAATTTTAAAAAATCTTTTGAAAAAAAAAAGACTGAAGAACAATTATAACTATCCCGTGTTGATTATTTTTTATAAACAAAAAGAAAAAGTTGTCGGAGAAAAAAAAAAGCCATGTGTGGCCAGGTGCGGTGGAGGCCACCTTTAATCCCAGCAGAAGCAGGAGGATCTACAGAGTGGGTTCCAGGGCAGCCAGAGCTACACAGTGAGACCCTGTCTCAAAAAAAAAATGATGATAATAATAATAAGTAGACAACAAAGAAGAAGCCAGGTGTATGCAGTTGAAATTCCGGCACTGGAGAGACAAAGAGGGGGATCCCTGAGATTTGCTGACCCGCCGGCCCAGCCTACTTGATGAGCTAGAAGCCAGCGGTAGACCCTGCCTAAAAAAACAGTGTGTAGCTCTTAACCAGCGCTACCTGAGGTTGACCTTTGCCCTGTACACACATGCACACGCGCACACACATATACATGCACACAAACACACCCCCACGAACATACACACCCATTTTAAGGGATTAGGGTAGAGCAGCAGGCACAAAGCCCCACGTTCAATCCCAACACTGAAGCCAGTATGATCAAAAAACAAGATCATGTTGGGTGTTTTGAAAGGGTCTCCCCGTGTAACCTAGGTCAGTCTCAGTGTCTGTAAGCCACCCTTCCCGCCTCCACCCCACAGAGCACCACTGTGCCCAGCTCCGGAGGTTTTAACAGAGTAGACGATGTCACAGTTAGGATCCGGCCTTTTGAGGGTTCCTGTTAAGAAAGAAATGGAGGTCTGGGGGGGGTGTCTCGGTGGTGGGATATTTGTCTAACAGACCTGAATTCCGGGGTTCAGTCTCCAGCACTGAGCCTTCTGACGAAGGAGCGATGGGGAAGTGAGCTGAGCGTGGCGTTGAGTGCCGGGCCGAGTGTGGCGTTGAGTGCCGGGAACCCCACACTCAGGGGGAGGGAGGAAGGGAGGGAACACGAATGAAGGTACAAAGCCGAGCCACAGATTGTCATGGACGTCGATGGAAACAGCACCTGCTTTGCAGAACAGTTTCTATGAGGGTAGAGCCTCCTGCAAAGGTGGAGGAGGACTGGCCTGTAACTGGACAGGGAGTACTCGGGAGGTTGTCCGAGGATAACGAGTTCAAGGCCAGCCTGAGCTACAGAGTGTAAGTAAGATCAGCCTGGATAACTTAGTGCAACAGAAAACAGACCCCCACAAGCCAGCCAACCACTTGTAGGTACTTTTCCAAAAGGAACGAAAGCAGATGTGCACAGCCTGGCTTTTAGCCGCGTATGGAAGTCACTTTTATTCGTAGTATCCGCAGCTGGAAACAACCCAACTCTCCCACTCTGGGGCTCTGAGAGGGAGCCTCGACAGCAGCCTGAAGTGTTTAAACGGATGAGCGTGCGTTATCTCCAGGCAGAGGAAGAGCCCACAGACAAAGCAGAAGCTATAGAGACATGCCCCGCCCAGGACTAAAGAGCACGTGCTGCCTCAGAGTCCCTTTTGAGTTCAGAGCTGACGTCTTCCAGAGCAAGCTTTAGTCAGCTTTGACAGTTCCCAGCTCCCGAGCCCCCCCCCCAGCTTCTTTGCGTGGTGGTCCAGACCTGTCACTCTACAGTACCTGCTTCCTAGCAACCCCACTCAAGCCGGCTCTCTTTAAGTAAACAAACCAATCAGAAGTCGCCCGGGGAGTCTTCTTGGCTCTGGGGAAGGCCTTGGCTACCTGTCCATGTATTTCTGGATTTCCCAGCAGCTGGTTGAGGACAGTGAGGGCACAGTGCCCAGCCACCCCTGCCCCGTCCCCCGAAATTTACAATACACCAACCGAATTCAGTGTGTTTCATTGGGCCACCTGCTCTGTGGCTCACGTGCCTACCACACTAGACCTTTTTTTGGAGGGGGAGGGGAGACCGGCAGGTTTCTTCTAGAGAGAGCTATCTTTCTAGGAATAATTCAGATACTAATCAGAGAAGAGCCTCAGGGCCAGTATGAACAAATTTTCCGTGGAGAGGACATGCTCACAGGTCACACACCTAGGCAGTTAGCTCCCCTTCACTGTCCTGGGGGTGAGGTCTTTTTAAATACCCAAGTCCAAGTTCCTGGAACTCTGTCAGGCCAAAGCCTGGTATGTATCCGCTGTCCAGTGACAGGCCTCAACACAGAAAGGAATACAATACGTCTGTTGTATTCCTGCACTCGGGTGGATTTCACAGGCCCTGCGCTCCGTGAATGGAGCCAGGCACAGGAGAACACTGACTGCTTCTGCTTAGACATTCTGCGAACGACAGGGAACAATAGAAATCAGAAATCAGTGCAGCAGATGTCCAGAGCCGATGAAGGGGTGGAAAGGCTACAGAGAGGACTGGAGGGAACTTGATGGGGAGAATGAAGATGTGTTTCCTGGACTGGGGCAGTAGCCAGCGCCGCCCTTCGTTAGTCAAAAGCCTCAGGACTCAGACAATATGAACAACTTCCGGCATTATACTGCATGTAAACCACATGTCAGTGCGATCGTTCTCTGGTTTTATTTGCTCCTGTTTGTTTGTTTAATGTGAACTCAGCTGTGGAGCGCGGAGGCTGCCCGGGCAGGCGACTTGGATGTAAACCTTTCCAAAACCAGCCTCGGGAAGAGGCGAGCCAGCCTCCTCCCGACCAGTTTACAGAGTCAGGGCCGGGGAAGCATCGCGCCGCCAGGGGGCAGCGTCGCGGCCTCTCGCCCTGCGTCTGCGGGCGGCGACGCCAGGCCCCCGGGAAGCCGCGGGCCCCCTCCCGGGCGCTGCGGAGCGCTGCGGAGGGGGCCGTGACGCGTCCCTGCGCGGCGGGCGCCGCGTCGCGTGGCTCGGCTCTGCGCACGGCCCTCCTCGCCCAGGGCGTCGGTGCGACTCGCCCCGGAAGCCCCCCCGTCCCCGCCACCCTGCAACGCGGGCGGGGCGGGGGCCCCCGCGACCCTTTGCTCCCTCTCTCCAGCTGGCGGTTGGGCAAGGAGCGGGTCCCCGCCTGCACCGGGCACAAAGGGAAGGGCCGAGACCTGGGTCAGCGTGGAAGGCGCTGCCACCCGCCCCCTCCGCCCCCCATCCCCACCCTCCCGGCAGCTGCCGGGGGCGCTCAGCATCCCGGGAGAAGCCAGCTGTGGAAGGGCCGCTTCCCCAGCCCCAACCGTGCCAGAAAGCGGGGCGTGACCGCCCTTAGGCGACCCCCGGCTCCTGCCCCAGGGGCCTCCGCCTTCAGTTTGGATCGGTTTAGTGTCAGCGGGATTTGCTTTTGTTAGGAGCTGAAGACCAGCGCAGGGGCCTCACACATTCTAGGCTGGCTCTGTTCCACGTAGCACAGAGTGGCTCTTTCGGACGACAAAAGATGTGTGAGCAAAAGCCGGTGTGGTGGCGCACGCCTGTTATCCAGCTCGGGGGGGGGGGGGGAGGCTGAGCAGGGGAACGGCGAGTTCGAGGCCACCGAGACCGGGTCTCAGAGCAACGCTCTGGGGTGACTGTGCCGGTACTGAAAGAGGAAGCTTATGGGGCATGTAGGGTTTAGAAGGAGGGGCTGCTGACAGGATGCACTCCCAGCACAAACAAAGTAGGATAAGTCACTGCCCGGCGCGGGTCCCTCAGGAGTTCCCACGGCGACCACTGCAGACTGCGGGACTGGGGGAGGGGGCGCGCACGGTTGTCCCCATCCTTCTGCGTTCCGCCTAGCGGGTTCTGCCCGATCTCTTGGCCTAATTCCTTGGTTGAAAGCCAGAGCCCGCTGTGCCGAGGGAAGGCCATCGCCCCACCACGCCCTGCAGCCCTCTGTCCCGCAGGCGCAGGGCCTGAGGGCCTCGGGTGCAGGTTCCCTCGCTCGGGGCGACGGGGGTAGCCAGCGCGGCAGGTGCAGCACCGAGGCAGCGCGCGGGTGAGTCAGCCCCAGCCTGGGCAGTGTCTGGGGACGGGATGAGGGTGCAGTGGGGCACCGGTGTCCACCTTTAGCTTTGCTCGCGGCCCTCAGACCAGCTGGAGAAATGGAACTCTCGCCCGCAGCTTTCCCCAAACTGTCCCGCGGGCTTTGAGAGGACTGACCGGCAGGGGAACCTAGGGAAAGACAGGGGACTCACAGGGACATTTTCAGAGAAGGTAGGCTCCGGGTCCTTTCCAGCTTAGAGCACTGGCTTTGGGCCCAAACAGAGAGGCCTAGGTTTGCACCTTCTCCTGTTAACAGACTTGTCTGGGGAGTCGGGGTTCCTAGGTGGTTGGACACTTAGTCTCAGTGTCCCCATGGGACTGAAACTTAAAAATCCTGCGAAGAGCAGAGAAAGATGTCTGTGTGCACCGAGAGATCCCCTAATGTTAGCTAGGAAAGTCAAGCCCAGCCTGCCTTTTTTCCCACTGAGAGAATGAGACCCAGGGGTCCCATGGGAGCAAGGACAAGAGAAAAGGGGACCCTGCGGGCCAGCACAAAGCTTTCTTGTTGGTGGTCGTGGAGGTCTTTGCAACAGGGATATAGTTGCTGCTTTCTGTAAATAGGACACACACACACACACACACACACACACACACACACCCCGTCCTCAGATGTCACTCGTCTCCAGACATCTTTACCCCAAAGCACCGAGAAGCACTGTCAAGGTGTTCAGGGCCTTGACTCTTCCTGGCACAAAGCGGAGTTCCCACCATACGGCCTGGAACTGCGAGGGTACGGACAGGTAAATGGGACACCCCAGCCAAAAGGCACGCCTGGCCCTCTTCCACCCTCCTTCTGATGCGTTGATCTCTGGACGTTGTATTTCATGTTAGTCAAAGAACAAACAGTTCCCTTCTGACAACCAACAGGAGAGGGCAGCCGGCCAACACCCCCCCCCCCCGGCCCCGCAAAGCTCAGTGTGGCCTCAGGGTTAAGGTGAGGGTGAGAAATGCCAGCCAGTGGGAAAATGGACTTAGGAGAATTGTTCTCTTTCGATGTCCGATATGGAGCCGAGAGAAATGAGCGAATTCCTGGCCTTGAAGGAGCAGGAGCAGAGGGTGGTCGTGCTGGGGTCCTTCTCCCCGGCGTTAACAATTCCTCTAAACGCTAGATCCAGGATGCATCCTCAGGACCTCGGCACTTGCCCTTAGCAAGGACCCAGCAGCTATGTCAGGAAGAAGCTTCGGTTTGAAGGTAGGGCCTTTCCTTGGACTGAGCCACACATGATCGCAGCCCCCAGAGCGAGTAGGGTGCTGCGCGCACATCGGGTATCTGAGAAGCGTCAGACACCGGAAAGCGGACTCGGGCCTCCGACTCAGCGAGCAGTCAGTGTCTTGCTTCCTTTCTTCTCTGGTCCCACAGATGTGCCGTCTCCCCAGGCCTCCCCCCCAAAACCCCCTGTGCCACGCTCGGTGGTTCCTGCTTGCTGTACCCCTGCCACCGACATGGTCCCTCCCTGCTGCATCACGGCGGGCCAGCAGTCCCCATCTCCTTGGTCATCGCGCCCACTTTCCCGCCCCACGGTGTCATCTCCACGTTCTGGGAGCGGTCCCTTTAACCCACAACACGTTCCCCTGCTCTTCGGAAGACTCGGGGCCTGAGGCTGCTCAGGGCAGGTGTGTGTGTTCTGTTGAGAACTCGGGTTGGAGGAGTAATTGCCAGGGTCCCACCCACCCAACCCCGCCCCCACGTGAGCCCCGCCCCCTCGGATGTCTGCCGGCGTTCACCTCAGTAACCTCGGGAGTCGTTGGAGGCTGTGCAAAGGGCTAGATTCTGGCGCCTTGTGTCAGCACCCCCATCTTGCCACCCCCTCCTGGGGACTTCCTGTTCTTGATAGATGTCCTCAGTGGGTCCACCTACACTGGACTCTGGACTGCAGTGGATCCTTGCCCGGGAGGGCAGAGAAATGAGCGGGGAATTGGGGAGGTGCGGCGCGATGCAGAGTCCCACACCGGGGTCTGAAAGCCGGCTCTCAGGGTGGAAGCAAAGGGAATACAGGATCAGCTACTTGATACACCTGCCTTGTTATATATATTTTTTTCTTTTCACAGCAACGCTAAGGCAGGCACTCATTTACAGCTGAGACATAAATGGGGGTTTTGAGACTGAATGCTGTTTCACCACCAGCAAGTGGCAGGGTAGGGACTTGAATCCCAAGTTGCTTGGTGCCACAGCTGCCTTTAACCTCCATGCTATCAGTACAATAACAAGCAATGGCAGCAACAGTAAGCAAAAACAAACAAAAAACAACTTTTGAGAAATGGCTCGGAATAGAAGAGCTATGAAAAAAGAAAAGTGGCTAGAACACCAAATTCTACCCAAAAGAAGGGCTTAAAGGAGGCAGTCTAGGTTCTGGATTGTGCCCAACCCCTGAGCACAGAGATCTGGTCTCTGGCTACAGTTGGGAAGAAGACACGGTGAGGGGAGAAGGGAGAGAGGTGGGGGCGGAGGTGGATACCACCTGCCGGCTCATCCTGGCATCTTCCTCCTCACACATAGCTGGACGCTGTGCAATGAAGGAGAAGGCTAAGTTCAGTAACTGACCCTGGGGCTTCAACCACTCAAAGTCCTGCAGAGTCGCCTCCAAGAATACCAGGCTGCATGGGTGAGGTCACAGCATACCTAGATTCAGAGAGGGAGTGACGGGGGGGATGAAGGATGGGAACCACATTCAAGGAACGACTAAAGCAAAGTTGTCATGGCAGAGTGAGGGCTGAGGCAGACCAGAGTTGGGGATGATGAGGCACCGTTGAGCCAGCTGTGCCCAAGGGTGGTACAGAAAGCTGGCAGGCTGAGTACAGAGGCCTCTGGGGTCAACCAGATGTGGTCCAAGTCTTAGTTTTTCCACCTTGACAGTTCTGTTTGCTAAGCCCCAAAGCCTGTCTACATAAGACAGGAATGATGCCACTTTAGAGATGACACAGTGGTCGAGAGCCCGTGTTGTCCTTATTGCTCTTGCAATGAGGACCCTGGTGACTCACAGTTGGATCCCAGTGGGTCCTGGCAGGGGCGGGGATTCCTACTGGGGGAACTACTAGCCCAGCAAGGCAAAGAAATCAACAGTGACCAGACAACTGCCAAAGTACAGTGCACCCAGCACCCACATGGTCACAACTGTCCATAACTCTAGTCCCAGGGAAACCCTGTGCTCTCATCCAGCCTCCACAGGCTCTGCGAGCACTTGGTGCACAGACAGGCATACAGACAAAATACCAAAGCACACGAAGTTAAAATGAAGCTAAAAACAGTGGTTACGCTTATGGGAATATCCTAAGAGCCATCTTTATGCGTGGATTGTATGGTATATTAACTACATTCCAATAAAGCTATTTTAAATAGGAGATGGTCTAGCCAGGCTTTGTAGCACTTAGGAGGCAGAGGCAGGAGGATTTCTGTAAGTCCAAGGCGAGCCTGGTTTACAGAGTGAGTTCTGGGACAGTCAGGACTACAGAGTGAGACCTAAAAAGATGAGGGAGGAGACAGGCTGTTTTCCATGTGGGGCTGGTCTGCATGGTATAGCTAACACTGGTCCAGCCACCATGCCGCCAGTAGGAGCCCCGCGGCCACATGAAGAGCAGAGGATCAGCCGAAGCAGCAGCAGCCCCTAGCAGGGGCTTGACTTTGAGTTCCTGTTGCTGGTGTTGTTTGCGGACAGCTAAGTATTTCAGTTATAAATACTTTGGCGGACGGCCACTTATTCAGGGTTAGGACACATGAGATGCTAAACTCTTGGCTGCCTCTCCTGAAGTAACTCCGAGAATAACCCAGAGCTGACCATCGCCTCTGTCCCCCAGAGGCAGACCGCTGTAGGCACTATTGCATTCAAAGCTACAGTGCTTTATTTGTGCTCAAAGATCACAAAGCCATTGCCAAACCGCCATGGTTGCCTCTGCACCCACATTCCTTCAGAAAGTTTGCCAGCCCTCCAGTCTGAACACCAGGAGCAGGGAGGGTCGGTCCTTACTTGACATCTGTTTTCCAGATGTCTCTCAGCTACCGTCAGGCATCTTTGCCCTTTGTTTCTGTCTCAGATACATTAGAAACTGTTTTTCCATCTGCCTGATACAGACCCTTTAGAATCAGCCAAAAGTCTACATTTGATGATCTTTAAGTTTTGGTTTCTTTGCAAATCCTGTTTTGCCTTCATTCTTTGTATTTGTTTTGTTTTGTTCAGCTTTTGCTATTGTTTTTGTTTTCTTTTGTTTTTAGGCATTGTTTTGTGTAACCCAGGCTAGCCTTGAACTCTCTGTGTAGCCAAAGCTGGCTTTGAACTTCTGACCCTCCTGATTTTGCCTCCAAGAGCTTCACTGGCTGACCTTCCAGAGGACCTGAGTTCGTTGCCCAGCACCCACACTGAGCAGCTCTTAAGTGCCTGTAACCCCAGATCCAGAGGGTCCAACACCGTCTTCTGGACTCTGACAGGCCCTGCACAAACATACATGTGTGCACATTATTAACTTCCAAAAACAAATCCTAAAAGAGCTTAGCAGACACAGTTCTTTTTCTGTGGGGGAGCGGCACTGTTTCCGGACAAGATTTCTCTGTGTGGCCCTGGCTGTCCTGGAACTTGCTCTGTAGACCATGCTGGCCTCAGACTCACAGAGATCCACCTGCCTCTGCCTTCTGAGTGCTGGAGATCAAAGGTGTGCACCACCGCTGCCTGCTGTGATTCAGCTTTTTTTTTTTTTTAAATAGGGATGGGAAAGACAGGACAGACCTGCCACGTACAGCCCAGAGAGATAAAGATTTGGAGCATGTGAATCAAAACAGAAGTTTAAAAGACACCAAGAACTGGTGCATGCCTTGACTCTTAGCCCCCAGAAGGCTGAGGCAGGAAGACCAGGAGTTCAAGGCTAGCCTGGGCAACACAAGTGACTTCAGTGACAGTGTGATCTACTGTCAAATGACGAGGGCTTGTCTCGAAAGGACAGAGGAGGAGGAATCAGCTCCCTCTGTGAACTGTAGCTGTGGTCCTGCCAAGGAATTGCCTCCAGTCCCCGTTCTCAATGGCTCTCCCCACAGGTCCAGACATGTCCAGTCAGACCCTGTTAAGGAGGTCCCTCACAATAAGTCTGAACACGCATTCCCTACGGTTGTGATTCTCTATCAAAGGACAGATTTGGGACAGAAGACCTAGAAGAACAGAATTTGCGGTTCTGAGGCTAAACCCAGGGCTTTGTGCTTCCTTGGCAAGTGTCCTCTTCTCAAGTGAACCCCAGACCCTTAAAAACCATTTGGTTGGAGACAGGGTGGTCATTTAGTTGCCCAGGGTAACCCAGAACTTATTGTGTAGACCTGGCTGCCTTCAAATTTACAATCCTCCTGCCTCAGCTTTCCAAGTACCTGAGAAAACAGCTGTGTACCACCAGGCTCTGCAGAGGGAGTTTTCTACATGGGACTCTTGGGAATTGGTTCTCTTGGCTGACTAGGTTTATAGACCATACTGATGGAAAGCCAGCATTCTGAAGGCAGGAGGAACATGAGTTTGAGGCAGGCCAGGTAGAGGTCAAGATTCTACCTTAAAAAATAAAGTACCGATGATTCTGCTCCCAGTGGTAAGGAGCTCTAGCAGCCCATGAGGCAGCAGAGACATGCAAAGATTGACTGCTACTAGATATGCTGAACAAAGCAGGGGGAAGGGCTGGGGATATAGCTCAATGCCTAGCACACTAAAGGCCCTGGGAGGAGAAAGAGGAAGAGGGGAAGAGAAGCAGGAGAAGGAAAAGGAGGGAGAAAGAGGACGACAAGGGGGAACAAGAGCTGGGGTCTTTATTCTCCTCTCTCTCTCTCTCTCTCTCTCTCTCTCTCTCGGTTTTTTAAGACAGGGTTTCTCTGTGTAGCCTTGGCTGTCCTGAACTCGATTTCAGGACTAGGCTGCCTTGAACTCACAGAGATTCACCTACCTTGGCCTCCCAAGTGCTGAGATTTAAAGGCATAAGCTACCACTGCCAGGCTGGGGTCTTCAATCTCAACAAGTCATAAAACAGCCTGGAAGCTTCTACACCTTTTACGGTAGCTGGAAGGCAGGGATGGCTGAAGATCAAACCAGCTCACTTGCTTGTAGGCCAATAGGGAGTGGTTCCATTAGGAGTGTGGCCTTGAAGTAGGTGTGGCTTTGTTGAAGGAAGTATGTGACTGGGGGGGGTGAGCTTTGAGCTCTCAAGAAGCCAAAGCCAGTTCTCTTCCTGCTGCCTTAGGATCAAAATGTAGAACTCGCAGCTCCTCTCCAGCACCAAGTTTGCCTGCATGCTACTCTCCATGAGGATAATGGACTGAACCTCTGAAACTGTAAGCCAGCCCCACTTAAATGGTTTCCTTTATGAGAGCTGACATAGTCATGGTGTCTCTTCACACCAATAAAACCCTAAGACACTTATCATATTGAGTCGATAGTCTTGAGGGGTGTCTATGTGAATACGTGAGCACTGATGGTAAAGGGATGGGATCACAGACATTGGAAGATGGACATATGGGAAGGTGTGGGTGAAACAGAAGATTGGAGATGGTTGTGAGCCGCTTTTTTGGTGCTTTCCTCTGATTATACCAGCTTTCGGCTTTTTTTTTCTTACCGAGTCTCACTATGTATCCCTGGCTGGCCTGGAACCTTTGGTGGGGAGCCACATGGTCACTCACTGGCAGTAGTGCTCTGGCCTCTACCTCCCATGTGCTGGGATTACAAGCCTGTGCCATACAGGGCATGGTGGTGCACGCCTTTAATCCAAGCACTTGGGAGGCAGAGGCAAGTAGATCTCTGTGAGTTTGAGGCCAGCCTGGTCTACCTAATGAGTTCCAGGACAGCTAAGCTACTCAGTAAGACCCTGACTAGACAAGGATGGAGAGTTGGCTCAGAGGTTAAGCGCACTGGCTGCTCTTCCAAGGGTCCTGAATTCAATTCCCAACAACCACATGGTGGCTCACAACCATCTATAATGAGATCTGGTGCGTGCATGCTGACAGAGCACTGGATATGTAATAAATAATGAATAAATCTTAAAAAAACAAAACCAAACAAGCCTCTGTCACCATACTTGGCTGATGGTACCAGCTTGAGTAATGTGCTGAACCCTGAAATAATCTGTGTGACTAGGAATGTAAAAACTTACAACCAGAAAGCAGGGAGTGATGAATACAATTGCTGCTCAGTTCTCTTTCTCAACTTATACAGTTCAGGATCCCACAGCTAGGGAATGGTGCCACCCAAAGTGGTAGGTCCTCCCACAGTTAGCACAAGCAAGATAATCCCCCGAAGACAAGCTCAGAGAGGCTTTTCTTGGGTGATTACAGGTTCTGTGACCAAGCTGACACCACCATCGAAGTATCAAATCCCAAACCACATGTCTGAACACTGGTGGTGGGAGTGCAGGTGGAGTTCTCACTGACATTCTGAGGACTATCGGGAAAGGGGGACAAGTTGCTTGGAAGTAGACAACAGTCCTCGAGTTGACTCTCTTCTGTCCCTGAAGGACCCAGGTCCCTTTTACAACATGGCAAGGCAGCCCAGATCTCTGTGTTCTTAATTGTTACGGTGAAGCTGGCATTTCATTTTCACCAGAGATGTTACATGCTGCATGGAGTTCCACTGTGCAGTAGGCTCAGTTTCTCACTTTGTATTGGTTTCCCATCCCTTACAAAAATACAGATTCCGGAGTGTGTGAAAGTTGTAGCTGGGTCTGGTGGCACATTATCTGCAACCTTAGCAATTGGGAGCCTGAGGCAGGAGGATCACTCTGAATTCAAGGCCAGCCAAGGATGCAGAATGAAGCTGGGTACATGAGTCAGTGTTAAAACATTCTCCTTGTATGTGCAAGATCCTGGGTTCAGTCTCCATCACACACATGCTCTGCCTCTCCTCTCCCTAAAATTGAGCATGGTCGCTGAAGCCTGAAGCAGGATTGTTATGAGATGGAGGTCAGCCTGGACTACCTAGTAAGCTCCAGAATACTGAGCCACAGAGCTGGACCACATCTTGATAAAACAAAACAAAAACCAGTGTATAGTAGTTAGAGGGAGTTGCTAGGCCTCACTGGGGGTCCCAAGTTTTCAGAAGTTTAAAAACCAGTGCCATGCTGGTTGGCGGATACAGCTGGTGAGCAGGGGATGGCTGTGAGATCCAGGCTCACAGTGCTCTCTAATCCCACCAGCAAATATCACATTTGCTATGGATCATGTTTCAAACTGAACAAGGGACCAACAGAAAACTGGCCTTGCTTATTTTAGGGACTGGATCATAATTATAAAGACTGAGAAGTGAAGCCTGGTGAAAGAGGGAGCCAACAGAGTGAACTCCAAATCTAATAGCAAGGCCCGAGGACCTGGATCCAAACAGGACGCGAGTGCTGGTTTAAGAGCCACAGTCTGAGGGCCAGGGAGCAGAAGTTCTAAAGCCTGAGAACAGGAGATGATGCGTGCCCAGCTCAAGAGAAAGCAGAGCTAGGCAGTGGTGGTGCACAACTTCAATTCCAGCAGGATCAGGGGAGTGTCTGTGAGTTCCCGAGGCCAGCCTGGTCTCCCCAGTGAGTGCCAAACCAGCCAGGGCTACAATACGGCCTCCATTCTAAAGAATTCATGCGGGAACACAGCCACAGCAAGCAGTCAGGGGGAAAGCTGAGAGGAAGAACACTTTCCAGAGTGGAGGGCGAAGCTAGCCCGGAGCCCACAGCAAAGGGGTGCTGGCAGATCTCGGTACAGCGCCTCCCCTCAACCATCCCTGGGGCTTTGGTGGTGGGGTGGGGCAGCTGCTTCCTGGAAGAGGTGGAGGTTTCTTAGAAAGCACCCTTCCCTACACTCAATCACAGGAGTGTGTGTAAGGGCGCAGCGAGCCGTGAAGTCGAGGAGCTGGCTGTGGGAAGGGAAAGGCCCTTGTGGAATGTGTAAAGGTGTAACTGCCCCAAAAGCTGAGGCTTTCCTAGGGAAGGCTCAGTGATGTCCCTGCCTGCTGCGGGGGTGGGGCTCTGCCTGGGGGTGGCACTGTGGTCCCTCTAGAGCCTGCTGGGTAGAGTCCTGTCCTTCCTATCTGGTCTGCCTCATACAAGCCCTCTTACTGTCTTCCTCAGTTAACCAGCCTTGCTGTTTTAACCCTATTTTTCTTTTTTGATTTACGCATTTTATTGTCGTATGCGTGCCACATGCATGCCTGGTGCTCCAGGAAGTGAAGAGAGCTTGTTGGCTCCTCTGAGACTGGGGTTCTAGGCCAGCTTAAGCCACCCTGTGAGTGGCAAGAGTCCAGCCTGGGCCCTCTGCAAGAGTCATAAGTGCTGCTAACCACTGCGAACGTTTGCTTTTACCTCATCTTTCTCCCTTTCCACTGGGCACACTACCGTGTCTGCCCACCGCCCCCTTTTTTTGACACTGTATTTTCCATGTATCCCAGGCTGGCGTGGAACTTGAAATCTTTCTTCACCAACCTGTCAGCCTCTCAGATGCTGGGGTTACGGATGTGTACCAACCACATCTTATCATTTTCATGTGTCTTCAGACAGTGTGTGGCGGGGCTGATGTGACAGTAACTACCCCATGTCACTCCCAGCACATGTAGGTCTCCAGAGTGGCACTCCTGTGACATCTGTGACAGCCTTTCAGCCCCGGGTCTGACACTCTGACGTGAAGATGGCAGCCAGGGTGATCTGGGGTAGCCTCGGCCTGCTTCGAGTCCTGTGGTGTCTCCTTCCCCAGAATGGCTACATACATCCAGATGAGTTCTTCCAGTCACCCGAGGTCATGGCAGGTAAACCCCCATGTGCTGTTAGTAAGATGGGCAGCTGCCGTCCATGTTTGGTGGGCAGGGAAATGCACGTGGGGGACGCACAGACAGGCCACACCGGGATTAGAGCTGACAATTCTCATCTGGTAATTCACAAAATACCAGCCTTTTCCATGGTTTCCTGCTTGGGCCAACAGGTCATTCACAATGAGGGGTTTCGCTGGACTGATCAGCAGGATGGCTTTAGGGCTGAACTTTCCCAGCGGCTAGGGAAGCTTACTCAGGATGTGACCTGAGTTGTTGAGGTTGTAAGGTTGCTTAGCGTGTAAGTTCAGGAAGGAGGGTCCTCCTCCCTTAATTATTAGTCACACACATCCTCTTCTTTTTTTTTTCTTTTATTTATTTATTTATTTATTTATTTATTTAGTTTTTTGCTTTTGTTTTTTCAAGACAGGGTTTCTCTGTGTGGCCTTGGCTGTCCTGGACTCTTTGTAGACCAGGCTGGCCTCGAACTCACAGTGGTCTGCCTGCCTCTGCCTCCTGAGTCCTGGGATTAAAGGCGTGAGCCACCATTCCAGGCCCACCTTTTCTTTTTTGAGGCAAGGTCTCACAGTCCAGGTTGGCTTTGAACTGGCTATGGCAACGAACCCCTAATTCTCTGGCACCCACTTCTGACAGGTACCACCATGCCTGGTTTATGCTGTACTGGGGACTGAACCCAGGACTTTGGGCACACTGGGTAGGCATTATTTTTTTGAGACAGGTCTCACACTGCAGAGCAGGCTTGCTCTTAATATTGCTCATGACAATATTCCCAGTAAGCCTGACTACTGAGTCATCACACACTTGGCATCGTGATACATGTCTATCCCACTGGTCAGAAGGTATCACATGGACACACCTAGCCGCAAAAACAGCTGGGAGAGACGGTCTTTATACCTGGCCATGTGCTGAGCTAACAGACTAAAGGAGAAAGGTTCAAAGACACAAGGGACTGCTCTTTTGGAACGGCATCTCTCTCTACAGCAAAGGCTGGCTTCAAACTCATTGTGCAGCTCAGGCTGACCTCTGACTTTTAGTCCTTCTGACTTAGCTCCGCACGTTACAAGTACACACTAGCGCACTCAGCTTGAGGACAGGAAGCATCATGGGAGGCCTGCACCTCACTCTGCCACAGGTGGATCTGAATCCTAAGTTGGAAAATTCGGTCCCCTTTCCTGTATTCATTTTGAATTAAGTCTCTCACATGATGTAGGCTAGTCATAAACTCACTACATACCCTTAGACTTTTTGCTCCTCCTGCCTCTGCCTCTCAGGCACTGGGATCCAGGCATGTGCCATCATACCTGGCTTCCAAGCTCATCCTTGTTAGCACAACTGATTTCACTTCACTTGTAGAGCTGCGTTCGTTCTTTCCTTGCTGTTTCTGGAGGCCACCCACATTGTCGTCAATAGACCCTTCATCCTTAAACCAGCTGGGACACATAAAATCCTTTTCTTGCTTTGGGTTTTTGCCCTGTCTCCTCTGGATCCAGGTGAAGGCTCTCTGCTGTTAGAGAGCTGGGGAGAGAGGACAGGCCCCAAGACTCCCACAAAAAGTAGCTTAATCAATGCACTGAAACCCAAGCTGAGCCGTCCCAGGGGGTTGTGCTGGAAGTGTCCACTAGGGGGCCCTGTAGGCCTGGTGCCAACGCCAGAACTCTGAGCGGCACAAGCCTAAGCTTGGAACTAGCTCACCCCTGCCTCTCTCTCTGCAGAGGACATCCTGGGTGTGCAGGCTTCACGGCCCTGGGAATTTTACCCCAGCAGCTCCTGCCGCACTGTGGTCTTCCCACTGCTGACCTCTGGCTCTGCCTTCTGGTTGCTCAGGCTCTGGGAAGAGCTGGGGCCCTGGCCTGGTCTGGTGAGTGGCTACATGCTGCTGGTGGGGCCCCGACTCCTCCTCACGGCACTATCCTTTGCTCTGGACTGGGCTATGTACTATCTGGCCCCGCTGTGGGGCGCAGATCGTTGGAATGCCTTGTGCCTGCTGTCTGGTTCCTATGTCACCCTGGTTTTCTACACAAGGACCTTCTCCAACACCATCGAGGGATTGCTCTTCACCTGGCTGCTGGTGCTGGTTTCCCCTTACGTGGCAAGGAGTCCTACATCAAAGAAGCCTGCCTCAGGTCCACGGTGGCACAGCTGCCTTCTTGGTGCTATCGTGGCTGCTGGCTTCTTCAATCGGCCAACCTTTCTAGCCTTTGCTCTGGTCCCCCTCTCTCTCTGGGGCATCCATAGGGCCTTGGAACTTGGCATCAAGGCCCTGATCCAGGAGGCCCTGGTGCTGCTGCCAGGGGCTGCTCTTGCCGCGGTGCTGTTTGTAGCCACGGACAGCTGGTACTTCTCCAGCCTCTCGAGATCCAGCAGTCTTGTTCTTACACCTGTCAACTTCCTGTACTACAACCTGGATCCCCAAAACCTTGCAAGGCATGGCACACATGCACGGCTCACCCACTTGGCTGTCAATGGCTTCCTGCTCTTTGGGGTATTGCATGCTCAAGCTCTGCAGGCTGCATGGCAACAACTTCACAGCTTCGTCCATGCGTTTGCACAAACGGGCCTCTTGAGGGTGCTGGATGCCCAGGGTCTGCTGTCTAGCTCCAAGTCTAATCTCCTTCTCCTCTACTTCATACCCCTGGTCCTGCTATCTGCCTTTAGCCACCAAGAGGCTAGATTTCTGATTCCCCTCATAGTCCCTATAGTCCTGCTTTGCAGTCCGAAAACACAACCTATACCCTGGAAGGGCACCCTGGTCCTCTTCAATGCCCTGGGTGCTCTCACCTTCGGCTGCCTGCATCAGGGAGGTTTGGTACCTGGCCTTAAGTACCTGGAGCGGGTAGTGCATGCGCCTGTCCTCTCAGGCATGACCACTCACTACACACTTCTCTTCACTCACACCTATATGCCTCCCCAGCACCTCCTGCACCTCTCGGGCCTGGGATCGCCCGTAGAGGTGGTGGACATGGGTGGGGCTGAGGACTGGGTCCTGTGCCAAGCCCTGAACAACTTCAGCACACAACCAGCCTGCCAATTGGCTGGTGGGCCATGGCTCTGCCGGCTGTTTGTGATAACTCCTGGGACCAACAGGGATGCCCTGGAGAAGTGCAGTTTTTCCCTCAAGAATGAGACTCTCTTGTTTCCCCACCTGACCCTGGAGGACCCTCCAGCCCTGTCCTCCCTGCTCAGTGGGGCTTGGAGGAACTACCTTAGTCTTCACATCATAGAGCTGGAGAAGGCTGTCACTACAAAGCAGCCAGGGCCCAAGAGTCAGCCATAGAAGGTGCCACTCCGCCTTCTACAGTCTTCCAGGCTGGGACGTTGAACAGGGCTCCACTGCTGTCTCTTCTGGGCACAGTCACAGGCTGTTGTTTTAGGTGAACACACATCCTTTCCCTTAGACACCAAAGATCTGACCAGTCACAGTCCCGATGCCAAGGTCCCCAAAGAGGCCCAGCTTAACCATTGGCACCTGCCTATTTCTATGCCGTTACTTCCAATCATTGTAATGTTTAAAATATATAGTAGCACCTGGCTCTGAAAGACTGCTGACAGCATTCCTGCGTGGCCTCTCCCAAACTGTCCACGATGCCTGACTTCTTGCTTCCATGACAACCCTCTGATTTCCAATCTGGCTACGACAGTGTGGTGAAGTAGAGAAAGCAGACAGTTCGGATTCCGCTCTAGCCCCAGTCTGCAACTGACAAACTGTGGTTGTAAGGAAGTTCCTTCCACTCCGCCAACCTGCTGCCCAACCTTACCGAAGATGGGAGGATCGGAAGAGCAGTGTCGTTCCCGGAGCCCATAGCACATGTCCCCTAGTTTGATAAACGTGTCTCTGAAGGGTTCTTTAACTGGGAAGCAGTAGTTGCATTACATTTCATGGTGCTTTGGTGCCTGTGGACTCAGTATCTGGGAATTACCAAAACAAGCCACTCTGGAAAATGCCACCCTACCCTCTTCTACTCCTTGTCTTGAGTGGTGGTGGGTTGCTCCGGCCATTCTCTCAGATTGGGTAACAGGTCAGTGGCAGAGTATCTGTTTAGTGTGCTCAAGGCTGTAGGCCTGATCCCAAGGGAAAAAAAATCTCTTAGAATAAGAAAGCTTCTCACACTGCTGTGAGGATCTTAGCCTGTTCCAGTGGGAACTGAGAACACAGACCGCTCAGAATCTGGCATCCAGTCGCTTCAAGCCTTCCAGATGCTAAGATGAACTGAGTGGCCTACACAGAGAGGTCCACAAAATGAGCTAGGAGTCTCAAAAGGACAGGGCAGGATACATGCATGGATTACTAATCACAGTTCAGTCAGCTGACCATAGTGAATACCATACCCCAGACAGACCCTCAAAATGAGGAAGAGGAAAAAAAAGAATCATGCGCCATGATATCAGAGGCCTTAATGCCTACTGGCGATAGAAAAGGCAGTCCCTGAGCAGGGTAAATGCTGCAAAGATTAGGGTGTGATCAAGAGCACAGGCCTTGGAGTCAGTCACAAGCCTGGGCTCACCTCACTCTGCAAGGCTTTGGGTTACTAGAAAAGTGGCCTCCACTTCTTCACATGAACGGGATTTTAAGTTACAAACCACACAGAACGCAACAGCAAATACCAACACAGACGCTTACCGTGTTAACTATTATTAGGAAGATCCTACAGTCCCCAGCATTCCACCTTGTCTGAGAAATAGCACTTTCAGACTTATTAATCAGCTTACACATTTAATCAGATTTTGGCAACCTCAGGGTTGTCATTCCGTCCACTATCTTCCCTGATGCAGTATTCTCTTGCACTAATGCAGATGCAGCGGCATTTATTCAGCTTCGGTCCCGCTTGCAGAAAACAGGCTTTCTTTCTGGCTGTTTGTCCATGGCTTTCAGTAGTGCTATGTTCTGGTCTAGACTCTTATCATTGGTGGGCTTCGGGTCTTTACGTCTGGCCTAGTCACAGGACTACGAGGCACATGTCCATTTGACCTTAGGCATCTGCACGATAACAATCCGAGTCAGGATTCGAGGTCGGGTATCGTGTCCGAGATGACTCAATGAACGGTCGGTGTAGATCACTGAAGGGAGGGTACAGTCCGTGCTTACGCATTGGAGCTCGGGCCCTTCTGCTGACCTGGTGGCGGCCCTGGACGGTCCCGGAAGCCGCGGCGGAGTTCCTGGGTGAAAGTGTCCTTGAAGCGCGCGGCGCGGCGACTCAGTGAGCCCGGGGGCTGATCCGCGAGGGCGCGCAGTTGGCGGGCCGCGTCGCGGCCGCGCAGTTGCAGCTTCAGCAGCGCGAAGGCCGTGAGTTGAGCCGCCCGCCGGATGGGCCACGACTCGGACAGCCGCTCCACCAGCTGCGGGTTGTGCAGCAGGGCCGCCAGCAGCCGCCGGAAGATCATCGTTCCCCGGGCGCCCCGGAACCCTAGGCACGCTGTACTCGCCTTCCGACCGGTCCCACCCACTCGGCGCTGCAGGATGACGACACAGCCGCACCAGGATTGGCCCCGGCTACGTACGCTTTCTGCAGCGGGCCGCACACATTTCCGTTTCCGCCGCCGCCGCCGCCGCCTCCTGGTCCGTCTAGCCGAGGCCGTTTCGAGGTTTGTGCCTCTGCACCATGTCGGGTGGCCTCCTGAAGGCGCTGCGCAGCGACTCCTACGTGGAGCTCAGCGAGTACCGGGACCAGCACTTCCGGGTAAGGCGGGCCGGGCCACGAGAGGGGCAAATCTTGGGCCGGAATGCTGAGAAACGGTTTGCGCTTAGGTCTTAGTGTGTCCTTCTTCCTGTTTGCTGGAGACCCCAAAAGCGAATGGCGTCCCAGCGGTGTTTGTGTATTACTGAAGCCACTTATCTCCTAGAGAATCTCAGGCTTGCTTTCACATTTTCTTGATGCCGCTGCGAGTACAGCCCCCCAGGGAGGTTCGGGTAGTGGTAGCTCCTGTTTGATGTGTTTGTCTTGCTTTGGAAAGTGACTGTAATAAGATAGGAGGTATTCCTGTGGCGGCTGGCCCAGACACTACAACCTGTTTTGTTTTGATAGTCAGCCAGACACCACCCTTTGATACTTCAGTCCTTTATTCTGTCAGTCCTACAAAGTTGGCAGTAAGTAGAAAACTCAAGAGTCCTGTTGTGCTGTCTGACGGGCATCGGAATGGACAGGCCAACATGAGTCACATTAAGGTTGTCTGGATGGCAAACTGCTACAGTCAGTGGCTACAGAGAAACCCTGTCTCGAAAAACCAATAAAAAACAAAAATAAATTATATCAGCTTAATTTTAAAATGTTTGCTGTGGATCTGGTATGAGTTTCACTTCTACTACTTTTTACAGTTCTCATTACTTTGAACACTTGCACATCAATAACTAACCATTTCGAATTTGAAGCATACCGCAAAATTACAATCAGGAGAGGAGTCGTTCATTTCTGTTGTCAAAAGCCTACTGTCGTCTTTGGACAGTAGCAGTTTCTGTCATGCGCATTTTCTAGTATATTCTGAATGCAATGTGTCAATGCTGTATTACGTGAAATTAAGTAACCCTGAAGTGATAGACTCTGTATTTCACTTGTATATGAAAAAAGAGCAGCAGTACAAAGTGAATTTGCTAGCCAGGTGTGGTGGTGGACATCTGTGGTTCTAGGAGAAAGTTTGAGATCAGCATGCACATGTAAAAAGCAAACACCTAAATGATTGTTTTCTCTAATGTCTCACCTAAAGTTCTGAAATTGTTCCATAGACTTAACATGTTCAATACTGTAGCGCTCTTAAGGCAATATGGCAGTGGAGATAAGACCAGTTTTATTTTGTTTGTGTTTCTGAGACAAGGTCTCACTATATAGCCTTGGCTGACCTGGAACACACCATGTAAACTAGGCTGGCTTTGAACTCCCCAGAGGTCCACCTGCTTCTGCCTCCCAAGTGCTGGAATTAAAGGAGTGTACCACTGTGCTCAGCCCAAGACTAAGTTTGAATTCTTGCTGTAACTGCTGTGTAGTGTCTCACCTTAGGTGGCCCAGCTGTTTTCCTCATGTATAAAGTGGGAATGATGCATTAGGATCCGTCCCATACAGTTCTGAGAATTAAATGAAATTCACATGTAGCTCTCTGACCTGCAGTCCTTTGAGCGTCCCCAGCGGCAGACGGATTTACTGTTTTCTTGTGTATAGCTATATGTTCTTGCTTTTTAAACCTGTAACTTGGAGGGCTAGAGAGATGGCTCAGGTTAGCACAGGCTTCCTGTAGAGGACACAGATTCAATTCCCAGCATCTACATGATGGCTCACATCTGTCACTCCGATTCCATGGGGATCTCATGCCCTATTCTGGTCTCTGAAGGCAGTAGGCACAGTGCACAGACTATACATGCAGGCAAAACACCCATATACATAAAATAATAAGCCCAAACCAAAGAACTGTAATTTGGAGTGGGTGTGGTGGCCCATGTGTGTTATCACAGCATTTGGGGGAGGCTATAGCAAGAATACGAGATGTTTGAGAACAGCTTGGGCTATGTGGTCCTGTCTCAACAAAACAAATCAACTGAGCTGAGGAGGCATAGCTCAATACATAGGATGCTTGTCTAGCAAGTATGAAACCCTTGGGTAGACCTTGAGCTCTACATAACCCCAGAGTAGTGGTGAATGCCTGTAAGCCCAATGCTTGGAAGGCGGAGGCAAGAGGCTCAGAAGTGCTGTCATCCTTGGTTACACAGGAAGTTCAGTACAGCCAAAGCTACATGAAACCTGTCTCAAAAATAAAACAAGGGGCTGGAGAGATGGCAAGTACTACTCTAGCAGAGGACCCCAGTTCAGTTACTAGCATACTAGGTATGTCACAACCAGTTTCATGGAATCTAATGCTTCTGGCCTCAAAGAGCTACCCCCCCCCCACACACACACGGAGAAAAAGGGAGAGGGGAGATGGGGGTGGGAGGAGGAAACTAACTTAAAAATAAATAAAACTACAGAGCTGGCTTAGTGGTTAAGAGCACATACTCTTGCAAAGGACTCAATGTTGGTTCCCAGTATCCACACCACATGGCTTAGAAATGCAACATCAGATCCAGGGAATACAACAACCTGTTCTGGCCTCTGAAGGCACTGCCTTCACATGCATACCCACACACAAACATAGACAAATAGATTTAATTTGACCCTTCATACTCTTTGTTTCTTGGTTCTTTCACTTTGCACATGCTCGTGGAATGCCTCAGAGGTTAGGAGCACTTGCTACTCTTGCTGAGGAGCAGGGTTTGGTTCCCAGCTCCCACCTGGTGGCTCACAACCACCTATAACTTCAGTCCCAGCCGCCCCTCCTCTGGCTTCCACGGGTACTGCGCAAATGTGGTACATGCACATACCTGGAGGTAAAGCTTACATTGAATACAATCTTCATAAAATATCAAATAAAAACAAAAAGAATTCTAGCTCCAAAGTAGCCTGAACCAAGTTTCTCGTCCTGGAAGACTGAAGCCCAACTAGAATAAGCTGTGGTGAAATCCTCTCGGTTTTCTAATTTACCACTAAATGTGTTCGCAAAAAACCTGCTGTCCTGACTCAGAGGTGATTAAGGCACTCATATTCTCAGAATAAAGGGAACTGAGCCAGTGTTACCTAAGGAATACTAAATGGAAAGTGAAAGATTGAGTGAATGCCCTGAATATGAGTCTTCTCAGCTACTCCCTAAGCTGGATTCCACCATCTTGTTAATGTCTGTGCCCTCACACTAGGTAAAAAAGTCTGGTCAGTTTTTTAGGTCTGCGTAATCACATCTGAACATCTATGTCTTTTCTAGTGGGGATGCTAAAAGCCCCCCCCCCCATGTTTGGGCTTGTTTGGGTTTTTTGTTGTTTTTTGAGACAGGGTTTCTCTGTGGAACAGCCCTGGATGTACTGGACTCCATTTGTAGACCAGGGTGACCTCAAATTCCACCTGCTTCCGACCCCAAGTGTGTGCCACCACGCCCGGCTGCCCCCTCACCTTTGTAGAGACATCTAAAATGCCACGTTAACTGAGTGTGGCGGCTCATGTGTGTAATTGCAGCATTCAGGAGGCTGAAGCAGGATGTTTGTAGTTCAAGACCAGTCTAGACTACAGTCTAAGGTCCTAGAGAAAAGAGGGGGGGCCTAGGGCTGGGGATGTTGTTCAGCATGGAACCTTGAGGGCTTGAGTTTGTTCCCCATCACCACAAGTAATCAGATACCATGTCTAGGCCACAGTGAACCATCTTATCCCTAGGGATTGTCAGGTGTGTTGGTTGAAGCCAGACTCCCTTCGTCCAGCTCTTTGGCTGCATCCTGTCTTTTAGAGAAAAGTTACTTCACCTGGACTTGGTTGTACACACCTGCGGCAGGTGGGTCTGCGTTCTAGGCCAACCAAAGCTACACAGTGCTCTTAGTAATCTTAACCTCTCTCCTACAAGGAATGCAAATATAAGCATGCAAATCACTTAGTAGTTCTTGTTATGACTAGGCTCTAGGGGCGTATTACAAGGGTTACTTGTTGTTATAAAGGGTAAAGGGTCTTTCTGATATGTTCTGTCAAGGTGTAGAATTTAAACTTGGGCCATTAGAGAAGGCTCTAATAGCTCTAATACTGAGGCATGGACTGTGCAAGAACAAGTCATGCCACTCCTGTGGCAGTGTGGTATAGGAAGAGTTACATGCTTTGTCTCTCCACTAAAAACAGTCTGAACCTCATGTTAGTATTTTAGAATGGGAATACTTCCAGGCTGGCAGAGTTCTTGCCTGACCCAAAATAAACAAACAAAAAATTTCCACACTTCAAAACATTTTTATTTTCTGTATGAGCATTTGCCTGTGTGTGTGTGCCCATGTGCACCATGTGCATGCCTGGTGACCAACCACAAAAGCAAGAAGAGGGCATTGAATCACCCAGGACTGGCGTTATTGACAGTTATAAGCTGCCATGTGGGTAATGGGAATTGAACCAGTGTTCTCTAGAATAGTTAGTCTCTTAACCTATGATCTGTCTCTCCATCCACCCCCAACTCCTACCCCATATAGAAGAAAAGGATGATGAGAGACTTTAATTTCCAAAATCAGAATGTTAATCTTTATTCTATTTAGGAATATGACTTTAAGCAAGGCTCTTCATTTTTAGTTCTCAAATCTGTTCATTGTATGTGTAATGCTTTGTGGAGGGCACAGAAAAACTTCAGAAATTGGTTCTTGCCTTTCACCTCTTTGAGGATTCACTCGTTTCTGCTCTGCACTGTGTACTCCAGGCTGGACTGGCCCCCAGGCTTGCAGAAGATCCTCCTGTTTCTCCACCCCATATCCCAGCCCTAAGCAAATCTCTTTTTAGGTTGCAATATTTAACTTCATCTCTTTTTTAATTTCTAGGGTGACAATGAAGAACAAGAAAAATTACTGAAGAAAAGCTGTACATTGTATGTTGGAAATCTTTCCTTTTATACAACTGAAGAACAGATTTATGAACTCTTCAGCAAAAGTGGCGACATAAAGAAGATCATCATGGGTCTGGATAAAATGAAGAAAACAGCATGTGGATTCTGTTTTGTGGAGTATCCTTCTTGGGTATCTAATGTAGCTATTGAACCAGGACAGAACTCAAGAGCTTGAGCACCTGCCCCCCCCCAACTTTTTTTTTGAGACAGGGTCTCACTGTATGGCCCTGGCTAGCTTGGACTCTAGCCATCCACCTGTCCCTGCCTCCTGGGTGTTAGGAATAAAGGTGTAAAGATGCGTGCCACTTGTTTTAACTTAACTATACTTTTCTCTCACTTCTTCCTATGAGTCCATATTCTGCAACTGTGAAACTGATAATTACATTCTGTTCAGAAATTTTGAGTGTTTAGCTAGGTGTGGTGTAATACACACCTTTAGTCCTTTTAATCCTAGCACTCAGGAGGCAGATCTCTGAGTGTGAGCTCAGCCTGATCTACTTAGTAAGTTCCAGAACAGCCAAACTACACAGTGATACTTCTTTTCTCTCTCTCTTTTTTTTTTAGGTTTTTTTTTTTTTTTTTTTTTTTTTTTGTTTTTCAAGGCAGTGGGTCCCTATGTAGCCTTGCTGTCCTGCACTTGCTTTGTAGACCAGGCTGGCCTCAAACTCAAAGAGATCCATCTGCTTCTGAGTGCTGTGATTATAGGTGGGTGATGACTCAGAGCGACATGGTGAGACCCTGTCTCCAATTGAAAAAACAAAAACAAAACAGTGGACTAGTGGACTCTTTTTGTTTTTCCAACTAGCTCTAAACTCTAGGGCTCAGCCCCCTAGGCAGCTGAGTATATAGAACCATGCCACCACAGTTTTGGAGTCTAGGTGTCAGACGTTAGAATTTCACTAAATGTTTCCCTATCAGAACAATCTAGACCAAGTCAAGCTGCTAATTATAATTGCTTAAGCCAGTAATTAAGATTTTTATTTACATATGTATAAGCATGTTTCTGTGTTTATGCATGTATATGGATAAACATGGTTCTTAAATTTATTGTTTTTTTATAAGTGAGTGCTTTGTGAGCATGTATGGCTGTACTTCATATATACGTGGTGCCCTCTGAGTTCAGAAGAGGGCATCAGATCCACTGAGAATTGGAGTTACAGATGGTTGTAGACCACCATATAGGCTCTGGGAATCAAGCCCAGGTCTGAAAGAGCTAACGTGCTCCTAGCCGCTGAGCCATCACTCCAGGCCCTTTTGGGTTTTGTTGTTTTGTTTTTTTACTTTGTTTTGAGACAAGTCTTGGTATGTAGCCCAGACTGGCCTCAAATTCACAGCAGTCCTCCTGCTTTAGCCTCCTGAGTGCTAGGATTAGAGACATGAATCGGTGTTCAACTTTATCATTATTCTTGCATAAGAAGTTTGTGGTCTGATATTACACTGACTGTGTTTTCTACATGCAAATTAAGACATGGACCAGATAATTATCAGCAGATATATCTAGGAAATCAGGAATGACTCAGGCCTGGACAGATGTTATTTACCTGTCCTTTACTGCCTAAGTGCTATTGGACCAACTTTGAACTGGCTTCTACAAAATGAATTAATCTGGTAGGGCTAGCTTTTCTACTTGTTTTTTTTTTTTTTTTGTTTTGTTTTTTTTGTTTTTTTTGTTTTTTAGCAGCTCTGTATCATGTAGGTGTGTTTCTTCCTGTCTCCAAAATGTTTGAGGAAGAAGAAATGCTAGTGTTCCTTAATACTTAACACTTAAGATACTATTCAAGAGCAGATGCGGAGAATGCAATGCGGTACATAAATGGAACTCGTCTGGACGACCGGATCATACGCACAGACTGGGATGCAGGCTTTAAGGAGGGCAGGCAGTATGGACGTGGACGGTCTGGAGGTCAGGTATGCTACAAGGGTGCCTGACCTGAATTTCTGCCTAGGATTCCAGCTATAATACGGGTCTTTTGTCAGTTTTTGGTTATTCTTTTGTAAGGAGCTCGTGCTGTTAAGTTTTGATAGTTGTTTTTTTTTTTTTTTTTTTTTTGGGGGGGGGAGTGTTCTGAGACAAGATTTTGCCATGTAGCCAACACTGGCATCAAACTTGAGATCCTCTTGCCTTTGCCTCCTGAATGTTGACATTACAGATGGGTGCACATCAGGGCCAGTGATAAAGGAATTTGAAACTCTGAAATATTCTGTACATTTTTTTTTCTGTTACTAAACTCATGCTAGGGGCCGTCCCCCTGCAAAAATGCCTGAACAAAAGCAAAATACACTCAAATGAGTTTACTTTATATTTTATGCCCTGCTTATTTGTGGGCACCTGAGAAGGTTTAGCTATGTCTGGCATGGTGGCAGAGGCATATTTGTTGCATCAACATTCCACAGTGCTGTGTTTCTTTCAATTAAGGTTCGAGATGAGTATCGAGACGACTACGATGCTGGGAGAGGCGGCTATGGAAAACTGGCACAAAAACAGTGAGTGCTGAGAGCCCCGAGCACACAGCTCACGCTGTTGATGTTGGTGAACAGTACCAAGGTCTGACCAGTGTCTCTGTTGCACTGGAAGCCACCTCTGGTTTTGCTCTGAAATATTAAAAGATAGAATCCAAAAGAATGCCTTTAATTCTAGTCTTATTAGGATGATTTTCTGTTATTATGTCAAAAACTATATTCCTAGGCAGCAGACTCAATCTGTGCCAATTAAACTGTCAGCTGAATGCCACACTTTTAGGGAGACTGGAAAAAGTGTGAGAATTGGCTTTACAAGGTTGGTAATCTTCATGAGGACTGAAAAATTTTTTATGTTTTAAGTTTGCATGTTTATTGGTGAGGTTTTGATATTGGCTGTAACTCTGCTCTAAATTAGGAACAGATGTTTGTCAAGTGGATCTGCTTTTTATATTTCAATATAGTTGGCATAAAAGTCAGCCTTAAATGGCCCTGGGGCTGCCACCTGCTCATATGCTTTATACATCAGGATTTGAAGTGTTTACTAAAGAGTTCTCAATAGATGCAAATGTTTCAGTTTAAAACAAAGCAAGAAAAACAGAAACAAAAACCCAAGGACTTTGTTATACAGTGAGCCTCTGAAATCCTAAGAAGTAGGGGAAGACATTGTCAGTGGGGCATGGAATGAAAGTTCAAACATTCCCTCAATATGGTAGCTGAGATTGGAGCCATTAGAGTATGTCTTCCTGTTTTCAAAATGAGAATCGGCATTAGAAAAGGGCTTCAGCCAGGCCAGTAATCCTAGCTACTTGGGAGGCTGAAGCAAGAGGATCAAAAGTTGAAGGCCAGCCTGGGCACCTTTTGAGTCTGTCTCAAAATACAAACATAAAAAGGGCTAGAGAAGACACAGGGCACAGTGGCTAGGTACTTACTATGTGAGTAGTCTGGTTTAACCCTCAGAACTACCTAGACAATCACAGTGTGACAGTTGGGAGTGTTTACAACAGAAAGCCTCTAGGAAATGTCTGTTACAACTAATCCACATCTTTTAGCTTTTTTCCTTCAACTTGTGCTGAGGGCCATGTGTAATAGTAAGCTGGAGGCTGGGCTCTAAAGAAGATGCCTAGAGAATGTTTTTCCCCCATCTTCCAATTCTCACTAGTTTTTCAAAGTTGAGGCAGAACATCTTTTCTTGGCACTGTAATGACTGTAATGCTTAGAAACCCATTTGTGAACACTCAGTAAGGAGACACTCGAGTTTTAAAATAAAGCTTTTATACTGTAGTTTGAACTGTTTATCTTATATTCTATAATCTTAAGACCCAAAACAGTGGGAATTTTATCTTCTGTAACAAGTTTCAATAAAGTTAGACCAACTTATTCTGTGTATATTTCCTCGCCTATAAAAGAGGGATGTGTTTTGGTGCTCCTTTACCGTGGGAGAGTTTGACTAATGTATAGAATTTGTATATCCATTTCAGTTTGATACTTGGAACTACTTATGGCAGCACATGAAGAGGAAGCATGGTGCCCCCTGTGAAAACAAGACACACTAAGCAAATCCTAAAAGAGTAGGGCAAAAAGAGGCCAGTTTTCCAGAAGCCATATACTGTAGGTGCTGGGACAGGAAGGAAATGGGGCTAAATTAAGAGGATGTTTCTTGGGCTTCAGGATGCTGATTTGGCAGTCTTTTTTCATTATACCCTTTCCTATTTCAAAGACATTATCTGAACTATATCTCACTTTAATCAAAGAAAGTGAGATCTCAGAGAAACATGCCAAGTA
Organism: Meriones unguiculatus; assembly: GCF_030254825.1. NCBI lineage: Eukaryota > Metazoa > Chordata > Mammalia > Rodentia > Muridae > Meriones > Meriones unguiculatus. Next base: position 35,621,535 of record NC_083364.1, read on the forward strand.
GGGTGTGGTAACATATGCTTGTAACCCTAACACTTGGGAAGCTGAGGGTCAACAATTATAGGCAAGGTTACAAAGCAAGAACCTATCCAAAGCCAGGCACAGTGGCACACTCTTATGATCCCAGCACTGGGATTACAGGGAGGCAGAGGCAGTTGGATCTCTGTGACTTTGAGTCCAGCCTGGTCTACAAAGTGAGTCCAGGAGAGGCAATGCTACACAAAGAAACCCTGTCTTGAAAATAAAAAACTTTCTCAAAAGGCACAACCCATCCCTATTCCAAAGAACAGCAACAAAAAACTACAAAGAAACAACAACAACAAAGTCCACAGAGACATGTAGGCTACAATGTGGGTCACTAAGATTACTAGCTTCCCATATATTGTAAACAAAAGTATACATCTTGAGGCTTGGTTTAGAGCTCTGACACCCAACATGGTGGCCAGACACCACCATAAAAACAATATAATTGGGGCTGGAGTGCTCAGGGCATTTGCTGTCTGCCTGAGAGCTGTGTTCACTCCCTAGCACTCATGTTCACAACTATCCGTAACTCTAGCTCCATGGGAGCCAGTGCCCTCTATGAGTACCACATGTACACTTACATGCAGAACACTCATAAGTAAATGGTATCAAATGATTGTTAGCTGGACATTGGTGGTGCATGCCTTTAGTCCCAGCACTAGGAATCCGTTGAAGGCAGAGGCAGGAGGGTCTAGAGAGCAAGTTCCAAGATAGCCAGGGCTACACAAAGAAACCTCGTCTGGAAAAAACAAAATAAATATATAATTGCTGTGATTCTTTGTTGTTGTTTTGAAACACTATGTGTGTCTCTCTCCTGGCTGGCCTGCAACTCATTTAGACAAGGTTGGCCTCAGATGCACAGAAATCTACTTGCCTCTGCCTTCTGGAATTAAAGGCATGCACTACCTACACACATGGCAATAAAAAGATCAAACCAAACTCTTGAGTTTTTAGTCCCGCCAAGCACATTTCCCCACTCTGTAGCTGCATGTGGCAGGTCGCTGCGGTGGCATAAACTAGAGCATGTCCAAAAAGGGAGCACCTGCTGCAGCTCTATGCGTAGAGCTAAGTAGGGCAGGCAGTGGCCACTGTTCCTCAGTGAGCCTTGTCACCACTGAAGGGACACTAAGAAATAGTCTATTCACCACACAATACAATACATTTAACACAAGAGAACACATGTTTATAAAGGCATTTAGTTTATTTTCAAAAAATATTTTGCTAGAAGGGTTGAGTACTGACTGTAATTTTACATGATCATATTCTTTTAATAAAATCTTTCTGACCAACAGAAATCATTCACGTCAACAACTTGTCTAGGTCTATTTTGTAACCCCATAGACAATAGCACTTCTTGGATGCTAGTCCCCAGATCTTGGCTGTTGATTAACTTGGTTTCTTAACATAATGAAGCAGAGCAGATAATCAGTGCATTGAATTTACACTAACAACTCACTGTTTCTGACCCGCTCACACCCCCGATGGCTCCTAAGGAAGAAGCAGTGAGCCACAACTCACCGAACAACTAATATTAGGTGAGAACTGGCTCGTCCCTAGGTACTCTGTTACTATTGTATTCCAACCATAGCTCCAAGATGACCATGCTATTCATAGTCAATGGCAAACACAGAATACAGTGCAAAGCCAAAAAATGTGCTATGAAATTATTGGCAACAACTGCTTTTCTCTTCCTTGAGAGGCCAGCTGAAAGTTAAATCTCCATGATTCCTAGGAAAACTAAAAGATGAATTAAATCTATTCATTGCTAGGGTTTAACAAAAGGAAAGATAATGGAAAGAAGCAACTACAGTCAGATAAGTTTGCCCGTAAGGTCCCTGGCAGCTTGTTGAAGGCTCATATGTGAACAGCTTTAAGCCTGTGCAAGGCTTACATTCATCCCCAGTGACACAGGGTCTGCCTGCTTTATAGGTATCAACAATTCAGTGTCAGGCCAGTGACAGTAAAACATTACTACAAGACAAAAGAGTTTGCAATCTAGGGCTTGAAAGCTAAACATTTGCATGAAGAGAAAGAACAGCTATGTGTGCTGAAACCAAGTCAGCACATGACAGACAGGCTTAGCACACTGAAAATGCCCAGCATGTAGGCTGAAGCAAGTCGAATAGTGCACCTGAAGGCGCCCTATCGTGCCAGAAGGGAAGAGTAGCCGGATCTGGATGGCTGCGCCTCGGTTCATCCCTGCATGCCTCACTCCTGACATGACCCTTTCTCAGTCTGGAGAGGTAGCAACTCAGACTCTGGACATTATGATTCTCCCAGGCATTGAACATGCTGGTGCACCCACGTAATCCAAACATTAGGGAGGCTGAGGCAGAAGAACTGCAAGTTTGAGGCCAGCCTGAGCCAAATAAAGACCCCGTTTCATGTTTCAACAAAATTCTCAAAGGAACAATTGTAACTTCTGCATGATGGGTCTGCTAGTGGGCAAGTGAGATGCTTCCTCAAGACTAAGTTGGAGACATTCTGAGTCAGCCATCTCATTACTGGCTATTTCAGTATAGGCACAGAAACACAAGTCCACTAATGCCTCGCATACAGACTTTGAAGAAGCTCATGTCGGCATAGGTATGTCTAAAAGTCCTAAGAGTACATCTTTAGGTGGGTGTGGAGACAGACCTGTGTCCTCGCCCCCGGGAGAGGACTGAGAATTCGAGCTCATCTTCAGGTACACAATGAGTGTGAGGCTAGTCTGACACAGGAGCCCCTGCTCCCAGACCTCCTCTTTAAGAGATCTTCAAGCACCCTGGCCTGACAGGGCTGGCCTGTAAGCCTCGCTACTCAGGTGGCTGAGAGTATAAACTCAAGGCCAGGCTCAGCCATAGAGCAAATGCAAGGCCAACCTAGGCAACTTCATTAGACCCTGTCTCAAAATACAAAAACATAAAACAACAACGACAAAATGTACAAAGAGGGCTAAGGGCTAAGCTCAGTGGTAGAGTACTTGCCTAACATACAAACAAGCTCTGGGTTCCATCACCAGTACCTGCAGAAACAGTAAAGACAACTTCCCCTATCTAAATTCTCGTCTTCCCCAGTGGTGACCCAGCCTTACCTGTGGCAACAGAGTGCCTCTACTCAAGTCTTTTTAACGACCTGAAGCACAGGAAACGCTGACCTGGTTTTATGCCAAGAACTTTGAGTTTGGGTGACTGAAAATACCAAGGCCACTGCCCAGTGCCCCTGCTGCTATTGAGAATCCTGCATGTAAATCTAATTTTGATTCAACCCTAACGAGGCAGTAAGCCCTACTCAACCATTTTACCTTTTGTTTTTTAAACATCTCATGCCTAACTAGGCAGTTATCTTCTGCCATTTACTTGGTAGTTTTTTTCGTGAGTTTCTTACACTTTCCTCCTTCAATTAAAAAAAAAAAAACAAAACAAATATGCATCTTACTTATTTTCCTTTCAAATAAGTCACAAAAGGCCAGATTAAAGATGCAAGATCTACCCATAGGACAGGGCTATTCTACAGCCTGCCTTGGTGGAAGAACTTCAATAAAGAGGCAGTTCTTGAGTACAGGATTCAGATTGTTCTTGTAGAAGGCAAAAGAGCTGTCTGGGATGTTGAGTGGCCAGAGGAGACTGGAGAAACATTCCTCTTGTGCTGCTCTCCCAGAGACCTCAGTGTGGCCTCTCCTCTCCTCCCACCATCTGCACCAGACCCCATGCCAGTCTTCTACTTGGCTTGTATTTCAGACTCCTTAAAGTAGAAACAGTTTTGGTAAATCTTAAATACCTGGGGCAGCAACAGAGAGGTGATAGCAGATTACTGCCATGAAAGCCAAATTCTCATTCATTTAACCAGGAATTTAATGGATGCTAAGTTGTTGTTTTTTTTTTTCCCACAAGTCAAACTCAGAAAAAAAGTGAAAAAAATCCAATGTCCCAGGAAAAGCCATTATGAGATTTAACCTACATATTATAAATCTCAAGACCAAAATAGAAATCTTATTGTAGAGTGTATTGGTATATCCCTCTATTACCAGCACTGGGAGACAGAGACGGGGTTAGCTTGAGTGTGAGGCCAGCCTAGCTGTGAGCTCTGGACAGCTTGGCTACATAGTGAGACGTCTCAAAACAAAACAAAGAAATCTTTTTTTTTTTTTTCTTTTTTAAAATAAGATCAACTGGCCCTCAAGGATGCTGCATTTCCCCCTCATACCTTAACTCTTCTTAAATCAGCACTCTGCCTGCAAGCACGTCCCTAAGCAGAACAGCCCCTCTCACCCTCAGATGGAAGGTATCTCAGACTGGAGCCTCATCTGAGGGATATCAGCAAAAGGTGCTGCCGGCAGAAGTAAAACAGGACTGGCTTTCCACAACACTCCTAGCTACCCTTTATGCCATAGGGAACATCTATTCTGAGCTATGCTGTATCAAAAACATCTTGCATTTTTAGGTTCTGGGGTTAAATTTTAAACCTGTATTCAGTTCACATCTAACTATGTTTCAAAAGCTGCACCAAATCTACTAGGCTTTTTTTTTTAATACTCTTTACTGCATGCTCTGTCTATATGCATGCGTTTGGATAATAAATATTAAATATAGGAGGGACATAGAGAATTCATAAACTTAAAAATGAAACTAAACTGAACAGTAAAAAAAAAAAAAGAAAAAGTACATGATAGCAGGAGAAATGAAGAAGGGCAAAAATAAATTTGAGGTAACAATAAGTGGCCCAATACCACCAATCTGAAATATCTGTAAAAATTCAGTAAGTGTTTGGAGATTCAAGTAACAAACCATCTGCTCCAACATGGCCAGCCTTCTGGAGTCCCTGCTGAGTCTCAGTCCAGGAGCCGGCACTCACACAGCTCCTTATAGATCCTCTTCCGCACTCGAGGCATGTCCTCTTGAGAAAACTGGAAAGGCTGCTCTAGGGCGAGGCACTTGCAGTACTGCAAAAATAAAAAGCCAAGAAGGAGATGGAGTGAAGGCTCAGTGGTTAAGAGTACTCGCTACTCTTCCAGAGGTCTCAAGTTCAGTTCCCAGCAACCACAGGCTGGCTCATAACCATCTATGATAGGATCTGATGCCCTTTACTTTCACATGTACATGCGCACACAGCATTCATATAAATAAGTAAATCTTAAAAACAAAGAAAATAAAATTCTGTCCCAGGGACACCTGAGTTGCATGTGTGCCTTTTAGATACACATACACCTAACAGTCTAAAGCTACAGAATAATATTTATGAGTCTTACAAAATCATGTTGTTGTTTTCTGTTTGTTGTGTTTTGAGAAGGGTTTCTCTCCATAACAGCCATGTCTGTCCTGGAACTTGCTTTGTAAACCTGGATGGCCTCAAACTCACAGAGCTCTGCTGTAGATTACTGGGATTAAAGGAGCTGTGTGCCACTATGCCCCACTGAAAACCATGCTGCTTTAGAGCACTGGCTTCCAAATGAGAATCAACTTTACGGCAACTGAATAGCTAGGCACCCTTCCACTCTTCCCAAGTACAATTTGCTGCGTCCATGTGTGTTATGTGTAAAATCATTTTCCCGTAAATACACGTACTTCTCTGGTGCAGCTTACTAACAACCTCCCATAAGACATGGATAAGACCCTCTGTTCGTTCTTGGCCCTGGGAGGTAGTTCTTCCTAATGAAAGCATCTACAAACACAGAAACCAGAGTGCCGCAACAATAAAGGGAAAGTGTTGCCTTCCCTAATACTGTATACATGCAGGACTACCATTTCTTCTCTTGAAATAAAACAACCAATTCACATACTATAAAAAATAGTATTTACCTGGAGCACAAAGACTCCACAGTCACTGTCATTTTTCTGTTGTGGAATACACTGAAGAGAAAAATAAGATGATCATTAACAAAGATCGAGTATCTCTCTTCACATAAGAAATCTGCTTCCATGGATAAATGAGCAAGAGATAGGAAACTCCTCTCTGTCCCAGACAAGTCTACACCTCCAGTATCTAAATACCTCAATAAAGGAAGCCTATGGCCACGGGAAAAGATCTTTTAAGTGGCAACCACAATTTAAACGTGGGATATAGGAAACCAAATTTGAAAAACCATCGTAAAGACTTAGCTAGCTAGCTGTGCTGTACACTCGCTGACAATGGAGACATGGCCCTGTGGGTCCTAGAGCATGTGCCTGGACACCAGCATTCGCTCCTCTGTTCGTCCTAGCTACAGACGGGAGGTCGGCAGCAATCTCAGGCCTCTGGGGCCAGACGTCCCTGCCATGAGAGACTGTGCTCTCGGGCTGTGAGCCACACGGAGATCTTTCTCTCTTCATCTGTCAAGTATTTTGTCACAGCAATTAAAAATTACCCATAATGTTCTTTGTAGCCTTAACTTTCACCTCAGGTTATACAATTTTGTTTTATTCTTTGAAGTAAATTATAAAGGCAAAGAAATGTTTCTAAAAGAACGGGTTACTGTATCTAAGGCAGGACTGTGACAGACCTTGGGGGGATGCAGAACACCTAAATGTGCTAGCTGGGTAAACTGGTAAAACATACAAGTTTAAAAATAAAATAAAAAGTTACAAGTTCATCTCCGATGCTAACTAGACTATAAGTTATTAGAAACATAGGACTATGGCTAAGTGTTCGGCTCAGATGAAAGATGAACTGATATTGATTTTTTGGGCTTAGGGTTAGTATTTGTTTCAAGACCCTGCCTAGAACATTGGGTTAATAATCTAGACAGATATGAGTTCCAGGACTAGCCTCTAGCAGTACTCCTGGTGTCCAGTTTTCTTGTCTAAAAATAAAGATACGGCTTATGCCGAATGAACTGCCTGACACACAGGTTGTAAAGGCCAAATGAGATCATAACAAGGAAACAAAACAGCCGGAGGGACTATGTCTGCCTTGGCACTGATGTAGAGCTGCTTTACTGTCTATGAGCCAAACACAGTGGGTCTTAGCAATATTCTTAGAAAGTACTTGTCTTGATCCCTTTTTGGCCCCAAATAGGTTTTTAGCATATGTCTGAGTCTATATGGATCCTATGGAAATTACAACCACAAGGTAAGGTGTCACCCCTCCCATTAAAACTTTTTCCCTACACACCACCACACAATTACTAACTGTAACATGGATGGCATGATTGCTGCTTTCAGCAAGTACCGGGAAACTCAGCCCCAAGATGAGTAAGTACTAAGTAGACTAGCCTCTCCTGGAGGTGCTCTTCATGCCCAGTCTTTGACACTCTCAGCAGGCACCCACACCTGGACCACTGCCTCCCATGCACAAGCTGGGATTTCATCTGTGCCATTCTTACCTTTGTAACAGCAGTCTGCCAACCCTGAAGAAATTCAGGTCTATTTTTTTCTCTGGCTTCAGTCAGCAAATACTTTCTTATATTCTGGGTAAAAACAAAGCATAACACACGTGTTCCATTAGTTGGTGAAAACATGGAACCTGCCCAGCAGCAGATAGAAACAAGAGAGGAAACTGGAGTCTGTCTAACGGGGTGACATCTGTATTGAAGAGTATTGTAGCTGGAACTTTGTCTCAGAGCTTTCACTCACTCCTGTACTCAAGTACGCACTCAAGTACTGACTCTGCATCAGAGGTTATGAGTCAACCTGCTACATTGGAAACCTTGCATCTAAGCACAGAAGGAAGGCATGGCAGAAGTCACTAATAACTACAGTTAAATGAAGCACATTCCAGCTCTCGTCCATTTCTGAGGCCCTTTCCCACAACTTACTCATTTGTAGAGATTCAGGTAATATCACAAATATTTCCTCCATGTCTATCACTTGTCTGCTAACTTTAAGACATAGATAAGTTTTATTATTTATTTTATGGTGCTAAAAGCTGAACCGTGGGTTATGTGTATGTTAAGCCTGTACTCTACCACTGAGCTCTAACTCCAAATCTGACATCAACACAGATTTTGTGATACACTTAAATTTATAAAGGTGTTCCTTGATGTTTTTTTCTTCTTTTGTGTAAGAATTCTTCCCGACTCACGAATGAATAAAACACCTATATTTTATCCAAGATTTCATGCTTTTTTCTTTTCAGATAGGGTCTTACTATGTAGCCCTCACTGGGATGGAACTTGAATTAAAGGCATATACCACCATGTCCAGTATGTTCATGTTTTCTAACTGTTCTTATAAATAGTATAATGCAAACCTCTATAACTTTTCCAAGCAGCAGCTAATTTTCCCATTGTGGTAATTGAACAGGTTTGTCTTTTTTCAGCTTTATCATATACTAAATTATCTACATATACACATGTGTGTGTGCGTGCACAGACACACATACACACACACACACACAAAATTGTTTCTGGATACTTATGGTGGAAATTCTAATCAATACTAAGCCAATGCAAGTAACATTTTAATTGTAAAACTTTTATAACATGCCTTGACATTTAACAGATGAGTCTGCCTTCACTGTTCCAGTTCAAGTTCATGCACATGACTTCCACAGTGTGAATTAGAGAAGAAGGTCACCAGGCCTTTCACACCCGTTAGTGGGCTGGGGTGTAGCTCAGTGGGTGTTGTGCTTGCCTAGCATGAACAAAGCCCTGGGTGCAAACCCCAGCACTAAGAAACCAAGCCTGGTGACACACACCTAACATCTTAGTGCTTGGCTGGGAAGGGCAGGACCAGGAGTTCAAAGATAGCCTTGGCTGTCCAGCATGTGGAAGGACAGCCTGGGCTGCATTAGACCTAGTCCCAATACCAAGCATAGTATTGTACACCATAATTCCAGAACTTAAAAAGCTGAAGGCAGGATAATATGTTTGATGCCAGCACTGGCTACATAGCAGACCTTAATAAAGAAAAAAGAATCTTGGGAAACTGATGAGATGAAAATTGCTATAATTTAGTCTGGTGAAAACTAAACTTTTTAAAACTGAGTCTGCTTGTTTCTCTAGTTATTAAGATTTCCTCCAAATAATTTTTAGAAAGATTTATTTATTATGTATACAATGTTCTGTCTGCATGTACACCTGCACACCAAAAGAGGGCACCAGATCTTATTATAGACTGTTGTGAGCCCCTGTTGATTGCTGGGAACTGAACTCAAGACATCTGGAAGAGCAGCCAATGCTTTTTTTTTTTTTTTTTTTTAATTTATACAGTATTCTGCCTGCATGTATGCCTACATGTCAGAAGAGGGCACCAGATCTCATTATAGACTGTTATGAGATACCACGGGGTTGCTGGGAATTGAACTCAGGACCTTTGGAAGAACAGCCAGCGCTCTTAATCTCTGAGCCATCTCTCCAGTCCCCGCACCAGTGCTCTTAACCTCTGTCCTCCAAATAATTAAACCTTTAAAGTCTTCACCCTAAAGGCTTTGCACAATTCTTACTACAGTATATCCCGGGTAGTTCAGTTCCCAGGAATCAATGGGGGCTCACAACCATCTGTAGTAAGATTTGGCGCCCTCTTCTGGTGTGCAGGTGTACATGCAGACAGAACATTGTATACATAATAAATAAATAAATCTTTAAAAAATTATTTGGAGGAAATCTGAATAACTAGAGAAACAAGCAGACTCAGTTTTAAATAGAGCCTTCCTTTTTGTTTGCTTTCTCAAGATCAGGGTTTTTGTGTGTAGTTCTAGGTGTACTGGACTTCACTGTAGACCAGGCTAGCACTGAGCTCACAGAGATTTGCCTGCCTCTGCCTCCCTCCCAAGTGCTGGAGCTGCAGGCGTGCGCCACCACTGCCTGTCGCCAGGTATACTTCTCTAACTGGTTCTTCATTGTGCAGAAAACTCGGGAAAGCTGACTTGTGCCCCATCTCATTGCACTCTTACTGACCTCCACACAGTGTGGTGGTCCACAACTGCAATCCCAGCATTTGAGAGCAGCCTGGGCAACGACAGATCACGTTTTATCTGCACTCCAATACTGTGTGCCTGCATAATATGTATTTTCAAGATTTGAGATGATATTAGCTCTAAAAGAAATCAAGAAAAAAATAATTTCTATCCTCACTCCAGCATTTTTTAAGAAAAAAAAATGTGTTTTTCTGCATTTCCTTAAAAAATGCTGAACTCAAAAAGGGCACACCTCTCCAAAGGGGGTCTGCTGATCTCAAACAGCTCAGCTGCCTTGCCCCTGACAACTGTCCTCTTGTAATCCTTGAAGCAGCAGTTGACTTCTACTGCTTTGTCTATAGCTATGATATGTCAAGGTCAATACAAATAAAAAGTACAATAGGCAGAATATTAACTTACCTCTACACAAAATTTAAAATGAATGCCTTGGGAATCATAAAATGAAATAATTCGATTGGAGAGTGTCACAGTAATGAGAGACCAGTGGACTTCCAGGTGAATAGGGATCAACAGAAGACTCTTTTTAAACAAATCCACCTGATGAAGAGAAAGAAATGGGGCTATCACTACAGAACCAACAACAGTGTTCATCTGTTGACCTTTGACCTGCTAAAGGTCATAAAATGGGGAAGTGGTGAAACAATTTGAACCTATGCCTCATCTTTTCTTCTTTGTTTTGGTTTTGGTTTTGGTAGTTTTGTTTTGAGACAGGGTTTCTCTGTGTGTAGCTCTGGCTGTCCTGGACTCTTCTTTCTCTCTCTGTAGACCAGGCTGGCCTTGAACTCACAGAGGTCCTCCTGCCTCTGCCTCCAGAGTGCTGGGATTAAAGGTGTGTGCTGCTGCCATCACCACCTGGCTTGCTATGTCTCAGTTTAAAGACCATGTTTGTAATTACTAAGTTAAAATACTCAAAAATAAGACAAATAGAAAAATACTGTTTTAGTTTTTACCTAGCTTTGTTAACTATTATTCATGTGTGAATGTGCAGGGATAATGTACATGTGCGTCAGACGACAGGTTGGTGAAGTTGACTCTCTTCCACCTTTATGTGGGCTGTTTTTTTGTTTGTTTTTAAACTGCTAGGATCCTAGCACATACTAGAAATAGTATTAAATAGTGCTAAAAAGCAACAAAAGTTTAAAACATTAAAAAGTAAAGGTCATGCAATCTCATGTAAATCTGAAGTTCAAATTTTGGCTCTTCTACATTTGTTCTGTCAGTTTTATTTTCCCCTTTATGTCCTGATTTCCTAGAATGTAACATGTAGGAAACAACAGTACCTACCTTATGCCGTTCTAAATGAGAGAACATCAAGCTAGCCTTTAATCCCAGGACTAGGGAGGTGGAGGCAGATGGATCTCTGTTGAGTTCAAAGCCAGCCTGGTCTACAGAGAGAGTCCAGAACAGCCCAGGCTACACACAGAAACTCTGTCTCAAAACAATAAAGAAGGGTGCAGAGGTGGGGAGGAGGAGCCTTCAGTGGTAGTGGTGGAGGCCAAAGTAATCCCAGCACCAGGGGCAGAGGCAGGTAGATCTGTGAGTTCCAGGCCAGCCTCCTCTACAAAGCCAGTCCAGCACAGCCACGGCTAGAGAGAAACCCTGTCTCAAAAAAAAAAAAAAAACAAAAAAAACGAGGAGGAGGAGACTCAGACAAATTTGCTTTAGTACACTTTAGCTGCCCTAACATGCCCTTTTTACCCTAACACATGTCTTTTAAAATCTGGAAAAACTGCTATTTTCACTCAGAATTTCAACAGATGGGGATGGTGAGGACGGTCCAGCAGGTAAAGGCATCTACCACCAAGCTGATGGTGAGAGTTCAATCGAGAACCAGCATGGCAGAAGAACTGACTCCTACAATGCAAAGTCTCTGAGCTCCACACCTGTATCATAGCATGTGGGTACCTACACACTCACCCACAATAAATAAACTGATGTCATTAAACATTCCAAAGGGATAAAAAGTAGTAGGTACTCCACATACACTTGCAAAACACGAGTTACACTTGTGAAATGTGAGTTATCTGGGTATCACACCACATCCAGGTAATCCCAGCATTTGGGGGGTGATAGCAAGAGTTGTTCAAGGTCATCCTCTGATACAAGGAGAGTATAGGGAAAAGTGGGCTGCAAGAAACCCTATCTAAAAGGACCAATCAACGAAAAGCTTGGCATGGCAGCATATGCCAATAGTAGAACAGTCACAGTCAAGGCCTTGCTGTGAAACTCTGCAAGATCCCATCTCAAAGGAAAAGCTGTGGGGCCATCAGGATGGCAGACAGCTTGGTCAAGGTGCACCCTGATGACCAGTTCTGATCACTAGGCACCCACCTAAACGTGGGAGAAGAGAACCTAGTCTACACAACTGTCCTCTGACCTTGTGTGCATGTAGGCACTTGCACATACCAACAAACACAGGAACACACAGAGAAATACATGTTTAAAACTTCAAATAAAAAGCTATCTTCCATATTTTGTTATTACTTTTATTGTTTCTTCTTTTCCCCTCCTGTGTAAATCCTCTCAACTTATTTGTCTTTAACTAAATTTGGTTACTTAATGAAATTTGAGACCACTGCTTTTTTTCTCTCCTGTGTTTAGTAAGAACCTTGAGCTCATTTGTATAATGACTAGATGTGATCCTACAAGGCTGCCCCCAAAGAAGCTTCAGCTTGTCATTTTAAAATCCGTGTGATGTGTATGTCAGCAAATGTGTCTATGTTTATGCAGGCTCAGCCATGAGGGCAGAGGTCAACATCAGCTATCTTTTCTCAGTTGCTTCCCTATCTTACTTTTTTGAGACAGAATCTCCTACTGAATCTGAACTCATGTCAGGTCCTCATGCTTGTACTGTAAGCACCTTATCCATGGAGCTTAAGCTTATCAATTTTTTAAAATGCCTTTTCATGATATTTTATTTCTGGAGTGCCGTGTGGAGGTCAGATGACAACTTGTGGGAGTCAGCTGTTTTCTTCTGGCAGGGACAGAAATTCAGGTAGAGTTGGTGGCAGGGGCCTTTGCCTGCTGAGCCATCTTTTTGGTGCTTATTTTCAATTTGATTCATAATGAGAGAAGAATGTCTCTACAGCTTTCCAGTGACCCAGTGTATCATCAGCTCTTACACATGTCCTTTAGTCACGATAGATAGAGAGAGAGAGAGAGAGAGAGAGCTGGGTTGGGTGACAAGTTCAAGGCTAGCTTGAGTGCACATTTACTGTGAATCTATAAGGGAAAGAAAGGGAAACTAGAAGAGAAACATAGATTCAGTCTTTAAATTTTCTCATATTTTATTTATTTTTGTTTTAACTTTTGAAACAGGGTCTCTCTATGTAGTTCTGGCTATCCTGGATCTCCCTACATACCCTGCCTGCCTTTGCCTGTCCAGTGCTAGGATTAATATGTGCTCCACTAACCTGGATTTTTTTTTAATTTTAAAATTTATATTTTTCTGTGTGAGCAATGCATGTCACAGGACACGTGTAGTCAGAGGACAACTGTGAGAGTCAGTTTTCTTCTTCAACAGTGTGGTTCCAAGGCTCAAACTCTCTTTGTCAGGCTTGGAAATAATCCCGTTTACCAGCCAAGCCATCTTACTTTTTATTATGTACCTATGCAATCATACTGAATGTATTAGGTTTCCTATTGTCTACTAAGCTTATTCAATCAGAGACATCATTGTATGACAATGTATTTCTTTTTAAAAGATTTATTTTTATTAGTGTGTACCTGAAAGTGCTGTGTATAACAAGCATGTGTGTGTATTAGAATGTGAGCACAGGTGTCTGAGCGTGTCAAAAGAGGGCACTATGACCAGGCTATCTTTGAACTCTCAGAGATCCAGATGGCTCTCAGTCTGGAATGTGGGGATTGAAGGATGTCTTACCATACCAGCTTCATTTGCTATTCATTTTGGTTTGCTAGAACTTCATTCAGTTCAGTGTCCATTTATTTTCCAGCACTCATTTTCATGCTGTTTTGTTAGTTTCTTAGCATTCAGCATATTGCTGGAATGTTTTTTCAGTTACCCTAAATGGAGGATCCACAGAATAGATAATTTCTTTTTGTTTTTTGAGACAGAGTTTCTCTGTGTACCCTGGCTGTCCTGGAACTCCCTCTATAGACCAGGCTGGCCTTGAACTCACAGTGATCTGGCCTGCCTTTGCCTCCCAGAGTGCTGGGGTTAAAGTTGTGCACCACCACACCCAAAGATAATTTATTTTCATTTAACATGAAAAGTATACATATACATTTATACATACACATTTTCTACAAAGATAACCACTCATTCTGTTTATAACTTTTGCCCACCTCTATCTTCCACAGCTTTGTAAAATTCCCAGCTGAAATAGCATTCACATGTATGTGATAGGTAATATGTACACAAATATACATAAGCAGTGTTGGAACAGAGTCTCATACATGCTAGGCACATGCTTTTCTACTGAACTGTATCCCTGGCCCCGGCATCTGGACTTTTAGTTTGAACACACCCTAAATAGTTAGCTGTGCTGTTTTTTTGTTTGTTTGTTTACTGTAGCCTGTGGCTCATCTAGTCATAAATTGTGCATTTGAAGTCATCTTTCATATCTGCTCTACTTCAGCTAAATGGAGCACATCATGAAATTGTGTGCATTTAATTTCCCATGTCAGTTTTATTTGTCCACATGTTGCATCTGTCCTGCTATCTATCATCTAGGCCAAAGCATCATCTGTTTATTGTATGTGCTGAGTGCTTTGCCTGCATAATGTAAATAGACTACATCTGTGCCTGGTGCCCCCAGAGGCAAAAAAGGGTACCAGATACCCAGGGGCTACAGATGGTTGTAAACCATCATGTGGATGTTGGGAACCAATCTTGGGGACTCTTCAAGAGCATCCAGTGCTCTTAACCACTAAGCTATCCCTCCAGCTCCATTAAAAAAAAAAAAAAAAATGAAATGGGGCTGGAGAGCTGGCTCAGTGGTTCAGAGCACTGGCTGCTCTTTCAGAGGACCCAGGCTTAATTCCCAGCATCCACCTGGCAGCTCACAACTGTCTGCAGCTCCAAAATCTGACACCCTCACACAGATATACATTCAGGCAAAACACTAATGCACATAAAAATTGAAAATAAAGTAAAAAATAATGAACTGAATTAAAATGAAAAACCTTTAAGAAATTAATGGCATGTCTGTAATTTCTGGCTTTGTTAACATAGTATCAGTTTAAAATATATTTCCTGTACGAACTAGTGACTAAAAACCATGAAGCTGAGGTATCTATTTAAAAATTTAATATTATGGGGGCTGGAGAGATGGCTCAGTGGGTAAGAGCACTGTCTGCTCTTCCAAAGGACCCGGGTTCAATTCCCAGCACCCACATAGCAGTTCACAACTGTTGGTAACGCCAATTCCAAGAGATCTGACACCTTCACACTAATGCAAATAAAAAATAAAAATTAAATATTTTTTAAAAAATTAATTTTACTAAAATTAGCAATCTTATGAGCATCTTTTTACAAATCTTTCTTTTTCCAGATTTCTATAAAATAAAGACCTAGTGATTGGATCATCAAAAAACTGAAATGCACATTTGGTGAGTTTCAATGTAAATCATGACAATTATCATTTTACTGTGTATTTAATAGTATGTTTAATGGTTTGCTAAATATAGTTTAATTTATTCTCCCAACAAAGTAAATAGCACAGGTGTTCTTGTCCAGAAAAGGACTGCTTTCAGAATGGTTAAGCAAATGTGCTCACCTTCTAGCTAGTTAAGTCACCAAACTGGCAAATGAATTCTGTCTCTCTTCTCAGATTTGTATACTTCAATCAGACACTGTATTTGATATAAAATTATTTCCAAGTCGGGGGAGATGGCTTACTTGGTAAGGTGTTTGCCTCAATCCACAAAGCCCTGGATTGGACCCCCAGCACTACATAAAGCAGATGTGTTGTAATCCCAGCAGTGGGAGGTAGAGGCAGAAGGATCAGGACTTCAAGGTCATCCTCAGCTACCAAGTGAATTCCAGGCCAGCTTGAGATGTCTAAATAAAGAAATAAACCTTATTTCCATTGACTTAAGAGTTATTCTTGTTGGTTGGCTGGTTGGTTTGGGACAAGATCTCACTATAAAGCCCTTGCTGGCTTGGAACTTGCTATGTTTGCCTTGAACTCACAGAAATTTATCTGTCTGAATGCTAGCATTAAAGGCGTGTGCCATTTTGCCTGTCTTTTTTTTAAAATAACAGTTTCACATAGCCCATGACCAGACTCAAACTTCTGACCTTCCTACCTCCACATGGGCTTACAGAGTCCAGCTAATACTCAGTTTCATTTCTCCAAGCCTCCCAGTCACCTTAAAAAGTGAAAAGCATGCCAGGCATGGCAGCACCTACCTCCTGGTATTTAAGAGGTGGAGACAAGATGATCATGAGTTTGAGGCCAGCTTTGGCTACAAATTATAAGAGCATCTTGAGCTACATGAGTTTGAGACCTTTTGTAAAAAAACAAACAAAACCCAAAATTATTTCTACACTTATGTCATTAAGATTTATTTATTTATTATTTAAATACTACTCTGCTTGCATGTGTGCTTACACACCAAAGAAGGCACCAGATCTCACTATAGATGGTTGTGAGCCACAATGTGGGTGCTGGGAACTGAACTGAGGACCTCTGGGAGAGCAGACAGTGCTCTTAACCACTGAGCCATCTCTCCAGTCCCTCTACATTTATTATTTGAGTTTGAATTTATGGTAATTCTGTCAAAATACCAAAAATAGACTATGAAGATGTTTCAAAAGTGTTTTCACCCAGGCACAGTGAAGAAAACTTGTAACCAAGACTTGGGAGGCTGAACTAAGAAACAGTGCAAGTTGAGACCATCCTGAATTACATAACACTTGTAAAACCAAGGCTAGGGCTGTAGCTCAGTGATAAAAGCACTTGCCTAGCAGATGGGAAGTCCTGGATTAAAAAGAGAAAAGGCTATGACAGAGTGAGGGCACTTTAGATATTTTAGCATTTTATTCTACCACTCAGAAATCTAACAAGCAGACAAGTTAAATGTCTTGTCCACGTTTTCCAGTAGGCTAATAGTAATGCTGCAATCATGGACTCCCAGACTGGTGCTTTTTCCTTACAGTACATTCTAATCCATAGACTCAAGAGTTTACTAGTGTCTTATTTTTCAAACATTAAGATAAAAAACATTAACAGTCACAGAAGGTTCTGACTGATACCATAATGTCATTAAAGTTCTCATCCTCCCACCAAGAGTAGCTTATCCCTATCAAATTTAGTATAACAGGAAATAGAATACCTTTTTAGTCCATCTCTTCACTCCATTATAGCCTTTGGTTACCAGCTGTCTATGAAAAAAGCTGTTGAAGAAGTGGACCTGGAACAAACAGCAAACACAGATTACATTATACTGTACCCAGAGTCAACCTTACAAGAAAATGCAAACAGGAATGAGAAGTTTTTGTTGTTGTTTTGGTGTTTATTTTTGAGATAGCATTTCTCTGTGTAGTCCTGGCTGGCCTGGAACTCACTCTGCAGACCAAGCTGGCCTCCACCTCAGATCTGCCTGCCTTTGCCTCCAGAGTGCTGGATTAAAGGTGTGTGTCACCATGACTGGCTTTTTTTTTTAATTTATTTATTTTTATTTTAATATACATTGGTGTTTTGCCTGCATGTATGTCTGTGTGAGGGTATTGGGTCACCTGGAACTGGAGTTATAGACAGTTCTGAGCCACCATGCTGGGAATTGAACACAGGCCCTGTGGAAGAACAGTCAGTGCTCTTGTCCAATGAGCCATCTCCCTAGCTTCCTACCCTTTTAAATAAAAAGGATTTTATTAAAAATTCAGGCGTGGCTAGGTGTGGATGAACGCCTTTAATCCTGGCACTCAAGAGGAACAGGCAGGTAGAGTTGGAGGCCAGCCTGAGCTACAAAGTGATATCCAGGACAGGGAAAGATATATAGAGACAGACAAACAACAAAACAAAACAAAACAAAAAACAAAGACAAAACAAAACAAATGAGAAGGAAAAATCAAGGCCTGAGGAAAGTAGCTTAGTTGGAAGAGCAGGTGCCTCACAGGCACAAACCCCTGGATTTGATCCCTAGGACCACAAAAACTGGGTATGGCAGCACACACCAGCAATCCCAACACTCAGGAGGTAGACAGGAGGATCAGAAATTCAACATCATCCTTAGCTAGAAAAGAGTTTGATGTCGCTCCAAGCTACGTGAGATCCTCTCTCAAAAACGTATAAATGAAGGACGGACGAACGGACGGGTGGGAGGAAGGAAGGAAGGAATCAAAGTTGGTCGAGAGGAGAAAACACATTACGTGGCTAACAGAAGAGTCTATTCCAAAGCTTTGTTAGCATTATTATTAGCTCACCTTTAACCCCTGTACTCTCAGAGGCAGAGGCAGGTCAATCTTGAGTTCAGAGTCTACCTGGTCTACAGAGTGAGTTCAAGGACAGCCAAGGCTATAATGAAAAACCCTGTTTCAAAAAAAAAAATTAAAAAAAAATAATAATAATAATAAAAAAGGAGCCCGGCTCAGTGGCACACTCTCAGCACTCAGGGAGACAGAATTAGGTGAGTTCAAGTCCAACCTGGTCTACAAAGTTGTCCAGGACAACCAAGACTACACAGAGAAACCCTGTCTCAAAAACAAAACAAAACAAAAACAAGCAAAAAAAAAAAAAAAAAAAAAAAAAAATGAGGTAGTGATTATCTTAAACCCCAGGGATAGGAATTATAAAACTAACCCAACCTGAAGGGTGTGAGTTTGGAGACTCCCTGCTTTCTAACAACTACAAAAAGGCACAATCATTTCTTTTTCTTCTTTCTTTCTTTTTTTTTTTTTTTTTTTTAGCCTGGAACTTGTATGCACCATGACCCAGCTACTAAAGGCTTACCAGGGTGTGCTGCCATGCCCAGGGTTAACTACTCAGAAAAACTGAAAATGAAGTATTACTTTACACTTTGAAAGAGAATAAGGCTAAGTTTTATTTATTAAGATTTATTTATTTTTATGTGCATTAGTGTTTTGCTGACATTTTACAAGTGTGCGTCCGGTGCCGACAGAGGTCAGAAGAGGGTATCAGATCTTTTGAAACTGGAGATACAAACAGCTGTGAGCCACTATGTGGGTGCTAGGAATTAAACCCAGGTCCCCCGGAAAAGCAACCAGTGCATTTACTTAACCACTGAGCCTTCTCTCTAGCCCCAAGACTAAGTTTTGTTTAAAACTGTAGTAACCCCTGTTGAACATATCTTAAAAAAAAAAAGTAAACTCTGTTTCAGTAAAAATAAACACACCCAACTAAATAAAGAAGAAATTTGCTTAGGTAAAAATGTTTTTTTGTTTTGTTTTTCTTTTGAAACAGAGTCTCACATAGGCAGTGCTGGCTTCAAACATGCTATGTACTAAAGGGCGACCTTGAACTTCTGATCATCTTGCCTCTACCTCCCAAAGTACTGGGATAAAGGTGGCGTGCAACCACACTCAGCTTAAGCAGAAATGACTTGATAGTCTAAAGAATATCCAGTAATGACATACTGCTTGAAAGCAAGGGGAAGAAAAAAAAATTAACATGTTACTATTGATAACACAAGGACACTCGTGAAGAGGGAGCTTTTCCTTACTTTGTCTGGGACTGCATCCATTATCAGCTCGCCATACATATTAATAACCTGTAAAAAGTAAAACCAGCTGATTAGTCCTACACACTTCAGAACAGCCCCTGTAGGATGAGTAATATGTTGAGAGTAATGAAAGTAATAAAACCTTGTTTCTAAAGATAAATGGAAAGCCAACGCAAAAGATATGCCAACAGCTGTGCAGGTTTCTACCCTGAGAGCCCACATGCACTAACCTGGTCATTCAACCAATTCTGACCATCCAGGGTCGCCAGGTCATCCATGTCCAACATGTGCTTATTGTAGAAGATTCGGAAGTTGCACTTTTGATGTCTGGCCCGGTAGTTTGTTATTTCCCTATTGATAAATGGTTTTCTAAAACAGATTTTGAAAGAAAAAAATTAAAAAGAAACAAATTTCATTCAATATATAATTATCTCTTTTCTCTTAAGGGAAAAGTCACTTATGGCAACAAGTATCTTTAAGGGCTTAGCTTTAACATCACTGACATACCTATTAGAAAAATCTTCATTAAAGACATCTTTTAATCTCCCAAGGACATCTTTTTCACTGAGTGGGACCAAACTTCCATACTTTTTCATAACCTCATCTAGGAATCCTTACATAAAGGAAAAAGAAAAACATGGAAATTGTTTTCAGTAAAGTTATTTTTTTTAACACATAACACGCACTTACATCTATTACAGCATAGAACTATAATCTGTAAAAATAGTTACATCGTTAAAACAAGATGAGTGGGTATTTAGGCCTTCACCATTGTAACCCACAAAGAAATGCTCAGAGCTGTCATTTTACATTGGATCGATTGTCGTTTCACAGTTGATCTTAGCCAAAAGCTGAGCAAGCAATTAGGGGGCAGAGGGGGGGCGTCCACATGGTACAAGCTGAGTCTTAAGTCTCATCAGCCTCCATATAGTGGGATTACAGGTGTGTGCCACCATGTCCAGCTGAGACCTTATTTTTAAACCACCTACACACGCAAGAGTGGCTAGTTAAGAGTCAAGAGTGCCATTTCCCTAGTGTGACCTTGAAGAAGAAACATCTCCTTAAGGACTCCTAGGAATCCAAGCATGGTGATACACTCCTGTGGTTCCAACTACTGGAGAGGTTGAGGCCAAGGATCACTTGGGCACAGGAATTCTGGGCTAGCCAGGTGGGGTTTGACTAAGAATGGCCCCTGAAGGCTCATGTATTTGAAAGGAATAGGAGGTGTGGCCTTGTTGGAGGAAGTGTGTCACTGGGGGAAGGGTTTGAGGTTTCAAAAGCCCATTCCAAGCCCAGTGTCTCTCTGCCTGCTGCTTGCAGATCAGGATATAGACCGCTCAGCTCCTTTTCCAGCACCAAGTCTGCCTGCTTGCCGCCATGCTTCCCGCCATGATGGACTAAACCTCTAAAACTGTAAGCCAGCCCCCAATTAAATGCTTTCTTTTATAAGAGTTATCTTGGTCATGGTCTGATTTCATAGCAACAGAACAGTGACTAAGTCACGAGGGTAACATAGCAAGATGTACTTACCTCTTAAGACAGGAAGAGGGAGAGGATGTGTGCCAATCTGGTTAAATGTTTTCCCCCAAAGTAGCTAAAGGTGTAATTTATTTTTAAAAACGTAACACTGATAAGACTGTTATCACTGTATTGTTGCAATTTGATCATTTTGTTTGTTTCTTTTTCAAGACAGGGTTTTTCTCTGTAGCCCTGGCTATCCTGGAACAAAATCTATAGATGAGGCTGGCCTTGACTCAGAGATGAACCTGCTTCTACCTCGAGTGCTAGTTAATTAACAATTAACACCACTTAATTAACAATTTGATCATTATTAATACATTGACTCAGTCTCAATGGTGAATGCCTTCTAATCCCAGCACTTTGGAGGCCAAAGTAGGAGGGTCATACTAAATTTGAGACCAGCCTTATGTACACGGCAAATTCCAGACTACATGGTGAGAACGTGTCTCCAAATAAACAGCAAACCCACTAACTATTCATGACACTGACTAACCCTGTGAGGTAAGTTTAACTGGCAGCAGGGAGCAAGACCTTTGCCCTCCATGCTACCTATGATGGCCTAAGATCTCCCACCTCAGCCCCACAGTAGCAGTACTCCATCTAGAGAGGCCTGTTTTAAAGTAGGACATAGAATTTTCTTTTTCTTTCTTTCTTTTCTTTCCTTCCTTCCTTCTTTCCCTTCCCTTCCATGTGGCACTGCACCCGGCAGGAATAGAATTTTATTTTTATTATTATTATTATTATTATTTTATTTATTATGTATACAGTGTTCTGCCTACATGTAACACCTGCACGCCAGAAGAGGGCACCAAATCTTATTATAGATGGTTTTGAGCTACCATGTGGTTTCTGGGAATTGAACTCAGGACCTTTGGAAGAACAGCCAGTGCTCTTAACCTCTCCAGCCCTCAGGAATAGAATTTTTAAAAACAATTTTTATTACTATTTACCTGTGGTACAAGAGATCAAAACCTGGGTCCAGCACTTGGTGGGCAAGAGATTGAACTTCTACCATTTGAGCTTCATCTACAGCCAAGGAAATAGATTTTTTTTTTTTTTTTAAGATTTTATTCTGCCTGCATGTGTGCCAATAGGCCAGAAGAGGGTACAAGATCTCATTATAACAGGTTGTGAGCCAACATAAGGTCACTGGGAATTGAATTCAGGACCTTTGGAAGAACATCCAAGTGCTCTCACCTCTGAGCCATCTCTCCAGCCCATGAAAATAGAATTTTTCAAGGGATCTTTCAGTCTGATTTAAGGCAGTCTTCAAGTCAATTTATGTTCATATCCATTTAATGGTCTCAATGATCACCCACTAAGCAGAAATCCCCAGGAAATAAAACCCTAACATTACTTCTAAATATATAATGAAGAAACTGAAGAAGGCTTAGTGGCTCACAAAGGTAGAAACATGAGTTTGGGATGATGCTGAAAAGGAAAAGCAACAGCTTATCAGGTTGATGATTAAATCTAGACTATGGTGGGAAAATTGTAACCAGCATCCTCCTGCAGCTCCAGACAGTGGTTTCTGCCAGGCCATATATTCCAAGTGCAAAGTATTCTGCTGTACAGAGAGAAGCAGAGATGAAAACCGTGTATTCCCTCCTGTTAATCTCCTACAGGAATAGCTCCCAGCTCCTTGTAATGCTGAGGACACAATTCAGGGCCCCAAACATGCTAGACAAACCACAGACTTGCACCCCCGCCCTTTATTCTTTTATTTTTATTACATTCATTTAGTGTGTGTGTGTGTGTGTGTGTACAGTGAGGTGCACATGCCAACAGCATACAGCCAAAGGTCAGAGAACAACATATAGGAAATGGTTCTCTTTCCACCATGTGAGTTCCAGAGAGTGCACTCAGGTCATTAGGCTTGGCAGCAGATGCCTTTACCATTTACCCACTGAGCCATCTCCCTAGCCCAGCCCTAGGTTTTCTGAAATCATTACCTCTGATTCTCCACCCAAGTCTATTTGGAGGGTCTAAGCTAAGAACAAAGCATTTAACATTTAATTTTTAATATTAATGTGTATGGGTGTTTTGTCTGCATTGATGTCTGTACAAACATGTATGCCTGATGGTCAAGGAGGTCAGAAGAGAGCACCAGATCCTCTGGAACTGGAGTTAACATGTGGTCATGAGCTGTCATGTGGGTGCTAAGAAGTAAACCTGGGTGTTCTGCATGATCATCCAGGGCTGTTAACCACAGGGCTATTGTCCCAGCCCTTAGATACATACTTTTGCTACATTTCCAGCCTTCCTATCTTAATAGTTATCTTGTTTGTACACAGTGAGTGGTCTTACTTCTACATGACAGAATGGCCCCTACAGAAGTCAGGAAACCTTAACATTTGGAAAGACTGCCTTTAGGTGGGAAGGCAGAAAAAGAATACTGACTCTACAAAGTTGTTCTCTGACCTTCATGTGGGCATGGTGACATCATATACATACAATAACAAGATAAAAATGAATTTTTAAAAATTGTTTTAAAATGTGGTAACGTTGGAGAGCTGGCTCAGAGGTTAAGAGAGTATCGTATTCTTCAGAGGACCACAGTTCAGTTCGCAGCACCCCTGTTGGATGGCTCACAATCACTGGTGAATCCAGCTCCAGGGAATCCGATGCCTCTGGCCACATTGTGCGGCATATACTCAAACACACACACACACATATACATGATTAAAAATAAAAATTTTAAAGTAACAATGAAACCCACTACCTTGTATGCTAACATATTTTAAATTACAAAATGAACCATAAAAAATTATACTCCAAATAAAAATGGGGGGGGATGTCCCAAACAACAACTAAAACTTGAATTTTAGGCTCTACAATATTGATTAATGCTCCTTAAATTAAAAAAGCAGTCTTCCTATAGAGAAACAAGCTGGAAATGACCTGACAACTTACTTCTACTGGCTGGCTTTCAGAGTGCTGTGCAGGCTGCTGTGGGAGAAAAGACATCAGCGGTCTCACCAGCATTTGGCCCTGGACCCTGAATACTACAATACTGACCTGGTGGGCATGGTGTGCCCACTGGTGAGATAGTGGCATAAAAACACTGATGTAACCAACAACTTTTTGGCTGGATCTGAGACCTGCCCCACAGGAAGGAATTCATCCCTGATACTGAAAACTTGGCCAAAACCCCATGGGTCGGGAGGTTACAGGCTTAGAAGTGAACCTACTGTCCATTTTCTGCCTTGTAAATACCCGTGTTTAGGACCACAGATTAGTGCTGCTCTCAGCTCACCCAGAGAAGATTCTTCTGCAGTGGACAGAGTTTAATGCGGAGCCTCACAACGAGTCAAAATGCTGAGAATAAATGTGTTCAACCCTAAATAGGACATCTATATCAACTCTCCCTATACTTCCCCATCTCTGCAACCTCAAGGAAATACCCTTTCTGAAGGGACAGAGAGAAGGTAAGAGTCACATGATGAGAGGGAGTGCTCTGAAGTGCTATCTTCTGGACGAGTCATGACCACTGCACTCGTGAGCTCACTGCAGTATGGTTATCTCTGCACAAGGTCAAGCCAATGACCAGTCACCATCCCAACAGGCAGTACAGTCCAATGAGTACAGTGGATGGGACCGGGGAACATGAAGGGAAGAGGTAGGTATATTGGGGGTGCCTGGGGAGAGAAAGGTGTGGTTTCGTGTGATCAAGACGCACTGTACAGCACTAGGCGTGGTGGCAACACATCTTTAATCCCAGCAGGATATCTCTGAGTTCAAGGCCAGCCTGGTCTACACAGCAAATTCCAGAACAGCCTGAGCTATAGTGAGACCCTGACTTAAAAAAAAAAGATACATTGTAAACGTGTATGGAATTTTCTAAAGAAATAATAAATAACAAACTATTAAAAACAAAAAAAAAATCCCTTAAAATTTCTGCTAAAGCAATAGTAAACAATGTTGTGGTATTAAAGACTGCTATATTTTGGAGGTAACATCCTCAGCAGTTAGAATCAATTTAGCATCTTCATAACCAGAATGACATGAAAGCAGGTTATCAGCGTATTCTGTTTGCTGCTATGTTCTTAGAAACCAGAACACGTGCTGGCATACAAGAACATCTTATATATTAGTAAAGAGAAATGGCTGGGCCTAGTGGCAAATGCCTTTAATCCCAGTACTTGGGAGGCAGAGGCAGGAGGATCTCTGTGAGTTTGAGGCCAGCCTGGTCTACAAAGTGAGTCTAAGACAGTCAGGGCTCTGTTATACAGAAAACCCTGTCTTGACTAAATAAATAAATAAATAGGTGAGGTGCAAAGGAAAATAGATAAGTGAGAAACTGTACCAATAAGATGCACTCAAACATACAAAAAAAAAAAAATCAGGGCTGGGGAGATAGCTCAGCTGAGAGAATGTCTGCCTAGCACATATGAGGCCTGAGTTGTAGCCACTGCCCCACATAAGTCAGGCATGGTAGTAACATATCTGGAATCTCAGCACCTGAGAGGATCACAAGTTTGAGTCACCTCTCAAGTACATGGCAAGTCTGAGGCCAGACTGGGCTACCTAAGATTCTGTTTAAATACAAAGACACCCAATCTTAAAGCCTGACAATATAAAATTCTCATCTGTAATCTGTAAACCTGGTTAAAATTTAAGTTTAAACAAGTTCATCTTGAAAGGTAATTTGACCATCCTCTTAAAAATTTTAAGTATCGGGGTTAGAGAGATGGCTTAAGAGCACTGGTCTCAGAGATCAACTTTCAGGAACAACATGGTGGCTCATAACCATCTCTACTGGGATCTGAGGCCCTCTTCTGGCACACAGGTGTACATGCAGATAGAATCTTTTTTTAAAAAATTGAGTATCAGTATTCTTTTACCAGCAATTTAAATGGCAGATAGAATCCTTTTTTAAAAAATTAAGTATCAGTATTCTTTTACCAGCAATTTAAATGGCAATTTAGCTTACAGAAACAACTACATAAGAGAGTTCATTGAACCCTTAGAGCAAAATCAATGCAAGTGTTCATCAGCAAACCAGGAAATGAGCTAAGCAACATCTATATAATGGAGCAGTGTGGGCCAGAGGTTGGAGGGCAACAAAGAACAGTGCATACCAGAAAGGCAGGTTGAGAGCTGCTCATCATCCACGGGAGAAGCTTTCTGACGGCTCTGGCTGCCTGCCATCTGGTTTTCTACTTTGAGTTCACTGCACACCGAGGGAGCGTCCAGTGGACTTTTACAGTAAGGGTGGTCCAGAAGTTTTGAGCTAAGAATGTTCTGCTTGAGAGATCCATCCTCCTCCATCTGGAAGTTCTCATTCTGAGCAGGCTCTTGAGACACAGGCCCATCTACACTACTCACAGATTTGTCTGCTCCAGACACTGACAGTTTTACTCTGTCGTCACTGACAGTACTTGTCCCACTTTCCTGACCCAGAGTCATACTTGCTCTTTCAGTTTCCGAAGAGAACTCATTACTAGAAGGATGTTCTGTTAAAGGGATTTCATGAATTTGCTCTGTATATTCCCACTTAGGAGAAGAGGGTGACTGGTTCCAGGTGTATGTGGCACTGCCATTCTGTTGGTCAGGGAATGCTTCATCTAAACTATGCTCCTTGTCCGAGAAAGGGCTTTCTTTAATGTGGCCATCAGCCATGTGAGAGTTCTTTCCCTTCACCATAACGCTGCTGTCCATATCTGGAAAGTATGGCTGACACTGACAAGTGTCTTTAGGTTCTAGGGAAGGGACTGGGCTGCAATTGCCACCCTCTGTGTTATTATCCCTAAGTTTCTCTTGATGGTCCCCAGTGACCTTCTGTACCCAGCTTCGCTGGGCTTTTCTTAGCTTACAAACTCTGCTTTTCGTTCTGAAGTGCTGGGATCTGAAAATCCTATACCGAAATCTAATCATGGATAATTTCTCATACATCATAAGAGACACTTTGACTCTTCGATGTTGGTTAAGTTGGAACTGTTTTGGAATCAAGGGTCTCCCATCCCTGTGGTGCTCTAGCCCTTGGTAGCAGCCATAACAGAAGCGCTTTCTATGCTTGTTCAAGACCACAATCTTGCCACTCTCACCAGGACTTTGGCTCTCCCCATTGAACTTCATGGGAAAGTCTGAAGCTTGTGGCTCTGTCCTAGGCTTGTGACCACCGGCCTTACCTAAAACAGAATTTGCTGACAAGCCCGTAACTGCACTCAGGAAACTGTTCTCTCTGCAGTATCCATGGTCCACGTGACTCGATGAAGACAGTAACTTATCTGCTTGGAGTTTCAGGAGCCTCCTTGAGGGGGAAATGAAGTGCTCAGTGTCCTTTCTTCTCACTCTGGCATACAAAGCACTAACATTGTGAGTGGGCGCTCCAGACTTCGCCTCCGCACAAAGCGGGACATCCTGGACCCATGATTTTGGGATGTGAAGGTCCTTCTTACTACACTGGAAATGCTTCAACTGCCGATGCCAAACAACTGGTCTTCCCAGCTTAGCTTTCAGAAAGCACAGGTTTTGAGGAAAATAGAACTTCTTAAAGCTTCCAAACCCAGTATTCCATTTCTCAGAAAAGGCTAAGTGAATTCCTTTCTTCCATAGAATTTTCTTCTGTTTTTTCATTTTTCTGATGCATAATGAGAACTGGATGTGCCTATAAAAGAAAATAAAAGTATAAAAAGTTACATATCAGTTTAAGTATAACGTCATAAAGACATGTAGCAATTAAGATACAAAGATAAAAAAGAACATATGAACTGCAATTTATTTTGTCAGCCATAAAGAAATCCTACCTGACTGAGGTTCCTACGTCAAGAACTGGGAAGACATGAAAATTTAATAAGGCCCCCACTTTCTCTATACCTGCTTCTGGTGGATGTTTCAAGAATGATTTCTAGCAAGAGGTGGTCCTGCATGTCTTTAATCCCAGCATTCAGGAAGCTAAAGCCAGGTGGACCTCAATTTCTGTGAGTTCCAGACCAGCCTGTTCTACATAAAGTTTAGCCAGGTCAGCCAGGCTGTCTAGTGAGTGACGCCTTGTAACAATAACAACCAAAAACCTTTTCTCAGTGCACAGCAGTTTTTGTTTGGGAGTCTGTTTCTGTGCATGAGCACTCCGCCTGCACAGGTGCACCACTTTAAGTGCCTGCTACTTTTGGGGGCCAGAAGAGGGTGCTGAATCCCGTGGAACTGGAACTGTGGATGGTTGTAAGCTAAGATGTGGGTGCTGGAAACTGATCCTCGGTCCTCTGCAAAAGCAGCAGGTTAACTGCTGAGCCATCTCTTCAGTCCACTGGATCAGTTTCTAATAGAATACATAAGGCAAAAGATCAGAAGAGAATTTCTGAAGGGTTCGTACTTGAGCTACCTTGTCAGCCACAGAATTTCTAGTATTTACTATGTTCTCAATGGTACAGTGAAAGATAGTAAAGGAAGAGGGACCAAATACCCCTTCAGATGGATTTCATATCTACTTATAACTTGTTCATGGAAAACAACTTTCAGCCAGCAAAGTTTTCAAAGGGTATCTTTGGCCCGCATAGTCATCAACCTCAAAGAGACCAGCTCCACTTTCACCAGTCAGAGTCTAAGTGTCTACACATGAACAGAACTTCATCAGGTGCTCTCATCCAGTGATACTGGATGAGAAAAAGACAGAAAAAAAAAAAAAAGTAAAAGCTTCCCCATCTCCACACCTCACACCCCACCACATACACACAATATTACCTTTCTATGCATCACTTTCCTATAAGGGAAGAATATGGAAGGCTAAAACATATGTTTACCATGGTCCCTTCTCCACCGAAGTCCACTGAACTAGTAAACCTGGACGTGGGAGGGGCAAGGTCTTCCTAAGTTACTCAGGCTGGCCTTGAATTAGCAATCCTACTGCTCTGTCTCACAGATGCTGGAGTTACAGGCATGTGCCACCATGCACAACCCGAAGTTAGATTTTTAAAAGGCAAAATCCCACTAGGTGCAGTATGCTCCTATAATTCTAGCAGCCAGGAAGCACAAGCAAAAGGATCACAAGTTCAAGACCAGCTTTTGGTGCTATATAATGAGACACTGTCAAACATGAATAAATTGTTGTGGGATCCACTTAAATCAACATAACTTAAACACCAGGTCAATAAAGGTGATAAAAATGTATTGTAATCAAGCCGCTACTGATCGATCAGGGAGGAAGAACAGACTCAGGAGCTGAACTGTGACCATGAAGGGATGTTGTACAGCATATTTAAAGGATGAAACCACAAAGCAGGGGGAGTAGGATGGAGGTGTACCATTGTCCAATCAAGGAGTTTCCATCAATCTGGATAGAAGCAGGTTCGTGGGCCTGGAAACACGAACTTAATTTGACCCTGCCAGCAAGACAGAAGTTGTCCTTGAGATGTCTGCACTCAGACAACTGTTTCCCTACACCCCAACCTCTTTAGCGCTTGGGAAGTCCCCAGCTCTTCTAGTGCCAGGGACCTTGAACTTAGCTTCTTCCTACGATTAAATGGAGTCTGGAAATTAAATAGTACTAAGAATAAGTTTCTTTTGCTTGTTCCTAACAGAATGAGTGAATGAGGGAATGAATCAATGAAGGAAGAATTGAGCAAAAGAGGTCAGGAACAAAGGTAATAAGAGATAAAATCAATAATATCCCTAAAAGAAACAGATAGCCAGATTTGGTAGTATACACCTTTAATCTCAAGAGTTCAACTCCCTAAAGAGTTCAAAGCCAGCCTGGTCTACATAGCAAGCTCCAGGTCAGCTGAGACTTAAGCCTTTTTCAATAAATAAAAAAAGCAGATAAATGAGCAACACACTTAGCAGTTCAAAAAAAAGCTAAAAATCTAAGGCCATGTCATAAGCTACATGACCTCAGAAAGGCCCTGAATTAGAAATAAGTACCTATGAAGGTTAGGATGTGGATGGGGCTGAAAAAGGAAGGCCATCAGAAAATCTGAACAAGTTCCACCCCCAGGTCCTGAAGAGAGAACGTGTTCCCTTTCTTGGTAAGGATGAATCAGGACAGTCACACACAGGGAAGGGCAGCACAAGGCAAGCTGAGATAAATGAGTTCATGCTGTGAACTTGCCCTCTCACCACCCTCTAAGGATATACTGCTAATGAGGAACCATTCCTTCCTTAGGGATGAGAGAAGGTCATCTGAAGAGAAAAGATCATAGGTATTTAATGCTCCCCCAAAAGGCGGAGCAATTACTTTTCAGTGTATTCTGAAGTCAAAGAAATGTTTTAAGCTCTAGATCCTAATTACCCTGCTCCCTTTTTCCCCAAGAGCAGTTTGCCCTTCTGACAGGGTGAAATAGATGGCTGTGAAGACAGTTTGAAGTTTTGTTTGTTTTGTTTTTTTCAAGACAGGGTTTCTCTGTATAATCTTGGCTGTCCTGGAACTCACTCTGTAGACCAGGGTAGCCTGAAACTCAGAGATCACCTGCCTCTGCCTAACAAGTGTTAGGATTAAAGGCGTGTGCCACCACCACCTGGGGAAACACTTTTTTTTTTAAACTCATCCTCTGAGGTCCTGGCAATCTGATTCATCCTCCAGAAGAGTTGGTTAGCTCGTGAGAAAATTCATAAACCTATACAGCAAATATCCCCACAAATGGCCCTGCATGGCCACAGTGCACCCAAATTTGACAGTTCTCATATATTCAAGTGTATTCAAAATGTCCCACAGCATCTCCATGGGCATTCCGTTCGAGTTAGTATTGGAGGCTGAACTGGGGACCTCATCCAGGGTAAAGATGTTCACGCAATGTGCTATATACCTGCAGCCTCATTCTTAAACATCACTCAACAACCACCAGGTGTGACGGCACACGTCTTTAATCGCAGCACTTGAGAGACAAAGGCAGTTGGGGCTCTTCTGAGTTCAAGGACAGGCTGGTCTAAGGGTCAATTCTAGGACAGCCAGTGGTATATAGTGAAACACTATCTCAAAGAAAAGGTGTGGGGGGAGACTCAGGCCAGGCTCGGTGGCCCATGCCTTCAATCCCAGCACTTGGGAGGCAGAGGCAGGCGGATCTCTCTGAGTTCAAAGCCAGCCTACTCTAAAGAAAAAAAAAAAAAAATTCACCTACCAAGAATCACCAGACCTCTGAGGATGGAAAGTAAACCAGAACAATGTTACAGGTAAAAGCAAAACCCACTGACAGAAGAAAAGGCAACATGATCAGAGTGAAAGAGCCAAAATCCAAGGAATGCAAGCAGCCACCAAAAACTACAAGAGGGAAAGAGTCTCCCCAAAAGCCTTCAAAGAGAACATGGCCCCACAGACACCCTTACTTTGACTCTGTAAAACTAATTTTAAACATAGGGCCTCCATATCTATGAAAAAGAAAAAAGTTCTACTGTTTCAAGAAAAAAAAATAAAGGGAGCTAGACAGATAGGTCAGTGGTTAAAAGCATTTACTGTTCTTGCAGAGGACCCAGGTTTGGTTCCTCTTCTTCTTCTTCTTCTTCTTTTTTTTTTTTTTTTTTAAGATTTATTTATGTATCTGATCTATCTATCTATCATCTATTTTTATGTATGAGTACTCTATCTGCATGGACAGCTGCATGCCAGAAGAGGGTATCAGATCACACTGTAGATAGTTGTTAGCCATCATGCATGTGGTTGCTGGGAATTGAACTCAGGACCTCTGAAAGAGCAACCATTACTCGTAACTGAGCTGAGTCATCTCTCCGGACCCCTCCATTCCTCTTCTTAAAAAAGAAAAAAAACAAAAAACCTTGTAACTGTCTCAAAACAGAAACAAAAGAGTCAGACATTGTTGCACACTATAATCCCAGTACTTAGAAAGTAAATGTAGGCAAATTAGGAGTTTGCCTGGGCAACAAGATATTCTGTCTTAAAAACAAACTAATGGAAGAGACAGATTGGCAGTTTTTATCTGTAATTCCAGCTCTCAGGTGACAGAGGCAGAATTAGTCCAAATGTGGGTCCAGCCCAGTATACACAGTGAATTATTGTCCATCCAGAATTACAAAGGAGATTCTGTCTCAAAGTAAAGATAAAGTAACAGAAACACTAGGATGCATCTTCAGGCTTTGCCTGGCATGCAGGAAGCCCTAGGACAGTGAATCTCTGCTTTCCTCACCCTGAGATCCTTTCATGCAGCTCTAACCATAAAATTATGACATTGCTCTTCATAGCTAAAGTTTTTCCACTGTTAGGAATCATAATGTAAATATCGGTGTTTTTCAAATGGCCTTAGGTGAAGCCTATGAAAGGGTCATTCAACCCCAAAGGGGTCACAGCCCATAGGCTGAAAATCACAGCCCGAGATCCAACAACCAACCAAACAAACAAAGAACTCCACCAAAAACAGGAACAAAACTAACAGGGAAGGAGAGAAGGAGGCCTGACTTTGCAATGGTGCACAATTTCAGTCTGAGATGGACCGCGATGACAGCTACTGAGTGGACCTGAACGTTCTTATAGCTCTGCACTATAAACCTAAAATGGAGCTGGGCATGTGGCATGCCTTTGCGAGGCTGAGGCAGGAAGACGCCAGCGTGGCTACAGAAAACCTTTCTTTATTTTTTATTAAGATTAAATAAAAAAAAAAAGGAGGCTAGGGGTGGAGGAGCATGTCCTCAGTTTAATCCCTAGCTCCTCCCAACAAACAGAAAGGAGGAAAGCCACAGTGCACAAAGAGGCAACAGAAAAACATAACAACTGGCAAAAACACAGCCAGGTTTCTTAATTTTTGTATTTTTAAAGGAACAAAACAACCAAGGGCTGGAGAGATAGCTCAGCATTTAACAGCACTTGCTGTTCTTCCAGGACTCAAATCTGGTGTCCAGCACCCGTGTCTAATAGCTGCTCCTAACTGCCTGTATCTTCAGCTCTAGGGGATCCAATACCTCTTCTTTGCTGGCACCTGCATTCGTGTTCACATACCCACACACACAATCAACATTAGGGTTTTTAATTTAAAAAAAAAATGAACAATCAAGAGTCTGGAGAGACGGCTCAGCAGCTAAGAATTCTTGCTGTTCTTGCACAGAACCCAGGTTCAGTTCCCAGGACCCACAAGGCATCTTGCAAGCATCCCTAACTCCAGCTCTAGGAGGTCCAGGGCTCTTTTCTGGCCTCTGCAGGCACCAGGTATGTATGTGGTGCACGCACATATATGCTGGCAAAACACTCATACACATAGAATAAAAAGTAATATATTTTTAAAGGCTGAACAATCATCTCTGAGTTGGAGGCCAGCCTGATTTACAGAGCAAACCCTATTTACAGAAAAACCCTACTTCAGAAAACAAACAAACAAAAACCCCAAGCCAACAAAAAGACAAAAAGCTTGATAACCTAATGAAAAAAATACATAAGGAGGCAATTCACAAATAAAGATTTCTAAATATACCTTAAGCATAAAGATATCTTCAACTTTACACTCCCACACCTCCCAGCCCCAGACAGGTCACAAAGATTTACCTACCTCTGCTTCCCACGAGCTGGGATCAAAGGTGTGCACCACCACTAGCGACTCAACTTCACCCTCAGAAAAGAGGTCAGTGGTGTAGGGCTCTGCTCAAAGATAGTGTTAACTCACATGTGTCAAAGTCCCAGGTTTGATCAGCACTGCCAAGGAAAAACAAAAGCTGTAACACCTTCTCCTTCTGGAGATAAGGAAAAACAAAAAACAAAAGCTGTAACACCTTCTCCTTCTGGAGATAAGGAAAAACAAAAAACAAAAGCTGTAACACCTTCTCCTTCTGTCACATTCTTAACAGCTGTGCCATCTCTCCAGCCAGAAGTTACTGTCTTTCTGTTTTGAAGGTATCACTCTGTAGTCCAGACCTACCTCAAATTAACAAGCCTCATGCCTCTGCCACCAGACTGAAAAAGGCATTTTCATACTTTGCTGGTGAAATTCCAAACTGATGTAATAATTTTCAAAGAGAATTTGGGAAGATTTCATAAAAGCCACAAAAGTATTTATCCTTAATCTGGCAGTCTCACTTTAAACAGTTTAAACTGAAGATGCAGCTGTGATAATAATGAAAAGGCGATCTGTTGAAACATTGTTTATAATAGCAAATAACCACTGCCCACAGGCGAGAGCACGGCTGAATAAACTACTTGATCTACACCATGAGTGAAGCTTCAGTGGAGCAAGGATTCTTTAGCAAGCAGCACAGTCATGAGCAGAATGCACCCTTACTCGAAGAGAGCAAAGTTCAGACAAAGGTGAGAAAATGGAAGCAATGAAGAGGGGACACTTCTCTGAATGTCTTTTTCCTCCTGGTCTGCCTTTAGGACCAAGCCAAGGCTTCACATACTTAAACGAACCTGGCATGCCTGCTTTCTTTTCCTTTTGCAGTACTGGAGATTAAATCAGGACCTCATGAATGCCCAGAAAGTACTCTATCACTGAACTACACCTCTTAGCCCCTGCATTTCAAATGACTAATACAACCATACCATAAAAGCAGAAAATAACAGACAACTTTAGAAAACAATATTCTGACTACATGCTCAAGCGCTAAAGATAAAGACTACATACAGATACTGTGCAATGCATAGCAAATATGCTTCCCATAGAAGCATATATTCTAATATTAACAGTATTCTAAAATTGAGCAATTAAATAAAATATGTTGTAGATAATTAAAGCTAGGCTTTCCATCACTAGGGAAACAATGAATCGTGAAATGAGGATGATGAGAGACAGACTGGAGGTACCACTATGAACTCAGTGTTTAATACAGATACAGACGTGTACATACACATACATACATTTGACTGTCAATGAAGCAACACAATTTAGTGAGCACCCTAACAATCAGATCTTAGCTTCTAATGATAACTGTCTGCTGAAAAAAATGGCTAAACCCAGGATGGTGACCCAATCCCAGCCCTCTGGAGGCTCAGACAGGAACATAAGGAAGTCAACATCATTACTAGTTACATAGCCCATTGTAAGGCCAGCCTGAATTACAGGAGACTCTGTCTCAAAACAAATAAACAAACAAAACAAAAGCCCAGAACTGGGCAGAGAAAGCAAAAGAAAGATGAAACCAAAATGTCAGGTGGTGCCAGAACATACACAGGGGCTTAAAAACTAATGTCATGTCAAAAAGACATACCAACATGAGGTCTCGGAGTGCCCAAAAGTCCACTGGCAACCAAATACATTATAGTTAGAATCCAAGATACAATGAATAGCCTGTGTGTGAGAGAGAGACAGGGTCTCCTTATGTAGTCCTGGCTGGCCTGGAACTTGCTATGTTGTGCATGCTGAGCTCAAACTCAGAGATTAGCTTGCTTGTGCCTCTGGAGTGCTGGGATTAAAGGCCTGTATCACTATGCCCTCTATAATAAAGGGTAGTAAAATAGAAAGGAATATCTTCCTTCCATAAAATTTCAAATAAAGGAATACAGAATGAGTGAAAGAAATTGAAAATTCTGAGCTGCAATCTCTCTATGAAGTTACTGGCGCAGGGCAGTGATGGCGCACACCTGTAATCCCAGCACTCAGGAGGCAGAGGCAGGCGGATCTCTGAGTTTGAGGACAGCCTAGTCTACAAAGTGAGTTCCAGGCCGGCCAGGGCTACACAGAGAAACTGTGTTTCGAAAAACAAAACAACAACAACAACAATAATAATAATAATAAGTGTGACAGCCAAGTGTGGCTACACTCCTATAATCCAATAAGGAAGAAGGCTGAAGCTGGAAGGACACAAGAGATCAGCTAAAATACAGCCAGACTGTATCTTAGGGGAAAAAAAAACACTGGGAGAGGGTGCCTAGGAGATGCCTCCGTGGGGAAATGCTTGTCATGTAAACATCAAGACCTGATTGTGGGTCCCCAGACCCACATAAAAACTGAGCACAGGACACATCCCTATAATCCCTGGACCGTACAGTGACAGAGGACAGATTCCTAGGGCTTGACGGTCAACCAGGCAGCCAAATGGGTGAGTTCCAAGTTAAGTGAAAGACCCTGTCTCAATAAACTGGGTGGAGACTCTGCATCATGCCCTCCCACACCAGCAAGTGTGCCCCTCCACACACAACTGAAAACTAGGAACAATGGAGAAATGCTTTCCAAATTCTGACAAGAAAATTATTTTTAACAAGAGAATTTTAGTCCCATCTAAGGACTAGCAACTAAAAACAGAAGTTCCCAGACAGGTAATTTATCAAAGTGTATACTTCCCATATACCTTTCTCAAAGAGCCACAAGACAAGAAGTACCTTGACAAATGGAGTAAATCAAGAAAACACCGGAACTAGGGATTGTGGAACCAGGCTCAGCACTTGCCCAGCTTGTGCAATGCCTTGTGTTCACTCCTCAGTACTTGAAAATAACAATAAAACTAGAGGCGGGGAGGAAGACAAAGAACACTAAAAGAAAGGCAAGGGTACTGGCTGGGGAGATGGCTCCCTGGTTAAGAGCACTTGTCCTATTCCTAACACCCACGTGTGACTCACAACCATTCATAACATCCAGGGGATCCAGCACCCTGTTCTGATCCCCATAGGCACCAGACAAGGATGCAGTGCACAGACATGCAGGCAAAATATGCATGTACATTTTTTTTTTAATCTAAAAGAAAATGGGGGGGGTGAGAGAGCAAAAAAGAAAAGTTGTATAAACTGGGCTTGTAATCCCAGCATTTTCGAAGCTAAGACAGGGGATCACAGCAAGTTCAAGGCCAGCCTAATCTACACAGCAAAACTGCCAGGCTGAACAAAGGACAGGATTTTAACATGTAGGCGCAAAAGCCTCCTAAATGGGTCAATACATAGATCAAGCATATCTCAGGTAGGTGCTATTCTAAAGTCCTAGCACACAAATGCCATCTCATGAGAGAAACCGATGACTTCTCCTTCTTATACCAGAATTTTCTCAATAAGCACAAGGCATCTGAGTGACGGGGTTTCTTGGATGCTGCACACTCAAAGCACAGATTGCGGTTAAGCTCCAACCACACAAGATTCCGGTTTCTCTCCTGGCACCCTTCTCCGTACTAAGCTTATTCTGGACAAAAGGCTTGAAAGCATAATTAAGGAATGCACCATGTGTCCTGAATATTCTTAAATGGCGTTTTAACCAGAGCCCTCCCCCCAAATCCATTCAGTTATTCCATCTAATTTGTATAGGTATAAGAACATGCCTACGTCCAGGTGGGGAATTAAAAAAAACAATGGCAGGGTAGAGTTTCAACTCAGCTTCTCTGGACTCCTGAGTACAAACTCTCATGACCGTTCTGCTTCCCACTTCCCCCAAGAGAACGGCCCCACAATGGAATCGAGGTTAATACTGCCCAGCACAAATAGAATAATAAAAAAAAGTAGCCTCCCACCATCCTAAAGGCCAAGAGTACCATGCATGAGCACGGTGGGAAGGCACCAAAGCAAAGAGCAAGCAGCAGAGCTGTCACATCAACTCAGACCCCTCGACTTCCGACTCGGCAGCAGCTGGGAGCCTGACAGCGATCTACAGGCGCAGCCTTCCCTGGCTTCGGAAGCAGCGGCCCGGGGCGCTGGTTTTCTGCCAGTCTGGATCACCAGGTTCGTGCTGCAGAGGAAGAAGGAGGGCCGTGGTCCCTGGAGACCAGCGCCCACTAGGCGGCCTGCGTGCGGGCCTCGGGCGGCGCTGAGCTGGCGGGGAAGGGCTGGTCAGCAGTGCTGCGGACGCCTCCTGGCCTGCGCTGCCCCGCGGCCGCTTACCTGCGTCCTTAGCTCCCGGCACCTGACCCGCCTGCCTGGACGAACGCTGCAGCGGCCGGGACTGCTGCCTCGCCCACGCCCGGAGAAGCCCAGCAAGCGACCCAGGCTCCGGCCTGCTCTCGGCCGGCGAGGCTGCCGAGCTTCCTCCCAGCCGCTGCACGACACCGGCGCCCGCTTAGCGCGTCACCTCCTTCCTCGCCTTTCCGCCAGAAGCTCCGCCCACGCCGGGTGAGAAGGGCGTGGCCAGAGGCGCCTGCTGTTAGAGGCTGGGTGTGCTCCTGCTCCGACCAGCCTGTTCCGCTAGGGAGGATTTGGGGGACTGCAATCTGGAGCGGCCCAGGCGTCACAAAGCAGGTTTCCGACTTCTGCTCATTAACGCTCTTCCAGCTTTTAAGGTCAGGAAGGCTAAAGCAGACCACAGCTGAGCCCTCACACTCCTGCTCTGGAATGCAGCTTAAGTTCAGGCCCAGGCTTTCCCACACTACTTTCCCATGCTGATCTTACCCCTTGGTAATGTAAATTACTTGTTTAGCATTTTTCCCAGGAGGGCAGAGCCTCCATCTCGGTCCTGACTGGCCTGCTTACCAGAACTCAGGAAGTCTACAGTAAAATTTCTTTTTTCAGACAGTTGTGAGCTGCCATGTGAGTCTGGGAATTTTACCCGGGTCCTTTGGAAGAGCAGACAGTGATCTTAACCACTGAGCCATCTCTCCCGTTCCAAGGGATCTCATACCTTCACACTAACGCACATAAAATAAAATAAAATTATTTATTTAAAAAAAAAAAAAAAACTCTTTCTGTTAGGGTCCTTCAGTATTCATCCAATGAACTATTTGTTTAAAGATAGAGTCTCACTATGCAGCACTGACTAGCCTCAAACTTGGATCCTCCTGCCTCAGTTTACCTACCAGTGTGCATTGCCACATACAAACAATAAAATTGTTGCGGAAATCTTTGTAGAATAAGCACTCCAACACTAATGGAAGAGGAAGAGAAGGAGAGGTCCCTGGTGAACCTAGTCAGGACAGTGCCTGAAGAATTTGAACCCAGGTACAGTTTGTGTACTCACTCTATGGTCTAAAACCAACAGGCAGGCAGGCAAGAGTTTACAGAACAGAACACGGAGGGCCAACGACCCATTGTTTCAGCAGGTTGTTTTGTTTGGGGAGCAGGGGGTAAATAGGCAATACAAAAGAACCCTAATCTAAATAACTCGGTATCTAATACTTTGGTCTTCAACCTTGTTCTACTTCACAACTACTTTTCACTTTTCAGTGGTGGTAGCACATGACTGTAATCCCGAGGTGGGAAGGCTGAGGTGGGGGGATTGCCACGAGTGTGAGGCCAGCCTGGTCTACCCAGCCAGGCGATGATGATTACTGTCAACGGTGAGCTTGACTGGCCTAAGGAGCGCCTAAGAAGGTGTTTGATTCCCCACACCCACATCAGGCAGCTCACAGCCACCACCTGCAGTTCAAATACTAAGGGAAGCGCCCTCCTCTGCTCTCCCAGGACACCAGCGTGCACTTAGACACACACACAGACACTAAGACACACACTTATATAGACACATACATACATTCTCAAAGAATGAAAATAATCCCAAAAAATCTTAAAAAAATAAAAAGGTGAAGAGGCAGGCAGCTCCGAGAGTCTTTAAGTACTAAGACTAGGCCAGCCCGGAGAAACTGAATGTGTTTGGACACGCAGGCATCACTTGGACAGGTAGGGTATTGTTTGGACAGGTAGGTATTGCTTGGGGTGTCTCTCCATAGAACTGAAAAGAGACTAAGTCTACCTTCTGAGAGGAACATAAAAATGGGGTGAAAGGTTTAGAGTGGTCCAGACTCTTTAATGCTGTAGTAATCGGAAGGGCCTCTTTGACCTTGGAGAGTGTTGGCTAGGTTAGGAGGGGTCCAAAGATTCTGTATGATGCCCATGAGTAGCCTGGTAAAGAGGTTTGGCTATGACTTCAAATTCAGGAATCCCAGACACAAAGGTCACTTGCTAAGCCCAGGAAGGACGGAAGGTGCTATTTAGGTTTGTTTGCTTGTTTGTTTGGGGAGGGTATGTTGTGGATTAGAGTTTTGAGATTCATCATGGGAAGGGGAGTCAGGGTGACCAAGGGTCAGTTACATAGGGGGATGCTCTCTGGGCCTTAGGGAACACCAAGTATCCCAGGTCAGTGAAAATTAAGGACAGTAGAGTTGTGCTGTAGAGACAGTTCAAAGAGATGCAGCAAAGAAGAGTTCCTCAAAATATTGGAGGAGAGTGCTGGGAGCAAGAGCCTGGTCAAAGAGATGAGAGCTATCAGGAAACCCCCGAGGAAGGATGGTCCAGGACATTTGGGTGTCAGGGTATGGCCAAATAAATGTGAAAAGGTCTTGACCCAGGACTGAGAAGTGAAAGGAGGAAGGAGGGGTAGAATGGTTTACAAGTTGAGTGTATAGGAATTCCAGCTTGGTGAAGCAGAGGTAAGTTTTGGCTAGGTGGTAGATGTCTAGCTTTCAGACTGCCAGAATGGAAGTGTTGGTCGAGAGTTTGTTGGCCATAAAACGTGGACTTTGAGGAGTCTGATAAATAAAGGTTTGTCCCCACTAAATAAAAAGATAAAAAAACTGTAGTTTACCCCACTGGGTCCATTAGGAGTAAGAGATTTGGACTTGGCATAGAAAAGTGGAGGGATCCTGTAGTTTGATTAGAGGTATGATGGGTATAGACTGTGGGGGAGAAAGTGTCCCAGACCCAAAGATAAATGGGGGTAAGAGAGCTGTGTGGGTATTCTGAGTGGGAGACCGTCTGAACAGCAGAGAAGGGAGGCTGCTTTGCAGGAGTTCAGTGATGGAAAGGTGATATGACCATGGAACTTTTCCAGAATGTTCCATACCAGGAGAGGGGTTAGATAACTGGCAATAATGAAGAATGAGTGGGAAAGGTTGCATAGTAATGGACCAGTTGGTTCCATCTAGAAAAAGGGAAACTCAGTGGAGAAAACGCCTTTATCAGATTGGCCTGTAGGCAAGTCTGTGGGATATTTTCTTGCTTCCTGATGATTTGTGTGAAGGTCCTGGCCCTTGGTGGGTGGTGCTATATATGGGCGAGTGGATTTGGCTTGTTTTTAAAAAGCGAGCTGATATGGAGAACAAGGCAGGAAGCAGCATCCCTCTGTGGTCTCTTGCTTCAGCTCCTGCCTCCAGGACAGGTCCTGACATCCCTCGATAACTGGAAACTGTAAGATGAAGTAAACCCTCTCCTCCCCAAGCTGCTTTTGATCACTGTGTTTGTCACAACAGTAGAAAGCCACTAGAGCAGAGGGGGTTGATTTGGGTGATGTGGGGATTTTCATGAAGTAACTGAAAGAGCTGTAGAAAAATAAAAGTGGAGACAGATATACAAAGGTAATATCAACAGCCTCAGGTATTTCCTGCTGTAAAATATTTTTTAGGGTCCCTTTGAATTTGGAAGTCAAGTGTACCTCCTCTGACCAGCAGTGGCCATTGTCAAGAGTGTACTGTGGCCATGAAGTGTTAGAGTTGAACTTGAGATATTTTAATTGACTTAATAGAACCTTTTAGGTCCAAGGTAGATAAATCAGGCCATGGGAGAGTTTCTGAGCATATTAGAGAGTTTTTGGTACGTGGCTATAGGGAGGGATTAGAAAAGAGGTTGTTTTTGTTTTGTTTTTTCCTAACAGGAAGTGGGTCCAGAAAGAAAGGGCATCCTAGCTGGGCATGGTGGTGCACGCCTTTACTCCCAGAACTAGAGAGGCAGAGGAAGGAGGATCTCTGAGGCTAGCATGGTCTACAGAGTGGGTTCCAGGAAAGCCAGGGCTAACAAAGAGGGACCCTGTCTTGAAAAAACAAACAAACAAACAATAAAATTAAATAACAAAGAGCATTCACACAAGTTAGAGACTCGGTGCTATGCCTGCCTGCTGAAAGGAAGGGGCCCGCTGATCCCCATGAGGAGAGGAGCAGCATGGTCAGGGGAAAAGCTGCGTTTGGCACCAGTGATTCTGAGAAGTCTCCCTGGCGGATGAGTATAATGGTGACAGTCACTGATGAAGCTGCCTCAGAGGGAAGGCATACGAGGAGCCAGGAAAGATGGAAGAGGAGTGGACAACAGGAGGTTCCACATCCTGATTCCCCATGTCAGCCACCACATGCAGGGTCAATAAGACCAGACCAACGAGAGATAACACCTCAGGACACCACTGGCTTTTAGGAAAAAGACCTGCAGACTGGGCTTCTAGTATGTGACCTGGAGCCAGGTAGTAATTATAGGGCAGAGAAATGGAAGTGCGAAAGGACTACACTTATTTATTTATTTGCTGTGGCTGGTCATCGCTATGGGTATCTAAGGAAACAAGATGAACAGTGGGCTAAAGAATGGCAGGATCAAACATCTCTTTTGGGCAGCCATTACTGGGGGAAGAATCTAGACAAAGGACTGTCATTGTGGATGTACTTTACAGACCGTCAGTGGCATGGCTAATATACACATGATGGGGGGGGGGAGATTAACCAAATTCTCAGCTGGGCATGGTGGTGCACTCAAAACTGTCTCAAAAACAACAAAAAACAAAACAAAACAAAAAAAAAAAAAACAAATGGAGGAGGAAGAAATTCTTTTCGTCAATGTTTTTTCAGCCATCTTGTCTCTGAGGGCAGGGTCTGGCAGAACAGAGCCAAGTTTCTTGAGTCATTTGAACTCCATGAGGAATAAAACCTTGCAGAACAGGGCTCACCTCCCCACCTAGATGAAGACAGTGGTTCTCAACCTTCCTAATGCTGTGGCCTTTTAATACAGTACCATGTGTTCTGGTGACAAGAAAATTATTTTTGTTGCTACTTCATAACCATAATTTTGCTACTGTTATGAACTGTAATGTAGAATATTTGTGTTTTCAGATGGTCTTAGGCCACCCCTGTGAAAGGATCGTTCAACCCCCAGGTTGAACACTGCTGACCTATGAGGTCAGCACTGCCTCCTCACAAATTGATAAACAAGCAATTTAACAATGTATCCGAGCAGCTTGCAGGGAGGACTGGGGCTGACAATAACTTTGGGATGGCCTGGACTCCCCCTTAACCAGGACTGTTTACTTACGCACAACCGCTCCCCTCCCCCAG
Organism: Meriones unguiculatus; assembly: GCF_030254825.1. Classification (NCBI taxonomy): domain Eukaryota; kingdom Metazoa; phylum Chordata; class Mammalia; order Rodentia; family Muridae; genus Meriones; species Meriones unguiculatus. The sequence continues at coordinate 35,664,333 of NC_083364.1, forward strand.
GATTTATTTATTATGTATACAATGATCTGTTTGCGTGGGCACCTGCACACCAGAAGAGGACACTGAAGAGTTTATGTTAGCCTGAATATAACTCCGTTTTGACATAAAGATCTTGACTGGGAACTGAATTCAGGCACCAAGAAATATCACAGAATGTACACCTGGCAGAAAACAAAGTTAACTCTCCTAGCAACAGCCTCCAGGAAATATAACAGAATAAATGCTTTATAGAAAATAGAGACAAACTCCCTGGCAATAATCAATGAGAATCGGTTGGGAATCGGGTGGGGAAATTCTCCCCAACGTTTCAGATATGGTTTAGAAAAATAGCCATTGGGATTGTATGCATTAGCCATTGTGATTGTGTGCCTCAGAAAAGGTCACTCCGCCCTGCTAAACTTCACCCAATTCTGTAAAGCCAAGGCTTGTCTCCCCTGCTTGCTGCCACGGAAACCCCCTGCTCACAGACTTTCCCTTTAAAAATCCTGTTCACTGAGAGCTCGGGGCCCCACTTCTCTACTGCTGCGTCAGTGTGACTTGGGTCCCGAGTTCTAGCACTCTCGTACTAAAGCTCTCTTGCAATTGCATCGAGTCTCCTGGTGGTCTCTGAGGGTCCTGTGAACCTGGCATTACAACACCAGATCTCATTATAGATGGTTGTGAACCACCATGTGGTTGCTCGGGACCTCTGGAAGACCAGTCAGTGCTCTTAACCTCTGAGCCATCTCTCCAGCCCCAACTGCTCCCTCTTTAAACCTAGCCCTCATATCAGGACCTGGAAGGTGAAACTGGGTTCTCAAATACAGATGTGGGTAAGTGGCTGCAGTCATTTATTTCTCTTCTCACTGTGGCCACATTGAGAAGTCTCTGCTTTTCACTGTCTGGTGTACTGGAGACAGAAGGCATAGCCTAGCTTTGAAGGGCTGCTCAGACAAAATTTTGTCCCAGTCTTAGCCCCTTTTATAAGATATTTGTGTTGCAGACAAAGGATAATCAGAAGGAAACTTGGGAAGGACAATTTCACTGCGTCATGACTGTGCACACCTTGTAATCCCAAGTGCTACTTGGGAGCTAGATCTGGAGTTTAAGGTCAGGCTGGGCTACTTAAGACCCTATCTAAAAAAGAAAAAGAGAAAAAAAGGAGAGAACAATAACAAGAGTAAAGCAACCAGTTTATGAGTTTATTGGGGTTATGTTGCAGGATAATTGATCCCATTATGAACCCCAGGATTGTGAACTGTAAAAAAAACAAAAAACGCTTTTTCATTGTTTGGTGTGGCTCAGCCCTAATACACACCTTTAACCCAAGAGTTTTCTGTACAAAAAGGATTTAATAAAGTTAACCCTAGGTCAAGAGGCAGAGCAAGAAACCAGCTGATAGGAATCAAGTAGAAAGGAGGGCTTTTGAGAGACAGAGGTATTTAAGACAGCATGAAGGAAGAGGAACTCTTTGTCTTTTAGCTTTGGGCTTTTTCCTCCTGGGCTGCCGAGTGAGCTAGCAAACTTGGGCTTTTTTTTTTTTTTTTTTTCTTTTAGCATTTTGGCTTTTTCCTTTAGGGAGGTGAGCTGAATAGGAAGGTTAGCTGGGTGCTTTCTCTGGCTCCTGAGTCCTCATTGGTAAAATCAACGGTTTGAGTTTTTTTTTTTTTTTTATAATAAGGTTAGTTGCAGGAGTGTGGGTGAGGGGTTACTTATAGGAGCGGAAATGACTCAAAGACAGCTGCATCACCAAAGCCCATGAGTGACAGTTTATGAAATCTGGAAACCTGAGCACCACACAGCCTGCAGACAGCTTGACAGGCTGGAGAGTGTCTCTTTTCAGGCAGCTCAGGTGGTCCAGGTGTGTCACACAGCAGTCCTTCTTGGGGAGGGTGGAGCCTAACTTGATTGGCTGAGTTGGACTTTTGTGGTATCCTTACTTTGGTCCGTCCCTGTCGGGGAGTGTATGTTTGTCTCCACCTCCCTGGGAATACATGCACCACACATGTGCATACGCACACAGCATCCTGGTTAGCCATGTTAACCTGATACAATCTGGAGTCACTGGAGAAGCCGGATGGAGAATTCGATCATGGGTATGTCTGTGGGGACTCTGTACTGTTGATTGATAAGAGGTGGCACAGCCCACTCCAAGTGGCACCAGCCATCAGCAAGCACTGAGTGTGCAAGTAAGTGGTGTTAAGAAAGTTTTTATTGTACTTCCCTCACGAGTTCCCTGGTCGGAGGTAGTGCTGAATGGAATAGCTCCTGCCTTCAGCCACCTTGAGCTCCTGCCCTAGCTTCCTTCAAAGACAAGACTGTGACTGGAAGTCTAACAAGAAACCAATCCTCCTTGGGGCTGGAGAGATGGCTCAGTGGATAAGTGCACTGTCTGCTCTTCCAAAGGACCAGGGTTCAATTCCCAGCACCCACATGGCAGCTCACAACTGTCTATAATGTGCATTTCAAGGGATCTGGCACCTTCCCACTAAATGCACATTAAATAATAAATTAAAAAAAAAAAGAAACCAATCCTCTTCCTCCTGTAAGTTGCTTTTGTTTGGTGTTTAACTACAGCAAAAGAAATTAGAACATAAGAGTCATTTTTGTCTTTGTTTTTTAAGATTGAGTCTCATTATGTAGCTCTGGTTGTCCTGGAACTCACCAAGATATACCTGCCTCCAGGGTTTCTCTGGGTAACCCTGCCTGTCCTGGAACTCTCTGTAGACCAGGCTGGCCTCCAATCACAGAGATTCCCCCTACTTCTGCCTCCTGAGTATTGGGATTAAAGGTGTGTGCTACTATGCCCAACCTCACTTTATTTGTTCATTTGTTCGTTCATTCATTATGATTGAAGGGAAGGTTTTTATTGTAGACACAGAGAAGAGTACAGCATCTGGAAGAGCCTAGAGCAGGGAAAGTAGTAGACTAAACATGACCAGTAGACTGAACTGGGCACGAGAAAAGAAAAGTTGGGAAGACGAGAGAGGAAAAGAGAGCAAAGAGAGGGCAACGAGCCGAGAGTTAAAGACTGGGTTTATGTAGCCCTGGCTGACCCTGAATTTAAGAGATCTGAGTGTCTGCCCTCTGAGTGTTGCAATCAAAGATATAAACCACCACACTTGGTTAAGGTGTGCATGCATGTGTGTGCGCACGCGCGCACGCCCACGCCCATGCAAGCACTCAAGTGCCTGCGTGCATTCGTATTTTTTGTGGCTCAAAGCTCAGAAGAGGGCATTCTCCTGGAGCTCAAGTTACAGGCCTTTACTGGGATCGGAACTTGGGGCTTGGTTGTGTAGCAAGTGCTTTTAATAACTGAGCTATTTCTCCAGTCAAGCTTTTTGTTTAAATCTTTCGAATGCTTTAGCACAATCGTGCATGGCTTTACTTTCACGACTCAGGAGGCAGAAGCAGGTGCTATATATACTTAGTTCCAAGACTGCCAGGATTATGTAGACTGTCTCAAATAAGAAATTTGCAATTGTACACCATGTATGTTCTGTGTGAGTAGTTACATGTAAATGTGAGCACCTGCTTTACAGTGATCAGGTGGAGGCCCTCACCTTCTGCCTGGGGACAGTCTCTTTTTCCAAAGAAAACAAGTAATTCACTTGAAACAGGGTCTCCTTTTCTGCTGTGTGCACCAGACCACGGAGCCCCATTAGCTTCTAGGACTGGCCTTCTCCACCTCCTGCCTTTGTCATCCTAAAAATGCTCCAGCTTATACATCAGCCTTTTTATTTTATTTTTTTAATAAAGGAAAGTACTGTTACATACACTATTTTTATTCATATGTATTTTATTTTATATTTTTCAAGACAGGGTTTCTCTGTGTAGCCTTGGCTACCTGGAGCCTACTCTGTAGACCAGACTGGCTTCAAACTCAGAGATCCACTTGCCTCTGCCTCCCCAATGCTGGGATTAAAGGCTTCCGTTAATACTGCCCAGCTTCATTTTATTTTTTATACATCGGTGTTTTGCCTGCAATATCTGAGGGTATCAGATCCCCTGGAACAGGAGTTACAGTTGTGAGCTGCCACGTAGGTTCTGGGTTGCCTAGCAACCTATGATAGCATGTGTCGCCCACCAGGTAGCCACACCTGGTAGGCGTGGTTATGTTGCACCTTAAAAGGTTCAACCAGCCACTTCCGTCTCTCTTGTCCTCTTACCTTCTCCCCTTTCTCTTTTGGGGAGGGGGTCCTTCCTTTCCCCTATGATGTCTTACTTTCTCCTTCTCTCTCTCTCATCTCCACCCAATAAACCTCTTTCATATAAAATCTGCTGTGTGCATCATCATTTCATTTGGTCCTAACAGAACCTGGGTCCTCTGAAAGAACAACCAGTGCTCTTAACCGCTGAGCCATCTCTCCAGCCCCTTACACATCAACTTTAGTTGTTGTTTTGTTTTGTTTTTCAAGACAGGATTTCTCTGTGTAGCCTTGGCTGTCCTGGATTCACTTCGAAGACCAGGCTGGCCTCAGAGAAATCCACCTGCCTCTGCCTCCCAGAATGCTGGGATTCCAGGCATGCACTACCAGGCCCAGACACACATCAGCTGTTATGTGGGCTCTGGGTATTTGAACTCAGGCTCTGTTCACAGTTACTTTATCCCACTTGGCCATTCTCCCACCCAAGTTTTTCACTTTTATTTTGAGTCAAGTCAATTATGCCCAACATGACACAAGTCATTCAGACAAAAAGGGCTGGTAAAGGGCCAGAAAGATGGCTCAGTGGTAAATGTTCTTGATGCTCAAAGAGTTCAATCCCCAGAATCCACAGGGGGAAAGAGAGAACAGACTCCTGCAAGTTATTCTCTGATTTTTCTTTCCTTTATCTTTTTATTTTTTTTAAGACAGGGTTTCTCTGTGTAGCCTTGGCTGTTCTGTACTGGAGCCCAGGCTAGCCTTGAACTCAAGAGATCTGCCTGCCTCTGCCTCCCAGAATACTGTGATTACAGGCATGTGCCACCATGCCCAGCCTTCTCTGATTTCTTGATGGCATGTGCACACATGAAAAAACACACACACACAAAACAAAAATAAAATAGCTGGTAAACTTAATTAGGAAGTCATTGCTAATGTTGGCAAGAGTGGTTTTGCTGAGATCAGAAGGAAATGGGACATCAAAGAGAAGCACATAGTAAGTCTTAGAAATAGTTGGTATCAACCACTAAGGCACTTTCAACTGTTCTTAGGCAAATGCTCTGAGAAATGTAAAGAGCTAGAAGCTGGGCATGGTAAGTGGTTCTCCCTGACCCTGTCAAAATACTAGTATGTTCTTTGAAAACCTTATTTAAAAATTTTTATTTATTTATGTGCATTAGTGTTTGTCTGCCTGCAGAGGGTGTTAGATGCTCTGGAACTGGAGTTACAGACAGTTGTGGGCTGCCATGTGGTTGCTGGGAATTGAACTCCGGTCCTCTGAAAGAGCAGCCAGTGCTCTTAACTGTTGAGCCATTTCTCCAGCTCACCTCTCCCCCCCACCTTTTTTTTTCCCCCAGGACAGATTTCTCTGTGTAGCCTTGGTTGTCCTATAGATCAGGCTGGTCTCTGCCTCCCAAAACGCTGGAATTAAAGGTGTGCGCCACCACCACCTGGCTGAAAACCTGTTAAGATTTTTCAATATTTATGTTTTTATGCTATTCTGGTAAAAAGTGGAAATTTAAGAAAAGAAAATGGACATTAACGTTTATTTCTAGCCCTGAAAGAACAAAACGTTTATTTCTAGCCCTGAAAGAACAAAACAATTTAGTCATCAAATACAGTAGTTAATAGCAAAGTACAGTTAGTTATGTTGGATTAAATTAAAAATAGAAAGCAATATAAAATTTGAGAACGAACAGAAACAGGCTACTTTTACCCAACTTCTACCTACCAAAACAAGAAAAACAAACAAAAATAAATAAATAAAGTGACTACTTTCTGAATTCCAACCAATTTGTTTTTCTTGACACAGAATGAGCTTACTTGACAAGGTTACCATATTTTCTTCTGCTCTTTGGGTAGCATAGAGCAGCGAATAACAAAGCCTTGAGTTCTTTAAAGGCCAGGCCAGTGCCTGAATCTGCTCCCTCACTCTAGCATCATCTTTGCCAGAGTGGTCAATGAACGTACTGAAAGGAGGGGAAAAGTCCTACATACATGCTACAGAAAAACCATTTAATTATCTATTATAGGAACAGCGCTGACAGAAAGACCAATCTGCTTTGTATGGTGCTATGAGATCCTGTTAGAAAAACAAAAAAGAAATATTTAACTAGATTTTAGCAGTATTTTTAAATTTGGTATTTTTAAATGGTATATTACTTTCAAATAGTGGCTAGATCCTTCCTATTTTTAGTGGAGTTAGGGATCAAGCTAGGGGATTTGGGCACAATAAGCAAGTGATTCACCACTGAGCTACACCTCTAGTCCCATTAACCACAGTCTGAAACTACATTAGAAAAACTTTAAATGCAGGACATGGTGGTGCATGCCTTTAATCCCACTACTTGAGAGACAGAGGCAGGGGGATCCCTGTGAGTTCCAGGCCAGCCTCATCTATATGAGTTCTAAATTAGCCAGGCCTATATAGTGAGACCCTGTCTCAAAAAATAAAGAGAAAACAATTCTGAGACTGTGTGTGTATGCGGGAGTGCACATGGAGGTCAGAAGACAACTTGCAGGAATCAGTTTTCTCCTTCCACCATGTTGGTCCTAGGGATCAGGCTCTTGTGACTAGGCTCAGCAGAAAATGCCCTCACTCACTGCTCTCCATGGCCCTGTAACATTTTGACAATTTACTGATTACAGAGGTCAGTATGGTAACATTTTCATATTCAAAACCAGGTGCAGACTGTTTAAATGCCTGTCCTCTTAATTCTAACCATGGTCTGATAAGGTCTGAAAGCATCTGGCAAGAACACAGTGTATACACATGAGCCCATAAGGAAATACTTCTAGGGAGCTTAAAGATGCCTGTGGAGGCACAGCATGTCACTAGGTACATTTCAAGCAGCTTAATATTTTATGTTGGCAGATACATGATCCCTACTTTATTCCAAGAACTCAACGCATGAAGGCAGGGCTGTGCCAGTCATGGTGTAGTAGGCTGCAGCCACGCTACTTTTCACTGTTCCAGGCAGAAGGTGCTCTGTAAACGTAGCAGAAGAACAAGAGAAGATACCTTTGGAGCCACCACCAAGCCTGTAAAGGTGATAAATATAAGCAGTAAGGCAACAGCTCCTAATGACACAGGAGGACTACTAACGGAGGCTCCAGTGGGGATTCTTACTCTAAGAGATAACAAAAGAGAGGGAATACAGAAGGCAATTATTTAAAAAAAATAGGAATCTCACTTCATACAATTGTCTTTCAACAGGATCTCAACATTTTAATTTAAAATTAACTAATAAATCACAATTCTATATTGCTTTAAAGATTATTTTTAAAAACGACACATCTCAAAATTAACCATTACTATTAACTATTACAGGTTAGTTTATCCAGGTCAGGAGAGAATAAACAACAGTGCAGCTCCCTTAACCTCGGAGTCAGGTTTGAATGACAAAGTCCGTCGCCAGCAATGGACATGCAAATAACCATCCAAGAAATTGTAAAGACAAACCCCAAACTGCTTCTGTTGAGGGAATAGCCCTTGTGGAGTCACAGCGTAAGGCGGGGATTGGCATGTGTCCCATGTGGTCTCTATGACTTAGGATGGAGTGCCTTCTTGAGCAGTCATGAGACAACCAGTTCCACCATCTAGCTGGTTTTCTACTTTGTCGGCAGCATCATCAGCACACTCTATCCAGATGTTTACAAACAATGCTCACATCCAGAACTCAAGAGGCAGCACAGCTTCCCACCAGAAATAAACCAGTTTGTTTCTGTGATTTAGTTACAATTGTAGGAGGACAAATACAATCTAGGGGAAAATGAAACCCCATGGAGAACGGGCCATTAAGTGCTCTGTATGTTGAATTCACAGAAAACCTTTCCGTTACCAAAACCTAGCTATTTCTTCTAATCCCCATATCTTAATGGGAACAACAGGAAATGAAATCGCGCCCTTTTCCCCAAATACCCCAGAGAGCAAACTTATTCATTCATGATTTGTACTATGCAGAATGGCAAGCATGTGTCGAATTTGTTGAAAGGGGATGGTGGGGATAAATCTGAACCAACCACAGAGATTTCTTTTCTGTGGTTGCAGGAACATAGAATAGACAATAATACCTCCTCCACAGGCAAAACAACAAAGCAACAAGGAGAAGCAGAGAAGAGGAAAGACAGGAGGGGAGAGAGGGCAGCTAACAGCTAACGCTACAGGTCGCAGACCTTTTATTAAATCTTTAAAATAAAAAGTATTACTATCAATGCACACATTGCAGTTTTCTTTCTCCAGTTTTTTTTTTTTAAACAATGAATACTCTACTCATTTGGAAAAACAAAAACTAGAGTACCCAACACCTCAAATGACCCATCAAGTACTTTGCTATTTCATTTCTCACAGACAGTGAAACATTGATAATGGGCTGGAAACACTGTGACATTTCATTATTACAACTAGCCTAGAACTCACCAAGGTTCAAATCTCACTTGGTTTCTGCTAGTCCCAAATATTTTTTTCTTTTAAATAGAAAAAAGTCCTTAGCTTTTAAATTCTGAAAATTCATGGTTATTACTTGCCCTAGAGGGTGGAGGGGGTGTATGCAAAATAAGGGGTGTGTCAAATAAAAACCGACACCTAGAACCACAGCATACACAGACGCTCATTTCCAAGGAACAGCAGGGACGGGAGTGGCACCACAGTAACAACACACAAATCACTTTGGTTCCTAAAGCCAAATCTGAGGAGAAACAGGCAGAAAAGACAAAAGGGTAAGCATGTGTGTCAGTGGGATTTTTTTCTCTGTTATCAATGATTTAGTTATAAATATAGATTATTAGTCCTCTTTCTATACATGTAACAAATGTCAAACTCACTACCATGAAATTTCTAAAAGTTGACTCTTTCACATTTGTTAAAAAAGGTAAAAATCACAAACTTTCCCCCTTTCACTTTAAGCTCTGAACTGAAATACTACAATACAACAGCTGTCCTAACTTCTATGAAAAGTTAAAACATGCCAAGCTTCTCTGCCAATAGAAAGAGCTACATAATTTCTATCACATTTATCTTGAATTTAGGCACGAGAAAAACTCAAAGAAACAACTCAAAGGAACGGTTGAGAGAAGGGAACGTTACAAAGAAATGGGTCTGAGGAATGGAAGGCTACAAAGAGGTAAGACCAGCAGATGAACTACTCAGAAAAACTCGAATTTGACATTCAAGTATGAAAAATACTCCAAGGGAGACAATGAGCAAGGATCTACTGTAGTGAGAGTCATCAAAACAGTATGCAAAAGTCAAACGCTGTCTGCTGGAAAATGTAAGGCTAGGGATGCAGTCCATGGTTCCTTTTGGACCCTAAAGCAGGGGCTCATCTCAAAGTCACAACTTTCTTACTGCAATTTTCTCTTGGTCATCTTTAGAAAATAGTAGTTTGCTTTTTGTTTTTCTCCATGTGATGCAGACTGTCTCTTTACACCCCTCAGAGTAACAATTTCATGTATTAAAAGACTTCTTTTAGAAAGCAGGTAAGAGAATATGAGGCCTCAGTGATGACGTTAGCGGTTACTCTTCATTGCTTCTTTAGCTGCCAGGATCAGTGGCGTCAAGCTAGATAATGGTTTGGCCAGTTTCAGGAAGGGATGCTGCCAAATGGAGGGGAGAAAGGAAGCTTAGAAGTATTACTCATTTAGACATGAAAGCCCACAAATTACCTATGGATCACCCTTAATAAACTCAACATTTACGTTGATTCCTAAAATTCTCACACTCAGCACATGACTTTTGCAGCTGCAAGGAGAGCTAGTTTGTCTGTGGTATATGAGCTTGTTTCTGTCTACCTTTGCTCATTTTTGTGTGTACATGTGGAGGCCAGTCAATGTCAGGAGCTCTCCTTATTTTCTTATATTGTTTCTCAATGAACCTGGTGTCAACTGATTGGGTAGGCTGGTCAACAATCAATTTCTCGGCACTAGAGTTTATAAACACACATAATTACATTTAACTTAGGTGGCTGCTGGGGATCCAAACTCAAGTCCTCAGGCTTTCCTGCCAGCTCTTTATCAACTGAGACGTCTCCCCAGCCCTGGTTCTGGCTTTTAGAGCTAAAGTCTTACACAATGTAGCTTATCCTGGCCTCACACGCACCGCAATCTTATTGCCAATTTCTAAGAAGTTATTCCCTGACTTGCTCCCCCCCCTCTTCCCCCATCCTGGTCATTGCTTTTTAGTGTCTTGAAACAATGTTTCTTTATGTGTCCCTGGGTATCCTCAAACTTGGATCTCAAAACTCGGAGATCCTCCCTGAATGCTGGGATTAAAAGTGTGCACCATCATGCCTGGCTCCTTTTTATTCTCTTAAATCAGATTTATTTAATGTGTGACTGTGTTCTAGGGACTGGAACTTAGGCATTCAATTTGGTGGCAAGTACTTTTACACAGAGCCATTTAACCAACCCCCAGTAAGTTTTCCTAGCTGTGTAACTTCTACAGATTTAAGGGGCCACAGCCATAGTGCAGAAGGCAGAGTGCTTGCCTCACATGCATAAAGCTCTGGGTTTAGTCCTTAGCATTGCACAGGCAGGAGGCTCAACATCATTCTCTTATCTTCTGGATAGCACTGAACAGTCCAAGAGTTGATTACAGAACCTACTACTATGATTAAAAAAAAAAAAAAGAAAGGAAAAGAAATTAAAAATTCTTTTTTAAGGGCCAAAGGGATGGCTCAGCAGGTAAAGGCACTTGTAAAAGTCTGATGACCCGCATGCCATTCCTAAGACCTACTTTGTGGAAGGAGAGAACAAATTCTTTCAAGTTCCCTCCATGTATGTCTGTATACACACACATACACACAGAGTTAAAATTTTAAACTGACTTTAGAAAAACCTGAAATGCAGCAGCTGATGGACTCTTGGCAAGCGATCGGGAGCCATGAGCACTATGAAGTACATCTTCCCAAAGCTATCTTCACTGCATTTACCTGCAACAGTTCTTTGGCTGAACCTCTTTTCTCCACATCCATTTCCAAACACCGATTTAAGAAATCCCGAAATATTGGGGAAAGTTTTTCTGGATTCTGGAGTTCAGGAGTTCCATTTGTTGCTATCAGGTATAAGGCCTAAAAATAGAACATTTTGGCATATTAAGGTCACTCACAAAATGATAGTGCATCAAGTTTCATACTCTGGCCTCTGTCACCCTGTGCTCTCAGTGGCAGTCCTTTTTGTTCCCACGGACTCAGGGACTAGAGAGGCCAAGGGCTTTCGGCTCCTCAGTGCTCTCTGAGACCTTCACCACCTACCTCCTGATTCGTGCTGTTGATAGCACATGGATCTTCCGTGATGCAATACCAAGGGAGTCTAGGTGAGTTGCCCCACTCCATCACTATAGGTCTTTCACTGTGATCTCAAATGTCATTTCTGTCCTAACTTGTGGCCATTTCAGCAGCCACAAAGAAACACGTCACATTCTGTGACCTCTTGACCTCTTGATCCATGATGCTTCTTCAGCTGTGTGCTTATGGGCACACCCTCCCTTCACCAGGACTAGTAACTGCAGTAACTGATAAACTCCACAGTTCATCTTTTCCACCTGTACCTCGACACCAGCAATTCTGTGGCAACACTGAGTCCCAGATCCCCCTGATCCTCCCAGTTTCCATCATTCCTTGCGCGTGTGCGCATGTGTGTGCACACATACAGGCGCAACTTGTGCTTGTTAGTAAAGCACTTTTCAATTGAGCTTCACTCGAGGCTCACGTCACTTCTTTACCTACTTTACTTCACAGTATTCACTTGGCTGAATGTGGTTAAAGTTCTGATAACTTGTTCCCTAAGTCTATGCAGTTAAGTACAGTGATGGAAAAGGCAAAACCACTAAAACAGACATCTGCTTAAACTGGGTATGGAATCCCAGCATTCCAGAGGCAGAGGCAGAAGAACAACCTGGTCTGTGCACAGCAAGTTCTAGGCTATGAGCTTCACAGTGCAACCCCCCCCCAGAACTCCCCACCACAAAAAAACCAAAAAACAAAAAACCATCACCCAAAACAACAACAACAAAACCCCCCAAAAAACCCACAACCCAAATAGGGTAAAAATACCACTCACTATGTGTGCTTCCAACAACCACAAAAGATTTCCCTACTCCATTTATTCCTTTTCTTTTGGAGGGGGGGTGTTGTTCAACAAAGGGGTTTTTCTATGTAGCCTGGGCTGTCCAGGAACTCACTCTGTAGACCAGGCTGGCCTCGAACTCAAAGAGATCCACCTGCCTCTGCTTCTGAGTGCTGGGATTAAAGGCGTGGGCTACCATCAACAGACTCCTTTTTGTTCTTCCAGGGCCTATTTCTTTTCTCATGACTAGACTGACATTAAGATCAGTGAACAGAGTACCATTTTCATTGATTGTAGCACAGCAAAGGTCCACACAATAAAATAACCAACCCCTCTCTCACCTTAAACTTTTAATAACTTCTAATTATTTTGTTTCACGTGTATGGCTGTTTTGTCTGGATGTTTCATGGCCAGAAAAGGATGTTAGATCTCTTGGAACAAGAGTTACAATGGTCGTGAGCTGCCACCCAGGTCCTCTGCAAGAGCAGCCAGTGCTCTAACTGCCGAGCCATCTTTCCAGTCCCTCTTCCTTATCTCTTGAGCCTGAATCTTGGCTTTTTAGCTCTGGCTGGCCTGGTACTCACAACATGGCTTCAAATGTGTAGTTATCCGCCTGCCTCAACCTTTTGGTGCTATATCACAGGCCTGAGCTACTGTAAGAAAATTAATAATTTTTTTTTGTTTTGTTTTTCGAGATAGGTTTCTCTGTGTTACCCTCGCTGTCCTGGGCTCACTTTGACCACCATGCTGGCCTCGAACTCACAAAGGACTGACTGCCTCTGCCTCCCTGAGTACTGTTAAGGATTAAAGGCATGTGTCACTACTCCTGGCAAGGGAAATTTTAAGGAAGAAGCGAGTGGTAGAATATCATCCCTCAGCTGCTGGAATACTCAGTTCAATCTATCTTCTGTGTGAATACATGCTTTAACATTACCATCTAGGCATCCTATCTCAGAGACGTAACCTTTCCTTCATCCTTGGAACATGAGGTCAAGGTTCATTGGTGATAGCCTTCTTGCTATCCACAGGGTACCAGTGGCTCGACTGATAAGAGTGCTTGCTTAGCATGTATGATGCCATGGGTTTCGTTGTCAGCACCACATAGAACTGGGTGGTAGTGGTACACATTTGCATTTCCAGCACATGGGAGGTAGAGGGAGGAAAATCAGAAATTCAAGGTCATCTTCAGCACTTCTGTAGAAAGGTGATTACATTTAAATATCTAAAAACTTTTAAACTATCTACCCTGTAACTCAGAAGCAATATTTAGATACAGAGAAAGCAAGAGATTAGAGTTCACCAACCATATTCTAAATTCTTGTATAATGGCTAACATAAGCAAGTGCAAAATGTGTTTTGAACAAAAGTATTTTTTCTTGGGCTCGAGTGATGGCTCTAGGAAAACAAGGCACTTGCTGCCAAGCTTGACAACTTGAGTTAATCCTAGAACCCACAGAGCAAACAGGAGAAACCATCCCCACAAGTTGTCCTCTGACTGTCACACATTTGTAGTGGCATGACATTTTTTTTTTAAAGAAGGCAAAGTATTTTCTTACAGGAAAGCTGGTGCTGTATTGGTCTTACCCGTAAAGGATTTTCATTGAGGTATGGAGGTTCTCCTTCAACCATCTCAATAGCCATGATGCCCAGAGACCATATGTCAACTTTGGGGCCATAGGCTTTCCGTGTAACCACCTCTGGTGCCATCCAATACGGCGTTCCAACCATAGTGCTGCGTTTGCTCTGTTCAGGGGTAATCTGGGCACAGAAGCCAAAGTCAGCTACAGGATAAAGCAGAGCAGCAGGGTTAACGGCTTCAAGGGATGCGTCCACCATTCACTTCAGCAGACATGATGCACTGCCCCCACCCACCCTCTGCTCTGTGACGTTTCAAAATACGGCAAAGCAGGGTAAGGTTGACATTTGTTGAGGATGTGATCTACAGATAATTTTCACAATTTACTTTTGACAACAACATAATTATCAGGTCTTTTTCTTCTGAATAACTAATGCTATTCTAAAGAGTTAAAATTAAAAGAGGTCTAAAAAGATTACCCAAGGTGAACAATAAAACTAAGTGAAGTGATTAAATCTGGCAAAGTTCAGAACATGGAAACTACGCTCTTCCTTTTTTAGCTTGGTGGGTATTCTTTAATACTTTCTGTCAACATTTATTTTGTGTGTGTAGAGTGTATGTGTGAGTTTAAAGGAATATTTTCAAAAGTTCATTTTCTTTCACTGTGTGGGTCGTAGGAACTCAAGTCAGGTTGTCAGGCTTGCTAACAAACACCTTTACTGGCTTAACCACCTGGCCAGCAGGAACTTAAATTTAATCAAAGCTGAAATCACTATGAATCCAATTTAGCAGAAGGCCTAGAAAAGACCACACTTAACTGCAAATGCATGTGGAAGGTGCTCCAACCACCTCATGTACATCCAAGGAACATGGGACCTAGTGTAGTACCTGATGTGAAACTGGCGGGGATGTGAATTTACACTTTCTTTCCTTGTTGTTAAGCCCATTATCTCCTTATTTTATTGTTTAGATTTTACCCAGACAGGGCTGGCTTTGAACACAGATGTAGTCAAGAATGACCTTGAAGGCCAGGCCTGGAGGCACACGCCTTTAATCCCAGCAACTGACCAGGAGGCAGAGACAGGTGAATCTCTGTGAGTTTTAGACTAGACTGCTTTACACAGTGAATGCCAGGAGAGTCAGAACCACCTAGTGAGTTAGACCCTGTCTCAAAACAAAAACAAAACAACAATAATAACAAAACAAAACAAAACCAAAAAAGAATGACCTGGAACTCTTGAGCCTCCTAACTCAACCTTCTGAATGCTAGGATTACAGGTATGTGCTACCATACCTGTCTGGCATCTACTGACTCATTTAACCTATTAGCAAGGAGCCTGTAACACTTTGACTTTAATTATACATTTACTATTTATAATAATAGCAATAAACTGCTTGGTTTGTTTTATGTTGTATCTTGTTTTTAAAAACTTTACTTTCTTTTTTTGGAGATAGGGTTCCACTGTATAGATGAGATTGGCCTTGAAACTCACTGGAATTAAAAGCAAAAAGCCACCACACTGACTTTACTTTTAGTTTGTGAAGATAGGCTCCCATACTATAGTCCTCAAATTAGCTGACCTCAAATTAGCAGCAATCCTGCCTCAGCTTCTTGAGTGTTGGGATTATAGGCACCAACCCCACAAAATTATTTTTATCTTTTCATTTCAGTATATTTATCAGTTGAATTCTTAAAATTGAAAGCATTAAATATCAATGTTCTGCTCAACATTTAAGATAGTTTAGTTTTTTACAATGCTCTAGAACTTGCTTTATACATGTATTCAGTAATTCTATAAATGAGACTATTAAAAGGGTAACTGTTAGGTAAAACAGTATTTAGTGAAAAAGAGTGTTTATAATAAGGCAGGAACAACCTATGTAATCTTTAAAAGTTATTTAGTATGTGTGTAGGAGAAAAAGAAAACACACACACACACACAACTTGAGGCCAGATGAAAAACGCAATACTGTCTCAAACACTAAGCGGGATGCACAGCTTGGTAATGTGGATTTAATCCTCAAACTGCACATTAAGAAGCAAAAGGCAGGACTGCTGCAGATTCATGGCCAGCCTAGGCTACACAGCAAGCCCCATATCAAAAGAATTACAAGTATCTTGACCATTTGATTATCAAATAACATTTTAGAAAATATAGCTGAACAAGGAAGATGGAGGTGGGAAGCAGGCCCTTTTAGCAGATCTGATTTAAAATAAAGCACTGTGGGATTATAGCCCCAGAGGAAAAAACTGTGTCTGACAGATAAGATCTCAGGAAAAGGACATTTCCCCCCATGTTACCACTGAGGTTACAGTCTTCCTCTGATTAGACCATTGCCACAAAATTCTAAGAGGGTGAAGGGGCCGGCTGAGAAAAATACCCCAAACAATTAGACACGCAGTCATGAGTCTCCTATAAATGGACTCAGCAGCAAGGTAGCTCAGACACTGCTCCTCTGCATATTACTTTTACTTTAATTTCCAAAAATAATTCCCGATATTAGTATTTTCCTTATTGTACATCTGCAAAAACATACAAGCTCAAAATAAAGCAGTAACAGATTTGCTGCCCAGTTCATATGCACATTTAACAAGTGACCCACCCTTCACACAGCCAATTAGCTTTATTAATAAAACATCACTTCACTACTACTCACTAAGTTTAACCGAGCCTTCCATTCCCAAAAGCACGTTGTCACTTTTGATGTCTCTGTGGATCACTTGATTAGCATGTAAAAACTCCAACGCCTGTAAACACTGAACAGAGAACACACCTATCAATGAAGCAGCCCCAAGTCTAAGAAGTCACACACAGCTGCAACGGCCTGAGTAGTGCTGTCTGGTAGACCCTCAAAGACTTACCATTTGTAGAGCAAAAATATCTTCTCATTTGCAAAGTCAAGAAAAACAAACAAAAGCCACAACTCTGGCTGGGCATGATGCAACATGCCTGTGATCTCAGCACTGGGAGGCTGAGAAAGGATAATGGAGAGCTCCAGGAAAGCCCAAGTTGGACTATACCAAAACAACACTTTTTTTTTTTTTTTTTTTAAATATATATGAAGCCCCGCAGCACCACACACCTTTGAGTCCAGCACTCAGGAGGCAAAAGGAAGGAGCATTTTTTATGAGGCCAGCCAGAGCTACATAGTGAGACCTTGGCACACAAACACAAAGAATGAATTTCTGATTATTCTCACTAGGGCTGGTGGAGGGCGCAGTGGCACAGCACCAGCAAGCATGAGGGCTTAGGGTTCACAAAAACTAAATAAAGAACCCTCAGTATAAATCACTAGTCCAGACATTTTTATTTTAAAGATTTATTTATTATGTATACACAAGATCTCTTTATGCAACAGATCTTCTTATAGATGGTTGTGCGCCACCATGTGGTTGCTGAGAATCGAACTCAGGAACTTTGGAAGAACATCCAGTGCTCTTAACCTCTGAGCCATCTCTCCAGCCCCTACTCCAGACATTTATTAGTAAATATAAAGTGCAGGCCAGTGAGGTCAGCAGAATGGGCTTCCTACTGCCACGCCTAGATATCTGAGTTCACAGACTCCCACATGTTATCCTGACTTCCATATATGTGTCACAGTGTGTACATGACCACACATATGTGTACATATACAAATAAAAGTATAATAAAGAAATTAAAAATCTAAGAAAATCACTAGTTTCTTTACTTCGGTGGTCTTTATTAAAGCCAAGGGCAATGCAGATACTTAAGGTATTAAGCGAATACCTTTTGTTCATCACATTGATTCTAGTTTCCACTACTGAATTATACATTTTTAATGCTATCACATTTTATTTTGGAAAGTGTTCTATGTGGATGATATAAACCATTTCTCGCTGCTAAAGTCTGCCTGTGACTTCTACACCTCACAGGTCCATGTCTTATTCCCAAATTATCTTCCAGGAAGGAAAGGACTAAAGTTCTATTTTTGTTTTCACTGGAGGCAGCGTCTCACTATGAAGTTCTGGATAGCCTCAAATTTATAAAAAGCCCCCTATGCACCTCCATGCCCAGCAGGACTGAAGCTCTTATCTGTTGAAATGATAAAGGAAAAACTTAAACAAACAAACAAAAAAAGCGTACAAGAAGTATAGAGAGAGCAATTCTCTGACCCAAAAAACGTCTTTTTCACCTTTGCTAAGCACACATTACCTCGGCGACCAAATGGCAGGCAGACTCACCTCTCTGCAGACAGCTGCAATCTGTGCTTCATCCATGCATGTTTCTGTTACAACATCAGTGAGTGACCCGCCAGCAAGGTATTCCATCACCACAAACAACTCATCTCCTACCAAGTAACTGAAAAAGAGCATCAAAATACACATGGCTTCTAATTTCTCTAAGAGCATGGCTCACTGCACTGAGGAATTAAAATGATAATACAAAGAGCCAACAGTTCGAGAACTAGGAAGAGCACTAGAGAGGTACCACAGCACAAACCAGGATGTCCTGAACTGGGAGTGGTGGTGCACACCTTCAACCCCGGCACTGCCTCAGCAAAGGCAGATCTCTGAGTTTGAGGCCAGCCGGGTCTACAAAGTGAACACCCGAACACGCAGAACTATATAGTGAGGCCCTGTTGGGAAACAAACAAAACAAACAAAAAGTAGATGTCCTCAGCTGGGTGAGGACAATGCCAGCACTCAGGAAGCAGATATGAAGATCAATGTGAACTCGAGGCCAGCAGGCAAGAGCAAGATACTGTCTGAAACAAAACCAAACCAAGCCAGAAAAAAAAAAAAAGAACTTTTTTTTTCATTTTAAAGTTATAGTTTGCCCACATTGTTCGAGTATACACATAAATTATTGCAATTAGAATGATTCAATATAGGGGCTGGAGAGAAGGCTTCAGCACTGGCTGCTCTTCCAGAGAACCTCAGTTCAATTCCCAGCAGCCACATGGTAGCTCACAATCATCTATAAGAGGATCTGATGTCCTCTTCTAATGTACAGATGTATGTGAAGACAGAGCATTTATATACATAAAATACCTAAATAAATACCTAAACACCTAAACAAATAAATAAATGGTTTTTTAAAAAATGATTCAATGTAGGAATTATTTCACTGGGGCAAGCTAGGCATGGTAGCCACTGAGGTAAGAAATTGCAAGTCTAAAAACTCTGTCTCCAAATAAAACAAAACAAAAAAGAAGTGTGTGTGTGTGTGTGTGTGTGATGGGGGTGGGAGAGGCAAACAAAGTGGGAGGAAGACAGAAACTGACAAGAGCAACATCTAAAGCTAAGCAAACAACGACCCCAAGTCTAGGGTCTGTCTAAACTTCATGCTGTGCTGATGTGAAACATATTTTACTTAAATTAACTTAGGTGTATGGGTGTTTTGCCTGTGTGTATGTCTGCACACCAATGTATACCCCTAGAGGAAAGCAGAGGGTACTGCATCCTCAGGGACTAGGGACAGAGTTGTGAGCAGCCGCGTGGGTGCTTAGAATTGAACCCAGGTACTCTATAAAAATAGCTCTTTCCCTGTGAAATTATATAATTTTTGGTTTTTTATTTTCTTTTTTTTTTTTTTTGTTTTTTTGTTTTTTTGAGACCATGCCAGGCTGGAAATTATATTTTAAAAAAAGCAAGAAAATGGGTGGCTGGAGACATAGCTCAGTGTTTAGGGAATTTACTACCTTTCCAGAGGATCTGAGTTTGGTTTCCAGCACCCACACTAGGAGGCTCAAAAACACTTGTAACTCCAGTTCTAGCATTCTGACACTCTTCTGGCCTCTACAGGCATTGTCATGCCAAGCAGATACACACATACACAGAAGTTAAAAAAATCTTGAAAGGGGAAAGGGGCCAGGTGTGGTGGCCCATGTCTGTAGCGCTTGGGGAGGCAGAGGCAGGTGGATCTCTGCGATTTGAGGCCAGCCCGGTCTATAAAGGGAGTCTAGGACAACCAGGGCCACACAGAGAAACCCTGTCTCCAAACAATAAACAAAGTCAACTGCAATCTATACAATTTTATACTCTGCTTTTTATTTGTTGTTTAACACAATTTCTAAGCTCAGAATCTTGAATAGCAACCTGAGATGGAAACATGTAAAGTAATATTCGCAGGTGAGATCCTTGCAGAAAAGGACCTACACTGCAGTGTGCTGTTTTCACTTCTTCCCCCTCATCCTTTTGGCTTACTTTTCAGCATTGGCATTTTAATCTAAAGTGATCCTTCTGTCTCAGCCTTCCAATGCTGAGAATACAGTTATGATTCATCACTCCTGAGTTGATCTCAATTTTAAAGAAAATATTTATACTTACCTGTCCAAGAAGTTAACTATGTTGGGATTCTTTAACTCTTTCATCACCAGAATTTCATTAATGATTAATTCCTTCTTTGGTTGTTTCTGTAAATTAATCTGCTTGATAGCAACCTGTAATAGAAACAAATATGAACTATCAAAACAGCATTCCTAATTCTCTGACAAAGTTATAAGCACCAATTAGTCAAGCCAATTTTAATATGTATACCCCACACAGTGAGAATGTAGTCAAGCCAATTTTAATATGTATACCCCACACAGTGAGAATGTAACTTACTTATACATGTTTTTACATGTGTACAGCCTATGCACAGAGTTTTGTGATACAGATTCTAAATTATGTTTGAAGTGGTAGTTAAAACACTTTTAAATGACATTTTGTCTGTCTTACATGCGTGGGTGTGCATGTGCCATGGTTGCACATGCTGAGACAGAGGGAATGAACTCAGGTTGGTGAGTGCCTTTTCCTACTGAGTCATCTCACTGACCCTAGATATTTCTAGACATTTACTAACCAACCTAAGGTCGATCTACAAAAGAAATTAATTCTTAAAATTCTAAACTGGTAAATATTTTAAAATATTTCCTTATCCATGATACTAAACATATTCATTTTTGTACCCTAACATGGTAACTTGTTGACTCAACAGATCAATCCTTACAATGCACCTAAGACTAGGGAGACACTCTTCCCATCCCAAACCCTCTGGTAGCAGCCTGTACTTAAAATGCAGTGCTAGGAAGTCCACACAGGCAGACCCACTGGTTTCCTGGTCGGCCAGCCTCATTTATTTGGTGAAGACAGCCTCTGGTTATTGCATATTCATGAGCACATATAAGCACGCATATCCCATGTGCACATAACACAGTTCTACTCATGCCTTCTCCCTACACAAAGAGCTAACATGCAGACTTGAACAGTAGCTACCTCTTGCCCCAGAGCCACATCAGTTGCAGTAAAAACTGTTCCAGAAGCCCTGTAGGAAAAAAAAAAAATGAAATTTAAAAGTTTTTAAGTTACATCATTTACACAATTCAAATACTTCAGACTCTGAACAACTGAAAAAGATTTAACATCTTAAGACTCAAGACTTCTAAAACAAAAAATAAGGAAAACGAAGATGCAATCTTTATGGCCAAAACTTACATATTAAATATTTCAGGCCTATAATAATATAAGGAAAAAAAGAAGAGCACACACTCATAAATCTACTTCTATGATTAAGAAACAAACAAGTGGCAGGGCAGTGGTGGTGTCTGTAGGACTATGTAAATGGAGACACCCCCCCCACAAAACCACCAAGCCAAACCAACAAACAAACAAAAGCTAAACAAAGAACCCACCCATTCCCCGAAACCAAAAGTAAGGTAGGGTGTACATGTCTATGCAGCTCTGCTTGGGAGCTGAAGGCAGGAGGGTGATGCTGGCTAAGTGCTACTTTGGGCTTCAGAGAAACTGTCTCAGGAAAAGCAAAACTCAAACCAAACAATGAACCCTGTCAGACTTAAAGGTGCCTCTACTCTCTGTAAAAGGACCCTCTGGCCTGTATGCTGTGTATATCCTGGGTTTGATGTGTACCGTTCCTAGGCATTTCTCTGAACTTCTAATCACAAAAGGACATAGATATGTTTTTCAAGAAAATTTACAAAGTTTTGTTTCATGAGTTTCTTTGCAATTTCAACACTGGATTTATGATTGTCATTCATGCACATAAGAATTATTCTTGTTCATTTATCGTTATTATTTACTATGAAACGTCTCTATTATTATGCAAAAGCACAAAGATAAAAAAAGCTGAAGATGTAGCTCAGTAGTAGAGCCTTTGCCTAGATGCACAAGGCTCTAGGTTCAATACCCAACACACACACACACACACACACACACACAAAAAGGGCGACTTTCTTTTTTTTTTTTTTTGTTATTAAAACCAGTGCTTGGATTAAAATTGGAAGGGAAAATAAAACAAAAACCCAATATTTGATTTAAAGATTTTTTTTTTTACTGCCAATTAGCCTGCAATAAATATTGTAATTGCCTTTAAAATACATTGTATGTGTAACTTTTTTTACATGATCTCTCACCACCTATGGAAAATGATATACAGCAAAAAGCAATGAAAACCACATAGTGACACACACCTCTGTCCTAACATCAAGAAAGTTGAGGATGGGGGGTCACTGAGATTTGAATTACATAGTGAGTGTGGGGCCAGCCTGGGCTACACAGGGAAACCTTGTTGAAGAAGATAATGATGATGATGGAGGAAGTGAAAGGGAGAAGAACAGGGTAAGGGAAAGAGGAAGACAGGGGGAAGTAGGACAGACACTGTAAAGTTACAATTAACCTGTGCTGGATTACTTTTATTTTTTGAGACAGGATCTCACCATGGGCTCAGGCTAGCCTTCAATCTGCAGCAATCCTGCCTCAGCATCTCAAGTAATAGGATTACAAGTGTGTATCATAGGCAACCTAGAGTGCAGCTCTGCTTTAACAGTATCTAACACAACTGTGTTATGTATTCACACACTCTCCCAAAGTACCGCACAGAACAGCTCCATGCTGAGTTTCAGAACGGAGAGTGCTGTGGACATACACAGGCGGCCCTGAGTACGGTGTCAGAAAAGACCAACACTTACCCTTGCCCAATCTTTTCATATCTTGTGTATTTTTTCTTAGGGTCACCTATGCTCACAATAGTTCCTGTTTTAAACAAACAAATTAGAAGTCAGTTAAGCAAGCTAATTGCAAACAAAATTTAACTATTCCTTTAAATAATTCATGATTATTCCTTTTAATAACTACACTAATCATAAAAGTGCTTTCCATATACTGTTTCAAACCATCAATTGTTTCAAACAATTTAAATGCTTTAAACCATCAACACCAAAGAAAACTAAGTAAGGGATGGAGAGAAGTCTCCACAGTTAAAAGCACAAGACCTGGGCTCAGTTCCCAGCCCCCACACAGTGGCTCACATCTACCCAGAACTCCAGTTCCAGGGGAGCCAACACCCCTTCTGACCTCTGCTGGCACCACTTATGCATAAGGTAGACACACACACACACACACACACACACACACACACACACACAGAGAGAGAAAGAATTTTTTTAAAAGATTTATTTATTTATTACTTATGCAATGTGTGTTAGCATGTACACCTGCACGCCAGAAGAGGGAACCAGATTTCATGTTTAGATGGTTGTGAGCCACCATGTGTTTGCTGGGAATTGAACTCAGGACCTTTGGGAAGAGCAATCAGTGCTCTTATCCTCTGAGCCATTTCTCCAGCACCCGAGAGAAAGAATTTCAAAGTTAAAAGAAAGTGGCACACTTTTCCATCAGGTTAGACGTTTCCCCCCTCTCTATGTAACCTTGGCTCTCCTAGAACTTACTCTGTAGACTAGGCTGGCCTCAAACTCAGAGATCCACCTGGCTCTGCCTCCTGAGTGTTGGGATTAAAGGCGTGCACCCCCATTGCCCGGCCAGGTTAGATTTACTAATCACTTTCTTTAAAATCCTGACATTTTAGTAGACCCAATTGTCTCAGTCAGCCTGAAACTCACAGGGTTCTCAGAATGCAGGAGTTATAACATAACTAAATTAAAAAAAGAAAAAAAGGCTGTGAAATGACTTACTATCAAAAATAATAAATGAATAAATAGTCAACTAAATAATCCTTAACTGGTTTTTCAAACGTTTCCAGCCCATCTTCTACCTTTCTACTTAAGTATATTGAAATGGACTTCAATTTACTAAGAAATATTAAATTCATGAAATTAGAAAAATAATTTAAACATATTTACTATTAAGTCAAAATGACACATCACTGTCACTTGCTGAAGGTAAGACATGGACATGTGAAGCCCAGTCAGAGTCGTCTACTTAGGTCCCCACCAAAAGCAGCCACTTAACTACAAGCTTTAACAAAGTTAAAGCTTCCTCCATTTGTATCCCAGGGGGTGAAACATCAGGCTTGGGGTTGAATTTCCTTTCCTACTGTACCATCTTGCCAGTCTGTAAGGGACATTTTTATAGGTTTGCACTAAGAAGATGTAAGTGCACATACATACATACATACATACATACATACATACATACATGCAAAGCCCCTCTGATAGAGTTTCCAACTGTGCCCTTTAGGCAGAGACCAAGGGTTCTGCACACACTCAGCAAGTGATCCCAAATAAGCAACAAGTATCTCCAGCTTTGGGGCAAATATTTTTAAGAAAATAGTATAGACTGCATACTTAATTTCTCCATAATCTCTTCATCTGTCATCTTGGCTTTCTTTTTCTGCTTGTCTGAAGACTTGGCACCACTGTCAACATTAGAATCACCAACTGGAGCAGGAATAGGGTCGATGACTGACCGTGTGTAAATCTGCAGAGATACATAGTTTATTGCTGAGATTTGAAGAAAAAAAAACATTTAAACATTTTCAGATGATTTTAGCAGCAGAAAATTCATTCTTTGTTTATTTATTTATTTAAAGCAAAACTAAGTTCTGTCTCCCACTGTTTTGAAGATTGGGAACAGTACATTCAACAAGGAACACATAGCTGCCAGGGACAGTGGTGCATGTCTATAAACTAACACTCAGAAGGCAGATACATGAAATAATAGGACAGCCTGGGCTCCGATAAGACCCTGTTACAAATACTCCTACTTCCCCAAAACATGTAACTCGGAAAATAATGTGTAACATTTTTTTTTCTGACATGGCATGTATGCATTTTGAAAGTGTCTAGAAAAAAAAGTTTATGAAATTTCAGTGTGATCACATTAAAAGTACTGAGAATAATTTAATGAAAAAAAGCACACTTGTGAGGTTGGAGAGATGGCTGAACAGTTAAGAGCCCGGGTTCAGTTTCCGGCACCCACATGGCTGCTCGTAAACCATCAGTAAATCCAGTTCCAGAGGATTTGATGCCCTCTTCTAGCCTCCCCAGGCAACAGGGACACACCCAGGCAACACATCCATATACATAAAATACAATAATAATAATAATAATAGCAGCACACTTGCAGTGGGCATAGCAGCACACATCTATATTTGGGTAGCTGAGAGGCAGAGACAGAAGGATCAAGAATTCCAGGACATTCTCAACTATAAAGTGAGTTTGAAGCCAGCCTAGACTACCTGAGACTCTGGCTCAAAACCAAAACAGAATGACCCCAACATAGCTTAGTAACTGCCCATGTAAGTTTTACACAAATTCAATGATCATTTTCCTTAAAATACCTGTCCTGTAAGTCATAAAGAAAACCCAGTCTTCTATCACTACCTCAGTCTCAAATCTGTACTGAGTGGACCAGAGCCCCATGGTAGCACAAGTATCATCATCTTGCATTCTTCCTCATCATGGCAGGAAGGGCAGGAAGTTTCTCACTACCTGCCTCCACTTGAGGCCCCTACTCTTTTTTTGTTGTTGATATTTAAGACAGGGTTTCTCTGTGTATAACAAGCCAGGCTGGCCTTGAACTCACAGAGACCCACCCGACAATGTTAGCCTCCTGAGTGCTGGGATTAAAGATTTATGCCACCACACTCAGCTAAGGACCCCTACTCTTAATTCTCTTGATGAGTAATTTAACTCCCAAATGCCTGTTGATTAAACACACAGCCTCTGACAGCAAAGTAAGATACAACAATGACCTAAGTTTTAGATAAAATACTTAACTATATTGAGAAAGCTAAAGAAATACAAAGTCTTTAGAGTAGGGGGAAGAAATATTTTCTTTCTTTTCTTTTTTTTTAGGAGATAGGGTCTAGTGTCTTAGTATGGCCTGAAACTCACTAAGCTAGCTGGTATACAACTCACAGAGATCTACCTGCCATGCTACGATTAAAGTCGTGCACCACCACACCCACTCATGACATTACTTTTCAAAGTATTTTTATTAATTTTAACTTACTTATTGTGTATATGGGTTGCATGCACACACCTAATCTGCATGTAGCAGTCAGAGGTGTTCACCGTCTACCACACAGGTCCCCGGGAGTGAATGCAAAGCTGTCAGGCTTGGTGCCAAGCACCTTTACCTGTTGAAAAGTTTCTCCATACTACAATATTTTAAGCCTGAGGGCCTGATGTTTTCAAAACAAACAGTTGCAGGTCATCATTCAGTCACTCACTGATTTTGTATGATCTGGCCGAGGGGCAATGACAGGAGGAGCAGCATCTTCATCATCGTCATCTTCCTCTGTTACTACTGCTGATGTTTCTGATCCCTTTGTATTCAGCTATACTCATCACAGAGGCAAAAAGGAGGATAAACCAATAAAATTAAAAGGTTAAAATGAGGTTCCCTTTTAAAAAATAAATTTTAAACTTTCTTCAACTCATATAAAAATTATCGAATTTCACTGGTTCAGGTATACCCAATTAAAAAGTAAAAGTAACTTAATATATACAATAAGTATAATTTTCAGCGGAGAAGGGACTTTGCTAAGGATTGTGTATGGCATAACTGCTCTACCACTCAGAGCTCCCAAGTACACTGGAGGACTATTGCTGCTTTTCCATGAGCACACACAGTGCTCTATAAGGAAGCAATCTACTTCCTAGGAGCAAAGCCAAGGTCCTCTGGACTCTGTAGACATTTTGAGGGATTTAAAACATCATTTAACCAGTTAACAAAGCAAGAAAAAGAGCTAAGGGGATGGAGAGATGGCTCAGAGGTTAAGAGTACTGTCTGCTCTTCCAGGTCCTGAGTTCAATTCCCAGTAACCAGGTGGTGACTCACATACATATATAATGAGATCTGGTGCCCTCTGCTGACATGCAGGCAAAACACTGTACAAATAATAAATAAGTAAAATAATCTGAAGGAAGGAAGGAAGAAAAGGAAGAAAGAATAGGAGCTGGTCAGTTTTAACTATTTAGACTGTGCTACAGTTTACCACACATACTCAGAAGGGTACAGGTAGGATGTTTGGCAAAGAGAATATGCCAGCCAGTTCACCATATTCAGGTTCTATTTGGCAACAATAGAAAAGTAACTACATTGCTCTTGAGGTCATTATCAAGTTTAGTTACATTAAATTGCCCACCAAGCAAATCCTACTTACTTAATACGCCTTCTTCAACTAATCAGGTGGCTAAATTAAAAACACACCACCCAAAAAACTAAGCAAATATTTATCTAATAGTTCATTTTACTCTACTTTTGGTTTTTTGAGACAAGGTCTTGCATGTCACCTAGTCCTTCAATTTCAGTGATTTCACTACCTTGGCCTCTTTGAGACTGGGGCTAGAGACAAGGCTACCACATCCAACTGGTTCTTACTACTTTACCAAGCAAAATTAGAAGACTTGTTTTAGGCAACCAAATTATAACAGAAACTATAATAAATTATTAACTTACTGCTGGTGTTCCAGAAGGGAAGCCATCTTTCTCTAAATGTGAAACAGAAAAGATATTAACAATTTGAGAAATAAAACTGGAAACTGAGAAATGACAAAAAACAAACAAACAAACAAACCAGGCAAGGTTTTGCTATGCAGCTCTGGATTGCTTGATATTTGCTCTGCAGTCCCTGTTACTCAGTTGATGTGTGTATATCATATACAGGGATAGGTATCCTTGGCTGGTTTGGACCTCAAAATGTAGTCCAGGATGGCCTTGAACTCAAGAGAGATCCACCTGCTTCTGCATCCTGGAGTGCTGGGCTTACAGGCATAGCCACCGCGCCCAGTTGTGAGAAGCACTTTTCACTTCAAAACCTGCCATTTATTAAAGCACTTCTGTTTTATTCTACTCACAATAACCATCTCTAGCATGAACTTGTCTATAAATTCAGACTCTCCACCTTCTATTGCTGGCAGTCATTTAAAGGCATCAAAGAGGAAAAGATTAAATAAACAAAGAGCCAAAAATCCACCAACTCCATTTCTGGCAAAAAGATATGGTTAACATATTTTCTAGACTCCGGTCATGCTCTGGGCCAACCTCACCACTCTCTCAAGGGCAGATTTATAGAGGAGAAAAGGAAGGCCAACAGCTATCCTTCCATTTTTTTAATCTTCCCAGAAGGAATCTTTTTATCTGGCAGCGCTTCAGCTCTCTTGATCCAGCCTCTCACAACTGTCTGGTCTTACCAGGTGGAGTAAAGCTCAGGTACTTCTGCTTCACGGTGTTAGAGTCGTAGAACTTCAGGACGTCCAGCACGGCTTGAGGGTTCTTTTTCTGCTCTAGTTTGGTAATGTTGGACGTCTGCAACAGCCGTGCCCACTGCTCAGGCATGCCCTAACAAAAACAAATCCACAAGGTAGTTATGGCTTGATGTTCTAATGAAGAATATTTTCACAGACCAATGACAACCAACTTAAACTTTAAGTCTGGCTAAAAAAAAAAAAACCTTTTCTAAAAATTGTATTATTATTTTCTAGACTTATGTATGAATGTTTTGCCCAAATATATGTCTGTACACCACGTTATGGATGGCTGTGAGCTGCAATGTGGGTGCTGGGAATTGAACCCAAGTCCTCTGCAAAAACAAGTGTTTTTAACTACTGAGCTGTGTCTAAGCCCGTATTTATTTATTTTTGAAACAAAAGTTTTAACTATATAGTTCAGCCTGGCCTGGAACTCACAATACTTCCCTCAGTTGTCTTAGTACTGGGATTACAAAAGTATAGGGGGGTTTTTTGTTGTTGTTTTATTTTTTTCAAGACAGGGATTCTCTGTGTAACCCTAGCTGTCATAGGACTCACTCAATCTGTAGACCAGGCTGGTCTCCAATTCAGAGATCTGCCTGTCTCTGCCTCCCAAGTGCTGAAATTAAAGGTATGTGTCATCATGTCTAGCCAAAAGTCTAGTTTTTTTTTTTTTTTTTTAAAGGACTACATGGTCAAATGATATTATTCTCTACTGTGGTTGTCAGGTGCCTTCCAAGTTTTTTTTTTTTTTTTTTTTTTTTTTTGAGATAGGGTCCTCTACTGGCTTAAAATGCTGCCGAGTAGGCTGGAGTCGCAGATGGTTGTAAGCACCATGTGGGTGCTGCGATTGGAACCCAGGTCCTCTCCAAGAGAAAAAAGTATTGTAATCTTCTGAGCCATCTCTTTAGCCCCAATCACTAATATTTTTATGACAAGCAAAAACCAGTAAGAATTGATACCTTAATGCTAATTATGGTAGTCAGTGCATAACCCCACACTCCTGCCTAAAAGCAAGAGGACTCAGTTCCAGGTTTTACTGACTTATAATGAGACTGCATTAAACAACAAAAGGAATAGAAAAAGAACTGATAATCACATGGGATAGAAAAGCTCAACACCAGTCATGTTAGCCCATAGTTGTTACCCCACCACATGCAAGGCAGAGACAGGAAGACTGAGTTCAAGACCAGCCCCAATTACAAAATGTCATGGGAGGCCAGTCTGGTTATATAAAAATCCTGTCTCAAATCACAGAGAAAAACTGATTTCAAACTTAACACTGAACAAAATGCTTGAGTACCTTTTTTGGTTTCTAATTTTGAGTGTGTGCACATCTGTAGAGGTCAGACTATTTCAGGCATCGCTGTCCTCCACCTTAAGACAAGGTCTCGTTTCTCCTACTTGGTCATACACCATGTTAGCTGTTCCATGATCGGTTCAGAGTCGCCTCCCACCACACCACAGGAGTACTACAATACTTCATCTGGTTGTGTGCCTTCTGGATTTAAACTCAGGCCCTCACATTTGCACAGCAAGTGCTTCTCTCTCTCTTTTTTTCTTTTTCTGTTTTTGAGACATGCTTTCTCTGTGCGTCTCTGACTGTCCTGAAATGCTTCCTAAGGGGTGGGGTTAAAGGTGCGCACACCACTCCCCTCAGTAAGCGCTTCTCTGCACACCCTTCAACACCGGGCTCTAATATCATGACATATTCCACTAGGAAACTTACAGTGAACTCTCCAGTAACGGCATCAAAGCCAACATGGATGGTGTGCTCAAAATCAGACGGAGGAGAAATCTCTGGCCGTTCTTTTTCTTTCTTTTTACTTCCTAGAGGGTGGGGGCGGGGAAGAGAAAATAATCCCTTTACACAAGACTAATGGCACTCATTATTGTGTTTTTATTTTTCCTGAAACCGATTAGGAATGAAGTTATTATAGAAAACTGGTACACACACCATGCACCCTGCTGGAGGGTGCCACCAAAGACATTTCACACAGGCCACGTGCCCAAGCGGAAGTCTTCCTTCTTTCCTCCCTCTTCCTCCTCCAACCCGCTTTTCAGAGACAGGGCCTCATTCTCCAGCCTACACTGGCTTCAAATTCATTGCAATTCTTCTGTATCAACCTATGGATATTAAGACTAAATGCATGAGCCATAATACCTGGTTTACACTTTTTATTAGTTTGTAAATGTAATATTTTTACATTACCCAACTTTCTTATGGTTCTGTTTAAAAAAAAAAAATTCTTCCAACATCATTAACATCCTTCCCAAATTCAAACACCCCAATTCCTTGTCCTTCCCAGTCCTCCTCCTCTAATCTGTACCTCTTAAACTCGTGGATCTATTTCTAGATGCTCTGCTCTCTTAAAATCATCTATCATTATGGCAATCCTGTCTACCTTGATTACTGTCATCTTTGTAACAAACATTCTAAGTACAGTCTAGGTCCTTTTTATACTTTTTTGAAATCTGCTGAGATTAATTCAGGTCCTCTACATTTCTATATGAAATTCAAAATATTTTTAATTTCTACAAAAAGCCTTCTAGGGCTGTGACAGGAATTGCATTTAATCCATAAATCAGTTGTAAGAGTTTATTCATACCTTGTCTTCTGATCCATGAACAACAAAAAAACCTCTACGAATTAGGTCTTTAATTTCTTACAGAAATGTTTGCTAGTATTGACAGACAGATTTCAGACCCTGCCACTGCTTTCATCATATATCTGCACAGGAATATTTACTAATTTTTGATGTTACTAAAAAAGGCATTTTTGGGGTTGGGAATGTAGCTTAGAGGTAGCTTGCTTGCCTCACATGTGTAGGGACTGATCTTTTGACACTTTCTTCTAATTATTTTTAAATTTTGTAGGCATCACAGGATCTTCTGTAAGTAATACACTATGCTAAGCTAAGGAGAGGCTGCTGTAACTTTCTAATCTGGATCATTCATTTAATTATTTCATCTTATTGAACTGGCTAGTCCCTAGACCTAGGTTCAATAAAAGCATTAATAGGAATTTTTGTATTCTTACTGAAACAGGGAGTGAAAAGTCAGTTTTTTGAGTTTACTATCAACAATCATTATTCCTAACATGCCCTTTATATAAATTTACTAAATTTCCCTTGATATTGTTTGCTCAGAAATTAATATTGGATTATGTCAAATGTCTTCTCTACATCTACTTAATAGATTATACAGCTTATCCTAAATTATACCAATTTTCAAATGTTTAACTAGCCTTGCAGTCCTGAAACAAACTCTACTTGGCCCCAATCTATTGCCCTTTTTACACTGTTGGATTACTACTGTTAAAACTTTGCCAAGTTCAAGAGATCTATAGCTTTCTCTTTGTAATGTCTTTGGTTTGGATATCCATGTAACACGAAACTCACTAAATGTGTCGGGAAACATTTTCTGGAAATTGTATAAAACTTATATCATTTCTTCTTTAAATATTTCATTGATTCACTAATGAAGCCAATCAAGTCTTCAATTTTCTTTGTAGAAAGAGTTTTAGCTATAAACTAAACTTTTCTAGGATATACACAGTGTTCTCTAATCTTTCCTAAAGCAAGCTTTGGAAATCTGTATTAATTTCCATAACTTGAATGTATCAGTACATACTTGTACTCAACATTACCTTGTGTCTTCTTAGTGGAGACTGAACCTTGACCTGTATGTATTAATTATATGCTCTATCCTGACTTCTACTACCAACCTCAGCACACCTTTTATTCTAACCTAACATGAAAGTTTATATAAAAACTTCATGTATACAAGCAGTAGTGGTGCACGCTTGTATCCTAGCATTAGGATCCTGCCTCTGGAGGCAGAGGCAGGAGAAACTGTCAGTTTGAGGATAGCTTCCAACACAGTAAGTTCCAGGACAGCCAAGGCTACACAGAAACACTCTGTGTAGAAAACAAACAAACAAACAAAAACAACAACAAAACCCCCCAAAAAAACAAATCATCAAAACCAAACTTCATATAGAAATGGAGATTTCCTGTATAGGATGTACTTTTGGCTGCTTTATTCATCATTTTTGCAATCATTTGAATTGAGTTTTATTATTCCTTTCCATCTCCTGTGTTATTTTACCTGTTTAAATTGTATAATCAAGAAGGTTTAATATATTCATAATTTCACAATCATTATCACCATGTAACTAGCATATCTTCATCATCCCCTAGAAAAGCCTGTATCAATTAGCAACCACTCCTTATTCCATTCTTGTCCACTGCTCTAGCCCGTCATCAAATAACAGTATTTTTCCGTATCTTAGTTACTTTTGTGTGTGTCAGCTTGAGTGTATGTGCACCAGTGTGTGCAGGTATGCTCAAAGCCAAAAGCAGCCATTAGATGTCCTGAAACTGAAGTTACAGGTGAGGTCAGCTGCATGATGTCAGCTGCATGCAAGGAACCAAACCCAGGTCCTCTTCAAGAACAGCCAAGTGCTCAGTGCTCTTAACTGCTGACTTATCTCTCCATCCTCCCAATTTTTAAAATTACTAATTTTTCTTAATGCACACTAATACTTTGCACCATATGTATGTAAGGGTAGCACCTACATGCAGTGTCTGTCCACGGAGCTCGGAAGACTGCATCAGGTCCTGGCTGTGAACCATCGTGTGGGTAAGAGGAACTAAACCCAGCAGCAAGCGCTCTTTAATATTGAGCCACCTCTGGGCTGGAGAGATGGCTCAGAGGTTAAGAATGCTAGCTGTTCTTCCAATGGTCCTGAGTTCAATTTCCAGCAACCACATGGTGGCTCACAACCATCTATAGTGAGAATTGGTGCCCTCTTCTGGTGCGCGGACAGAATGCTTTATAAATAATAAATAAATTATATTTAAATATATATATATATTGAGCCACCTCTCCAGCCCCTGGATTACCGCTGGGTCTCTTTTCAAAAATTATTTCTTGGGGGCCGGAGAGATTGCTCAGTGGTTAAGAGTATTGTTTGCTCTTCCAAAGGACCCGGGTTCAATTCCCAGCACCCACAGGCAGCTCACAACTGTCTGTAACCCCAATTCCAAGGGATCTGACACCTTCACACTAAGACACATAAAATAATTTTTTAAAGATTTATTTATTTATTGTATGTGTATGAACATATACTTTGTTTTCATGCACACCAGAAGAAGGAATCAGACTCCATTACAGATGGTTGTGAGCCACCATGTGGTTGCTGGGAATTGAACTCAGGACCTTTGGTAAATGCTGTGCCATCTCTCCAGCCAAATTTTTTAAATGTATTATTTCTTTATTTCCCCTATTCTGTTTAATCTACTCATTATTTGCAACATATAACTTATCTTTTTCCCATCTTAAAAAAAAAAAAAACTCTGGGAGAACTTTCTTGATTATCTTCTCAACTGCCTATTGGTATCACATCTGTTCTGTTAATTTTCTATTTGTTTCTTTTTTTTCTTTTCAAAATAGGGTTTCTCTGTGTAGCCCTGGCTGTCCTGGAAAGCAGAGATACCCCAGCTTCTGCCTCCCAAGTGCTGGAAATTAAAGGCATGCACCACCATCACCACTTGTTCTATTAATTTTAAATACTGATTTTCCAAGAATTATTTCTCATTGTTCTTTTTTTTTTCCTCTGAAAATCCTTTTCTTGTTTCATAAATTTATCTTCTCTCCTCAAAGATTATGCTGTATGTACATGTATGCCAGCTGAGTTCACTGGTTTGTTGGTTTTCTCCTGAAGTGGAAAGCTTTTTCTAAACTTCTGTTTAATAAAATTACAGGTTTTTGGAGACAGGACATAGAGCCTCGGCTAGCCTAGATTTCACTTAGTTGTTCAGGCCGGGCCTCACACAGCACATGCTAATGTGGTGCTCCCAACTACTCTGAGATTTTATGTCTGAGTGCTGTTTTCAGATGTCTGGTGACCCTTTGCTGTCCATGCTTACAGAAAAACATTACACAACTAACCAGGACACAAGCTAGGTTAAAGATGAAGATAGGATTCTGTGTATCTAAAGTACTTTCCCCACAACATTCCGTTTATCCAGAGAAACCTTCCAGTGTCTAGTCTGCAGGCCAGGTGAAGGAGAAAGTACTCTGAAAGCAAGGCAGACAGAAGTTCTGTGTGATGACTTGGAAAAAAATATATGTATTTTTTTAGTCTGATGCTTTCATTTTTCAGGATTCCCAAAGAGAATATATATGTGGCCCGTTAGTGGAGGGAAACAGTGAATTCTGACAAGTATGTTGGATAACTTCCTATGTAGATTTAAGTAATTCTATGGACATCACTCTCCTCTCCCTACAGTTTCTAAATCCCGAGTCACTGAAACTCTTAGAAGGGAAAATGGTTATTTCTCTCTCATACTCCATTCTGCAACTGCTGTCTCTCTGTCCACTTAAGCAGCTATGGTCTTTCCACTGCAATCTTCTCAGTGCATGCTGAGAATCCTTGGACCCTGTTCCCTTTTCTGTTTTCTTTACCCTTTACAGTGACTTTAAAAACAAATGGCTTTTAAACTGTCATTTCAGTTGGGTCTTGGGGTTGGGCACAAACATGTACTTACTTACACACACACACACACACACTATGCAAGTATTTCAATATGCCATGTTTAACCAAAAGATTCTACTGCACTGTTGTTTGAGAATTCTATACATACTATGTTAAACATGCTTTTCTTTGTTTATTACTAATCTAGCACTCATAGGAAACAATACCATTTTTTGACTAGTGATAACACATTTCTGCAAAATGTCCAGGCTTCCTCTAGATCTTCCAGGTACACATATTTACCAACAAGAGACATGGCAAGAATACAGTCAAATTGATTGTGGAAAGGAAATTATTAAGCTTGCATAAAATTTTCTTGTCTTTACTAAAATACACAATGACACAGTTCATAAGCAACCTTACAGTTTCCACCAGACTGATTTGAGTAATCTGAGGTCAGGACTTCCGGTCCTTTTTGTACCTGGGCTTCTAACTCATTATACTGCAAACAGAAGAAAGTATTTGTAGCCTATGAAGTAACAGTTTACTTTGTATACTGTTTCTGTAGAAATGACAGGGGGGAAAAAAGTTTGTTTCTTCTTTTTTCAAAAGTCTGCTCCAGATTCTTTTCTCCTGTTAACCTGAGAGCTCCCCATGCATGTTCTTATGTGACCTTGATCATGGATGCCTAGTCCAAGGTGGGTATCAACCTTCAAGCTACATCAGCCACAACTGTCCCCCACCCACCTAACATTCCAGCCAACTGCTTCACACAGAGACTATCTGAGCTATGCCAGACTTAGAGAAAATCACCATAGCTCCAGTGACCAGATCATAAGAAGGCCATCTGTTGTTGAAAGCTCCCTTTCTTAATACAAGAATGAAGTCCATGCTGAATCAGCAAACAGGAAAAAAGTTCAGGGACAAGGAAAAAAAAGATGCAGTTCTTGTGTCTAAGGCCCAGCCAGGTCCTCCACCTTTGAGATGTTAAAAAGTAAAATAAATAAATAAATATGTGTGTGTGTGTGTGTGTGTGTGTGTGTGTGTGTGTGTATGAAAGAACATTTCATAAATGTTAGAGATAACAGAACAAAGGAAAACACAAATATGATTAAACAGCCTAGAAATATGTCAGTCTACTCAAATGAAAACAGTGGGCTAGCAAGGCAAGTAAAGATGCCAAGCCCAACAGCCTGAGCTTCTTCTGCTGGACACACCCGGTGGAACGAGAGACACAGCTCTCACATTCACCATGGCTCACAGGCACATGCATGCACATGTGCACAGTAACCTCTCTAAATAGCTCTGACTGGTTGAGAACCCACTGGATCCGCCTGCCTCTGCTTCCTCCGTACTAGGATTAAAGATGTGTCACCACACCTGGCCTAACAAAAATTTTTGTTTTTTTGAGACATGGTTTCTCTGTGTAGCCATGGTTGTCCTTGAACTCAGAGATCTGTCTGCCTCTGCCTCCTGAGTGCTGAGATCAAAACACATGTGCCAACACCACTGGCTTCCCCCCAGGAAAAAAAAAAAAAAAAAAGAAAAGAAAAAAAGAAATAATTATGCAAGATACTTGAGCTTTGGGAAAAAAAACCTGTTCATTCTTAAAAATAAGTTAATTTCCCATTTTCGCTTGTCAAAAATAAGAATCTATAAGATATCTACCTTCAGGCAACAGATCACTAGATGGAAAATAATGGACCATGGAAACTTCTTTGAATCACTTTTGAAACCTATAAAAATCAAAAGAGCAGCAGCAGGAAGAGGAGGAGGTAAAATCCACATGTTGACACAGAATCTTAAGGCCACTGCCTTTTTCTACATGTGACCTAGCTGAAGTCACAGTTAAGAACAGCCTCATCTGAAGCTGGGCCTGATGGCTCATGACTGGGACCCAGCACTTGGCAGAATGAGATGGAAGACTGCTGTGCATTCCACAAAAGAAAAGAGGAAGAAAGGAAACACTTATCTGCTTAAACAGAAGACTCCTCAGTTTCTAGTCTAATAATCAGTGATGATATCTTTTCTTGTGATTTAGACTAACTTCAAATGAGTGCAACTAAACTTGTTCTGTCACACAGAAGCGTATTTATTCTCCAGGAAGTAAGTGAAACATAAACTAGTATTAACAGTAATACTGGATTTCTAGAAAGAAGGTTCTTTTCTTTTTTTTCTTTTGGTTTTTTGAGACAGGTTTCTCTGTGTAGCCTTGGCTGTCCTGGACTCATCTGTACACCAGGCTGGCCTTGAACTCAGAGATCCGCCTGCCTCTGCCTCTCTGAGTGCTGGGATTACAGGTGTGTACTACCTGGCCCAGCTAAGAAAAACTGTTTACATATCATCTTCGTAACCCCAGGGATATGAAAGTGCACACAGGCTGACATACAGGTGTAAAACTTCCTCAGTTGATGAATACTCCACCAACTCAACACTGGCTATCCGACTAAGCCAAGACAAGGGCTCACTGCCATTTTCATTATTAAAAGTACTAAACTAGCTAAGGGCTACTGCAAATGCCTGATAGTTTCCAAGGTAGTGTTAGACCTCCAACAAAACCCATTTTCTATATGGCTACCAGTCTCCTGTACCTCAAATAGAAACCTGGCCAGCTCTTGCCCTGAATTAAATTCTGCAATGGTTCCCCAGGAAACAAAGAAAATCTAAGCTCTACAGCACAGAATACAATGCCCTTTGTGATCAGATCCTGTCCCACTTTTTCAGTTTCTGTTGTATGTGGCTCCATGTGAATACCACACTAGACCGTGATTATCACGTGCCCTGTTTTTAAGTCACACTAGCCTGCACTCAGTCCCATGAGTGCACCACGACCCTGTGGCCAGGCAGCTAACAGCTTTTCTCCAGGCACAGAATATACTTTAAACGTTGCTTCATTCTCCTGTAGTTTTAAAGCTGTAGTTTTCTTTTCCTTAGGAAGCTTTCCCAAATACTCCAAATTACTCAGCCATCTTACACTAGCTCTGTGTCACTTTTCACAGTTCACAATTACATGCTACATTTGCTCTCAACCCCCCCAAACCCAAACTTAGCGCCTCACACGCTATAGTTATAGTCCCAGCTCCACTAGCTTTTGGACTAGTAAGGGTAGGGACTGTTTCCTTTGTTTATCATTTTATTCCTGGCAACTCAGACAGAGTATGTAAACATTAACAGGCAAGCAAAAAGGATCAGTGAATTGTTATAAAAAGTGTAATTCCATCGGAATGTGCCAAGCTAACAAGCTTTTCCAACACACACACACACACACACTCACACACACACACACGCACACACACACAACAGTGGGGAAAAAAACACCACCTGCTGAATGGGAGAAAATATGAAAATATTTAAACTACTTAATACAAGGGATCAATATCCAGAGTATATGAAGAACAAAACAAACCACCTCAATAAAAATAAACAAGTGATCTGAACAAACTTTTTTTTTTTTTGAGACAGGGTCTCACTGTGCAGCACTGCCTAGCTGGCCTAGAACTCACAGAGATCTGCCTGTCTCTCAGTCCTGGGACTAATGGGACAGTTTGATGCCAGGCTCAGCTATAGGAGAATATCTAAACAAAACAAAAAACCAAACAACAATAAAACAGTATGAAAAGTAGTTGGACCTTTAAGGGACAGGACACCATAGGAGGTAACTGGGTCATGACCACCTTTAGAATGGATTAATGTTGGTGCCAGAGAGCACAGGAACTTCTGAGAATGCAGATGCCCACAAAGGGTGACTAGCCCCTTCTGAGTCTGCTGCTTCTGGATTTGAACATTCCCATAAACAGCTGGCTCCTCATCTGAATCTTCACTGTGCTGAGATACTGTCCCCATCGGACACTATGACTGTGCTGTTTGCAGTTTCTGGCCATGAGAAGCACAGACCATGAACCTCTTTTCAGGCAGGTAGGGTTGAGACAGGGTTTTACTTAAATAGCCTTGGATGACCTGGTGCTGACTATGTAGACCAGGGTGGCCTAGAACTCATGTATATCCATCTGCCTCTGCCTCCTAAGTGCTGGGATTAAAGGTGTATACCATCATTCCTACGTAAAGTACCCAGCCTCAAATACTTTGTTAAAGCCACACAGAACAGACTAGGGCAATCACAAATCTCACTAATGTAAGAAAGTTTAGAAAGGTCTCAGGAAATGAAGGGCGTAACTGTAGCAAGCAGATTAAACAAGCAATCACAGCTTAACAAGGTAGTCTTGCTAGACATGGTAGCACGTACCTGCAGACATGAGGATCAACAGCTTGGGAATGAATGAATAGGTTTTGCTTGTTTTGTTTTAGAGATAGGCTGGCTTTGAACTCCTGAACTCAAGTGAGCCTTCTGCCTCAGTCTCCTAAGTACTAAGTAAACAGTGTGCCATCAAGCATCAGCATCAAGTGTTTTCATTCTTCAAGATTTACTTTATTTTATGTGTACACATATTTGCCTGTGTGTACGAATGTGTACCACATGCATGCCTGGTGCAGGTGGAGGCCAGAAAAGGATGTTGGATTCCCTGGAACTGGAGTTACAGACAGTGGTAAACTGCCCTGTAGGTGCTAGGAATCAAACCCGAGTCATCTTCTGCAAGAGCAGCCAGTGATCTTAATTGCTAAGCCATCTCTCCAGCCTGCAAGCGTTTTCTTAATGTGTTTATTATTCACCATAGGATAGCAATATAGGTAACATATCATAAGCTAATGATGACTTAAAAATTATAGCAGCTGTTTACCTTTTTCCGTGCCTGAGAATATGGAGATGATTTTGTTCCTGGGTTTTTTTTCCTCAGGAACAGAAGGCAAAGGTTTCAACAAACTGTGATTGGCTGATAAAGGATCTTTTCCTCCGGTGCTAAAAATGGTACTGCTCATTCGCACAGGAGGTGCTGGAGGCTTATCTTCTAGTTCTCCGTTATCAGACATGATTCAGAATTATGAAATGGCCTGAAAGAGACAATCCCAAAACATTCAATTAATTGCAAGGTTAAAGACAGCACAGGCAGTAATTATCCCCTGCAAATTAGAAAATGTGATCCAGTTAGTGACACTTGCAAAATATAGATATATAATAAAAGATAAATTTGTCTCAGTAAAACCAATCTCCACTAAATAGCCACAGAAATGTTTGAAAAGCACATTCACACTAACACATTACAGAAATGTACCTACCTAACAATTCTGAGATGAGTCCAAACTAAAGTTGTTATGTTCGTGAGTTGCCTCATTTTGGTACACATGACACAAGCTAATCTCACCTGGAAGAGGAACCCTTAGTTGAGGAACTGTCTCCAACAGACTGGCCAGTGGGCAAGCAAGTCTGTGAGCACTTTCCTGGCTAATGACTAATGTGGGAGGGCCCAGTCCGTCATTGGCAGTGCCACCCCTGGGTGGGTCCTAGGT
The DNA here is from genome assembly GCF_030254825.1 of Meriones unguiculatus. Lineage (NCBI taxonomy): Eukaryota > Metazoa > Chordata > Mammalia > Rodentia > Muridae > Meriones > Meriones unguiculatus. The sequence goes on from NC_083364.1 coordinate 35,704,435, forward strand.
CATATAGGAAAGTAAGGTATGCAAAACCCTAGGGAACAACCCAATAAGCAGCATTCCTCCTCATGGTCACTGCTTCAAGCTCCTGCCTTGGCTTTCCCCAATAATGAACTATGATCTGTAAGACAAAAAAACCCCTTCCTTCACCCAAGTTGTTTTTAGTCAGTGTTTTAACTGTTAATTTAGATTTGTTCTAAATTGTTCATGAAATATCAGTGGTTCATCACAGCATTAGAGAAGCAAATTAGAAAAGTTTGAATTTTTAAGGTTTTTATTGTATGTGCTGTGTCTTGCCTGTAGAGTGTGTGTGTGTGTGTATGTGTGTGTGTGTTTGCGTATGTATGTGTGTGTGCGTGCGCATGCAGAGACCAGAAGAGGGCATCAGATCCCCTGGAACTGGAGTTACAGTTGAGAGCTGCCAGGTGGATACTGGGAACCAAAACCAGGCCACACCCCCCACCAACAACAGCCATTGCTCTTATCCACCAAGCCATCTCTCTAGCCCGTTTGTTAATTGGGTATAAACTTGTAGGGCTTCTCCTGCCTTCTAAACACCAGGATTATAGTCACGGCATACTACATAATGTGGAGACATTTTTTTCTTTTTTTAAATTTTTATGATTTTATTTTTAAATAATTTTATACATTCACTTGTAACCCAGCCCACCCCCTCTTTCCCTCTCAATCCTCCCCTCCCTCCCTCCCTCATCTCCTCCCTGCCCCCTTCTGAGTCCACTGAGAGGGGGTGTCCTCTCCTTCCATCTGGCCCTAGCTTATCAGGTATCTTCAGGATGGTTGCAGTGTCCTTATCTGTGGCCTAGCAAAGCTGCTCCTCCCTCAGGGGGGAGGGGAAGCTCATGAGTCCATGTCAGAAACAGTTCCTGTCCCCCTTACTAGGGAACTCACTTGGATACTGAGCTACCATGGGCTATGTCTGAGCAGGGGTTGTAGGTTATATCCATGCATGGTCCTTGGTTGGATAAACAGTCTCATAGAAGACCCCTGTGCTCAGATATATTTGGACCTTGTGGGCTCCCTGTCCCCTCTAGGATATACTAATTCCTCCTTCCTTCATATTTCCTACACTATGCCGAAGACTTGGTTATGGGTCTCAGCATCTGATTTGATATAATATGGAGACTTAAAGAAAAACAGATTTCTGAAGGGGAACAGTAGGTCTCTTGACCAGCCATATTGGATGGCTCTCGTAGTTCTGCTGTTAGAAGCAGAGTTAAGTCCTTGGCTTTCCTTTGTATGTGTTTACATGTACAGGAAGGCCAGAAGCTGATAGAAGTATCCTCTTCAACAACTCTGTACCTTATATTTTCTTCATAGGGTTTCTCATTGAAATTTGAACTCAACAACTGGCTCAACTGGACGGCTAGCAAGCTCCAAGGATCTTCCAGTTTCTACCTCCCCAGTGCAGGCTCTGATGCTTTTACAACACTTTACTGACTTAGCCATCTTCCCAGTTCCAGTTCCTTAGCTCTTAAACCTACCAACCAATACTTCTTTAACCTAACTCGATGCACAGGAGCCTTGTGATTGATTTTAATTTAGTTTCTCACATAAACTTTCCTAACAGAATGTGCCACTAATAGAGATTGATGAAAAAAAAAGTGAAATTACAAAAAAACAAAACAAAAACAGTGAAGTAAAAATCTGATTCTTTGAAAAGAATAAGATGATCAATAAACTCTTTGCCAAACTAACCAAAACAGACAGAAAACCCAAGTTTAAAATTAAGAGGCAAAAAGACATGATAACAAATATCAATGAAATTCTGAAAATCCTAAGGACAGACCTTAAAAACTTAGATTCCAGGGACTGGAGAGATGGCTCAGAAGTTAAGAGCACCGTCAGCTCTTCCAGAGGTCCTGAGTTCAATTCCCAGCAACCACATGGTGGCTCATAATCATCTATAATGAGATCTAGTGATCTCTACTGGTGTGCAGGTGTACATGCAGGGAGAACACTGTATACATAATAAATCAATCTTTAAAAAAAAAACTTACATCCCAGTAAATTTTAAAATCTAAAAGAAATGATGAATTTCTAGATGTATATAGCCTACTATATATAATTAAACCAAGATGAGATCAATAAGTAGATCTATAACAAGCAACGACACTGAAACAATAATTAAGACAAGAAAACCTCCCAACTAAGCAGAGTTCAGGCCCAGATGAGAGTTAAGAGACATCTACCTTCTCCACTCTGAAATAAATGCAACCAAAGTAGTAATAGAGCTCTAAAAATGAAGACTTTAAAACATCAAAGAAATTAAAGACACTAGAAGATAGAAAAATATCCCACACTTTTGGATTAGTACAGTTAATATTATAAAATGGCTACCTTATCGAAAACAATCTGCTGATTCAAATTTCAGCACCACTCTTCACAGAAATCAGAAAAATAATCTTAAAGTTAATATAGAAGCACAAAAGACACCAAGAAACAAAACAATCCTTAGCAAAAACAAGAATGCTGGAGGTAACACCATATCTGACTTCAGGTTACACTGTAGAGTCATGGTAAAAACAACAGCATGGTACTGGCACAAAAACACAGATCAGCAGAATAAAAGACCCAGATTAAAACTAGGCAAAACAAAAAACCCACAGCTGCAAACACCTGATTTTTGACAAAGATGTAACAAATACACATTGGAGAAAAAAACAGCTTCTTCAACAAATGGTTCTAGGAAGCTGAATGTCCACATACAGAAGAATTAGAAGAATTAATTCTCACAAAAATCAAATCCAAATGGATCAACGATCTTAATTAAGACCTGAAATTCTGAAGCTGCTAGAGGGAAAAAATTCAAAATACTGGCATAAGTAAGGAGGTTCTGAACAGGGCCCTTAAATTCTGAAACTGCTAAAGGGAAAACTAGGGCAAACAACACTGTCCTGAAATGGCTCCTCTCACTCTGACATAAGATCAACAAATGACAAATGGGATATCTTGATATTAAAGCTTCTATACCATGAAGGAAATAGTTAATCGAGTTAGAGACAGCCCTTTTTAAAGGAGAAAACTGTGCTAACTATATACTATAGAGAGGCTTAATATCAAACAGGTATATTCTGCCTTTTTATACTGCAACACAATGTCATCTACAAGGCAGAACAAAACAACTAAACTACACACAGAAAGACCAAAAATATGTATAATATTTGAACTAAGTTTAATATTTTGGTTTAGGTCTCCTTCTGTCCAGGTGGCCCATGAACAAACGGCAGGTTGGACATGACTGACAGAATATACAAAGAACTAGAAAAAAAAACCCTAAATAACAAAAAAATCAAATAGCTGATCAATAAATGGGCTAAGGAAATTAACAGACAGTTCTCAAAAACACGAAATACAAGACCAGTGGGTGGCTCAGTAGGTACAGAAACTTACATGCAGACCTGACAATATTTGATAGAATCCTACAGGAAGAGAACTGAATTGCCTTCTGGCACTGTTGCATTCACAAACACATGCACACAAAATAAATCTGAAATACAAACAGCAATAAAAACATAAAGAATGTCTAACATCAATTAACCAGGGAAATGCAAATCAATGTGAGGCTGAGATTCCAGCTTAACTGTAGTCAGAATGGCAGTCAGGAAGGAAACAAGTAACAATAAATGCCAAAGAGTCCAAACAGAACCTTTAAGCACTGCTGGTGGGAGTGTCAGCTGTCCAGCCATTACGAAGGTAGTGGTGGAGGCTCCCCAAACACTAAAACAGGAACCTCTATAAGATCCAGCTGTATCATGATGGTTTTGCCAACAGACTCCAAGTCAGCAGGTCACAGAGACACTTGAAAGCAGGTGCTCACTGCAGCACTATTTACAGAACTACACATGAGCATAGGCATCCAACCAAAGGATAACTTAATTCTGAGCAATTTGTGACTTGGAAGTACAAGCATCTAAAGGGACAAAAGAAACGTACACATTTCGGGAAGTCAAGGGCTCAATATATACTCACACTAAAACTTAAGGGATGTGCTATGGATGCAAGAGTCAGTCTCTGAAAATCTGCCATATGGAACCTGACTGGTCTGAATACAGCGATATTAAATATTAAATGTATTAATATTAAATGTATACCATGACCAAGACTCTGTAACCTTTTAATGTCCTGCTCAGATAGGCAAGTGACATCTCCCTTATAGCTAACTTGGTGGAAAATTTAACCTCACTTACATACACAAATCGATGTATAGTCTGTCTTTTAAAAAAAATTATGTGTGTGTTTGTATATTCTGCCAGTGTGTGGGTATCTGAGGCAGCCAAAAGTAGTCATCTGATCCCCTGGAGCTGGAGTTACTGGAGGCTGTGAGCTACCTGATGTGAGTACCAATAACTGAATTTGGTCATCTTGAACATAACTGCTAAGTTATCCCTTCAATCCCTGTCTGTGTTCTTCAATCTTCCTGGGAGTGTGTATGCACATACACACACACAGGAAGTCACAGGGCAACTTCAGGTATGAGCCCTTGCTTTCCACCATGTTTTGAGCCAGGGTCTCATTTACTGTTGTGCATGCTAGACTATCTAACTCATGAGCTTCTGGAGATTTCTCCTGTCTGTCTCCCATATTGTTATAGAAACATCAGGAGTATGTGCTACTATGACTAGCTTTACATGGGTCGAGGGAACCCAAACTTGGGTCCTGACACTAGCCTGGCAAATGTTTTACCCACAGAGCCATCTCTCCAGCCCTATTTTTGCTTTTTATTTATTTGTTTGTTTGTTTAGTATGCACATGAGCGAGTATATATAGGTCAGAGAATAACTTGAGGCAGTGAACTTGCTCCTTTCACTGTGTGGGTCCTGACGATCAGACTCAGGCCATCAGGCTTGAAGGCAGCTACCTTTACAACTCAGCTCTATTCTGTCTTATTAAAATAAAACAGTACAGCACAGCAGTAGAAAATCTCTACATAAACTCTGATAAAAAGGTGTGTGTGTATGTATATATACACATATGGAAACTCCTCAATAAACAAGGTTTTGAATGGTAACTGGATCTTGATCTTTTGTGGAGAAACCTTTGTTTAATCTACAATAAAAAATGAGGCCAACCAGGTTGGAGAGATGGCTCAGAGGTTAAGAGCACTGGCTGTTCTTCCAAAGATCCTGAGTTCAATTCCCAGCAACCACATGGTGGTTCATAACCATCTATAGTGAGATCTGGTGCCCTCTTCTGGCATGCAAGCACACATGCAGGCAGAATACTGTATAAATAATAATTTAAAAAAACACAAGAAAACATTTAAAAACAACAACAAAAAAAAAAATGAGGCCAACTGCATCCACACAAAATTTAAAATAATCATTATTCCTTCAATTTAGCTCAAATTCGAAGACCTGGAGAAAAGCAGCTGTAATTTGAGAACTGAGAGATGCAGACATTATTTTCCCTTGAATCTTGAAGCCTTTATTACTTTCACAGAGCATGTCACAAATGCTACTCATTTCTGGTGCATTACTTTAACATTATCTGTCTCATTTAACATATGAAAGAAATAACCCACCAGAAAGTAAGAGACTTACCTAAAACTTGTACATGGACCTAGTACTAGGACCAGAACCCAAGTTTTCTAACTCCTTCCTCATGCTTTTCTCTTATACTAATGGATAAGACTCCTGGCAGTGAATTACAACAACTGTAACAATTAGTCATGATTTATGTCACTTTCTTCTCCAACTTCACTCAGTCCAAAGGGCAAGGACTTTGCATATCTTAGACAGGAATGCTGACTGACTCATGTTGACCATATTCTATCCTCCATTTAGTCTATCCTTCCTGAATGTAGTGGTCATTTTCTCACAAAGCAGTTCACTAGACACAGATAAAGCATGCCATATTAACAGGATTACCTTTGAAAAGCTTTGTACTTGTCCCTCACAGCTGAGTTATGACCTTAGTCTCTTTCCCACAAAGCATCTTTTTGTGCACTGCTTCCATCGACAGTGTTAAGTGCCTGAAAAGTGCCAAATAAGGTCCTGATAAAATTCTTTAATCTTATATTTTAGTCAAGAACAATAGACAGAAACAATTCATGGGATTGGAGTGCTTGCTTAGTGTGCAAAACCCTGGGTTCAAGCTCCAGAACTGTACAGTACTGGACAAGGGGTGCATGCATCCTACACAGGGAAGTTGGACAGTAAGTTCAAAGTCATCCTTGGCTGCATAAGGAGTTGAACCCAGCCTGAGATACATGAGATCCTAAACCAAAACAAGCCAAACAAACTTATGTGAAATGGTAACGTTTCCTATATTCTGTTCTACCACTACTTAAAAAGGCCGTACAGGGGCTGAACATCAAGTGAGCAGCGCCTCTCTCCAATCTGTTCATTTTTTGCTACTTTTCAGAGACAAACAAGTAGGCAAAACACAAAGCGTGCCCCAAACACACTGTGCTCTCTAACAGACCCATTGTTTAACTATGACAAGCCTCAGACACAATTCCTCAACTGTGTACTGAAGAAGACCAGGGGTACTAAATACATGGCAAAAATAAAGAAGTGGTGTCTGGAAGCAATCAGTCCAACTAGTGGAAATTTATCATAATCTACTGGGATCAGCTGTAGCACAGCAAGTGAAAAACACATTACCAGAAAACATGGTAGAAAGTAGAATTCTGATTCAAATTTTTACTTAAATTTTATATATTTTCAGGAACTTGCTAATGACTGGAACTCTTAACAATCTCTCCATAAGCTGACATATTGAACCCCAAACCTTAAGAACCTCTGTGAGTGCAGGAATAGATGAAAACAAGCTCAAACTACCTGCAGGTGTTGCCACATATAGAGACAGAGGCTTCCACATTGGAAAGGCAGTAGTGCGGTCACTTGATGAGAACGCCAGTCAGAGCATCAGGCCAAGATGGCAAAGCTCCAAAGCAAAGAGTCAAAGACAGGTGTACAAACACAGGGAGGACTTATAAGAAACACAGGGAAATGGAACTGTATCAAATTCAGATAAACACGAGCTCATGTGACTGATCAAAGATTTTAAGTCATGGGGCCAGAGGGATGGCTTAGAGGGCAAAGATACTTTCTGCAGCCAGGTGCATCAGTACATGCCTAGGAAGCAGAGGCAGGAGGATCTCTGGGAATTTGAGGCCAGTCTAGTCTTCTTCTAAGCCAAGGACAGCCATGGCTATACAGAGAAACCCTCTCTTGAAAAAAAAAAACCAAAAACAAGATACTTTCTGCCATGCTTGATGAGCTGGTTCTATCTCCAGAATCACATGATGGAAGGAACGCCCACACCTACAAGTTTTCCTCTGATCTCCACATATACATACACAAACTAAATAAATGGAAAAGTGAAAGGTTTTAAATTTAGTGCACAAGCAGTAGTAAATAAAACAGGAAATTTAGTGAGTCCAAAAACAAAGTGAAAATACTAAGAACGAGCCATTTATTAGCCCACTCCTCCATGGTGTTTGACTAAACTCACTACACTTCTACTTTGATGGGAGCCAGAAGGAATATGCAACAAAACCAGATCCTGTCTAAGTTTGAAAATGATAATATAAGTCCCTTTCACATAAAGCTAGGATCTAGAAAGCTGTAGTCTACAGCAACAAATAAAAAATAATTCTCTCTGGGTAGAAAAGAATGAAACAAACAAACAAACAAAAAACCTTAAGAGGTTTTTTTTCATAGTGAACGGGGGAAAAAAGCAAAGTCACTGAGAGAAATGCTAACACCCCCCCCACACACACACACAAATACACACACACTCCTTTACTTGCTGTGTAGTCAAGACTGGCCTTGAACTTGTGATTGTCCTGAACACTAAGGTTACAGGGGTGAACCATCATTCTTAAACGCATTTTAATGGTCTAAATTCATCCTGTGGAACACAGGTTCATTTTGGTAGCATTCTCTATTGAATTAAAAACAACAACAACAACAAAAACAGTATAACACCTTTTCAGGACAAATGAGGCTTTACAACTATTATCAACTAATACTCAAGGATATATACATTTGGCAATAGGGTGTGATGTAGCCCAGGCTGGACTCAAACTTGCTGTTTATGGAGGATGATTTTGAACAATTTTGAGATAGGTTCTCACTGTATAGCTCTGAAAAGTCAAGCGCTGGTATTTAAGGTAAAGCCACCAAGCCTGACAAGTTCAATTTTCTGTCTCCCTGCCTCCATCTTCCAAGTGCTGGGATTACAGGTGTGCTTGACCAATAACTATTTTATAAGATTTATTTTCTATGTAAGAATGTTTGACTGCATGTATGCATGTGCGCCACATACATGCCTGGTGCCAGTGGAGGTCAAGGGGGCATCAGATCCCCTGGGTCTGGAGTTACGGTTAGTTGTGAGCTGCAATGTGGGTGCTGGAAACCGAAATGTGTGTGGCTGAACAAAAGTGACCGTGATCAGTGACTGCTCACTCTCACCTTGTCTTTAGGCGTTCCAAGACACCTACATTGGAAACTTCCTGCATTGCGCATTATACAAACTGGTCAAATTATGATACTGCCACTATATTACCTAATATGATGTGTCTTATATCCTCTCTTGAGCGCTAATCTTTGTGAGAAGACACTAACTTTATAGGTTTGCAGGAGGAGGACATAGTCCAGGGTGGGCTTGAACTTTCTATTTGCCTGCCTCAGCCTCCAGACTGCTGGGACTACATGCGTGTACTACCATGCCTGGAATATCCTTTCTGAGTTATCTAAAAATACCTAGCAAAGTACTACATAGACAATAAAACATGAAAATGTTTTGTTTTTTCAAATAAACAATACAAGCTAAATTAAACAAACTGCTGTCATTCAAGTTGTATCTTGAAAACAAAGTCAACCTTCACTTTTAGACCCTTCAAGTTCAATCACTAAGCAAATTGAGTAACACTTTGTATTGCCTATTCTTTCACAAAGAGTAGGGTGGGGATGGCAAATGTGGAAAGTATTTTGAGGTTTCATCAGCTACTTTTCTTGTTGCTGTAACAAAATGTCTAACAAGAACAAGGAAGGGTTTATCTTGCTCAGTGTGAGTGCACAGGCCACCAGGGAGGAAAAGGCATGGTGGCGTGGGTGCTGCGCCACGTTCAGGAGGCAGAGAGGAGACCTAGTTTTCAGCTTTTCTTTCCTTCTTATTTGGTCTAGGAATCCAGCCCATGGAACGGTGGTGTCCAGAGTTAGGATGGCTCTTGCCACACACACCTAATCTAGACACCCTTCCACATACATGCCCAGAGGTTTATTTACATGATTATGTATCATAAATCCTGTCAGGGTCACAACCAATGTTAACCCTCACATCACCTAAATTTCTTATTAACAAATTCTTTTGTCTCCAAAAAAGTGTCCTTGATCACAAATGATTGTCTATAAAGTTTAAAAGCACCACCACACTGATTGATTTTTTTTTTAACTCAAAATAGGGTTTCTCTGTGTAGCCTTGGCTGTTCCTGAACTCACAGAGATCCACCTGCCTCTGCCTCCTGGCGTCAAAGTGCTGGGGTCAAAGGCCACCACTGCCTGACTATCATTTATAATAGCATTAAAAATAGAAAGTTCCACCGGACGTGATGGCACAGGCCTTTAATCCCAGTGCTCTGTGAGGTAGATGGCTGTGAGTTCAGACCAGTTGGTCTACAAATCAGCCAATCCTGTTACACAGTGAAATCTTTGTCTTTTTAAAAACAAAAGTTTCTAGGCCACATTCTCAATTCACTTTATCCCGCTTATCTAAGATTAATTACTTCCATAGTACCCCAACATCAAAAGATATGTTTAATCATGTCATCTCTTTAGTGAACTGGTTGTCATTTGCCATTTATGTTTTTAAAGGGTAGTACTTATTTGAAAAAAACATTACATGTAAGTTGAAAGAAAACAGGACTTTGTTTCATTACAAGTATTCCTCAATGGCTAACACTATTCAATGGGCACTGCATCTCCAAGCCCTGGACATCCCCAGCCTCACTTTCGTACTCCACACTGACTGTCATCATTCCAGCTCAACAGCCACCTCACTAAGCTGGACATCAAATATATCATATTCCAGTGTTGAAGCTAGTCTTCCTGGAACTAGAAGCCTGCTGAGTCCAATAGATTTTATTCATCATTTAAACTTTAAAAATACTCCATGGCGCCTATGAGCTTAACGGAATGCCCCAGAGTCTAGGTATGGCTTGGGAACCGTGGACTTACAACATGCATAAGAGAGGAAAATGTAGTGAAAGACATTAAATCCCTAGATGGAGATAGATATGTTTATGAATCTATTCCAAATTGTAAAGATACAGACTCTACTCAAACCTATCTATAGATTCATTACTAACCCTCATTAACTATATGAAGCCTTTGAGAAACAAGTATCAAGTCTGAAATTTATACGGAAGGCCAAGGATACCAAGGATGCTCTGGAAGAATAATTATATAGATATATAGTTACACATGTAGCTCACTTTAATAGGAAAATATTTTATATCACAAACTTGGTTTCTGATATTGCATTACTTGCAGCTTTTCAGATCCTCTGGGCTCATCTGTTTAAGCTACTACCCCAGCAAACAGGTTTGTGCTGAGATCAGCTTTTTCAGGCACACCATAGTAACAGCTCACAACACTGTCCTGTTGCACCACACATACAGAATCTGGTAGCAAGGCGACTAACTGTGGAATGGGTTATTCCTCTCTCACCCTGTGTTGGACGGGACAATGCAATGAACACTGGTTACACTTCCCTTAGGCTACTACCGCTCCTTCCATGCTACACTGGCCCTCTCCACACATCTGTTCTCTGGGAATGTGCTTCCTAATAAGGTAAAGTTATATAAGCCTCTGCCTTACTCTCTCCTTAGAGGGAGCCAGGCAAAGAAAGAGCTCTACTTTACATTATATATGTAACATCAAAATTACTTCAAACTAAAGGCTGAATGTGAAAGTCAAAATTCTTTAAATGATTACAGACTATCATTACATAAAAGACTGTCTTAGGACACAGAGAACACTTTAGTAAATAAGCATATGGTCTACACAAAAGAATCAAAGCAGGAAGCTGGTTGATATTTCAAAGACAGATTTTAAAAATGCACTTTAGATTAAAAAAAATGAAAAGACAAAAAAAAATCCAAGAACTGGGCTGAAGAGATAGATCAGCAGTTAAGAACACTTGCAGAGGACCTGGATTTGACTCCTAGTAGCCACTCGGCAGCTCACAACTAACTGTGACTCCAATTCCAAAGGACCCAGTAATCCTTCCTCAGGTCTTCGGGAGTATCAGGCATGCACATGGTATACATACATACACACACACACACACACACACACACACACACACGAAAACTCATGGAGACATATAAAAGAAAAATAAATAAATCTTGGTAAGAACCCAATAAATAAGCAAATAACATGTGGATATGACCAACCTCAGATACTGTAGAACTGTAAATAAGCCATCAACAGATACTACTTTATACTGTCAATGTTGACAAGAATTAAAATGACTAACCAAGGCAGTGTGGATCAGAACTCAAGGCCAACCACAGCCACACAGCAAGTTGAAAGACAATACAAGACACAGCAGTGGTAGGAGTCTGCTAGTACCCTGTTCCTAGAACTTACTACTTTGTAGACGATGCTGGCCTCAAACTCAGAGATTCTGCCTGCCTATGTCTTCCAACAGCTGGGATTAGAGGCATGTGCCATCATGCCCCATTTATTTAGTATTTATGTGCATAAGTGTTTTGCCTGCATGTATGTCTGTGAACCATGTATGTCTGTGAATCATGTGTGTGCCTAGTGCCTGCACAGGTTAGAAGAGGGTGTTGGATCCCGAGTCTGGAATTACAGAAGGTTGTAAACCCCCATGTGAGTACTGGGAATTGAACTCTTGTCCTCTGCAAAAGCAGTAAGTGCTCTTAACTGTTGAGCCAATTCTCTAGTCCCACACGATATTTTTTTCATATGGTTATTCCACTGGTTCTGAAATGGCATTTCACTTTGAGTTTAATTTGATAAAAATGGTTACATGGTGGATAGAGTGGGAAAGGAAAGCTTTGGGTAATGGTGCTACCACAGCTCTTATAATCTTGTTTATTGAAAAAGGAGACAGGTATGGTAGTGCACATCTTGAATCTCAGCACTTAGAAGCAAAGGCAGGCAGATCTTGTTAGTAAGTTCAAGGCCAGGCTGGTCTACATAGTCAGTTCCACGACAGCCAGAGCTACATAGTGAGACCCTGTCTCATTAAAAAAAAAAAAAGACTTTGAGACACAATGTGCATTGGAGGTCTGTCTGGTCTACAAAGTGAGTTCAGGACAGCCAAGGCTACAAAGAAAAATCCTGTATCGAGAAACCAAAAACATAAAAGAAAAAGAAAAAAAAGTTAAAAACGATACAAGATATGGCCACTATCAAGGACATGAGCCACGGGCAGCCTATCATGCCAGCTAAAAAAGCAAAAAACAAAACGAAAAAACAAACAAGTTCCAGGTCAGCCAGAGCTACATAATGAAATGCCTCTCTCCATTTTGACGTTTTTGTTGTTTTAGTTCTTTGCCCAAAGGTGTGTGCCACTATGCCTGGACAAGATGATGATGATGAGAAAATAAATTAAGAGCACAGACTGCTCTCACAAAGAAGCTGGTTCACATCCCCCATCCACATGAGTTACTTCAGTTCCAGAGGACCACATGCCCCTCCTCTGGCATCCATGGGCACAGCAAAGCACAGACATATTTATACAGGCAAAACGCCATACATATAAAACAAAAATTCTTTTTAATTTATGAAAAAAGAACTAGGCTCTGCAGAATATACCAGCTGTTTCTAGAACAATTTTTAAAAAGTTCCAACCCTGCGCCTAGAGGCACTGCAGGTGTGGCTGTAGTGTCACACGTGTGTCAGTAGAGAAGAGACCACCAGAACAGTGATGTACGGCCTGGTTGGTCTCCCAGGCGGGTGAGCCCAAGACAGACAACCTTCGAAAGGGGAATGAGGCCACTCGGGCAGCCCTGAGAATCAAGCCGAGACAACCACCAGACTGGCACCATGGTGCCTGGACAGGGAGCTAGCCTGAGATGACCACCAATCTGGTGCCTCAAAGGCCTGGGGGAGAGGGGCAGACCACACCTAAGATGATCCCTGCCCAGTGTCAAGGCCATGATGCACAAGAGGGGCATAGCTCTCCTGAGACCACTACTGAGATATCCCCAGACACTCAGAGACCCCAAGTGCCTAAAAGAAGCAAGTAAGTAGTGGAAAAATGGAAGAAAAAGACAAACAGAAGGATGAGGCCCAGTGAAGAGAGGCAGAACTGGAGATTTGAGAGTAGCCTGTTATAAGTAGCCGGTGATGCCACCTGGAACCATGATGGGGTCCTGGCCTGTGCTACCACCAGGGGCCACATCTGGGTCCATGGCCCTGCAAAAAGGGCCAAGGCAGGCGTCCCTGATCTGGGGTGCTACCAGAAAACATGTTGATGTCTGAGGGCCATGTAGAACTGACCCCACCCATAACCTGGCCTGGGTCATGAGAGCAGGAGAGCTGGCCCTGTTCCTCATCAGCTGCAGCACTTGGGAGATGCCCTGCACCTTGCCTGGGTAGCACAGTAGAGTAGACCCTAGTGATAGGTGCACAGGGTATGAGCTTGGGAGAGCTGGCCCTCCAACTTGTCTACAGTGTGGTGACATGGGTGAGGGAGAGCAGCTCCCTATGGCAAGCAGGGAGCTGGACCCTGAGGTCATCAGTGAGAGAGGTGGCCTTTCCTCTCACCTACTGCAGCACTCAGGAGAGCAGACCTTGGATGTGGGGGTTGCTGGTAAGCAAGCCCTGAGGGCATGCGTGAGAAAGCGGGCAGGCTGACCAGCTCAGATACCTCCCAGGCCCTGATCTAGGACTTGGAGTTGACCCACCTCAACACCTACCACACTGATAAACTGCTGGAGTCTACGAAGGGACCAGTCCTACAGATCCAAAACTACAGGATCTCCATGATACAAGCAACAACAGGATACCAGAGAGGAGTCCTAGTGAGGCTGCAGTGTTGACAGAATAACAAAAGCCAGAGGCCTTATACCAGACCAAGAAGTTGTTGCAATGAACATTTGCAAGCAAGTAAGTGTGGACAGAAGAGTATACTGTGGAACATACAACACACTATAGATTCTACGAGATTTTTCTTTTCTCGGTTGAGGAGAGACGTTGCAAGGGTGGAGGGCAGGTACAAGGGGAGTGGGAGATGAGTAGGGTTAGGGTGCATGATGTAAAATTTACAAAGAACCAATAAAAAGATTTTTTTAAGTTCTAAAAGTGATTTGAATGCTGTAAATATCACTGACATAGCACACAGCTTTTGAAAGGGGCTACTGCAGAAAGTGACAGTGCCATTTATAGATTCTGCTATGTTCTAGAATCCTTTTTATGATTTTATTTTATGCAATTTTTGTTTTTTTGTTTGTTTGTATGGATGTACTGAGACAAGGTCTCACTATGCAGCTCTGGCTGTCCTGGAGCTCACTACACAGACCAGGCTGTCCTCAAATTTACATAGATACACCTGCCTCTACTTCCCAAATGCTGGGATTAAAGTACACCACCACACCAAGGCTGCTTGTATGGAGTGTGTCTGTGCGCCAAACATTAATCTAGATTTATTCTTCTGGTAAAAATTTTACCTAGTGACAAAAATAATTAAAGTAAAAATATTTAGATTTTTTCCATTTTAAGAAATTAACATTTTAGATGATTTTAAAAATCATTTGTTTTCATACCTTGCTCTAATTTTCAATTCCCAAACTCTTCATACCTGCTAAAACAGATTTCTGAAACCACCCAGCATGGGTGGTTCAGTGGTAGAATTCTTGCTTGCCACTCGGAAGGCCCAGGTTTAATTCCTGGCCCATGCACCAATATTAGCATTATGCGGAAGGAAGAGAGTTACACGGCTCGGGCTCACAAATTACACCAGATGACTGGTTCCACGTGGGAGGTTTATTAGGGGAAGAGGAAGGGATCACAGAGACCGTCTCTGGACGAGGCAGAAGAGAAACAGAGAGAGGAGGAGCTTTGAGTTCTCTTATAAGGCGACCCAGAGCAGCTGCAGGTAGTTTCCATTGGTCAGTGGGTGGTCTTCTAGGTGGCCTCACAGACGCCAGATAACCAGTTCGTCAGGGGCTGGCCGTAGAGATGCCTGCTTACTGATCCCAACAATGATCACTGCTACCAACTGTCCCCAAGTTTACTCTTCACTGTCAGGTTCCCAGAGTCTATCCTTCACAAGGCAGGTAGTAACTTTAGAAATGCCACATGCTATGGGTTCTCTGTATAAAAGCTTTTCAAGAGATTGAGATAAATCCCAATGATACCTTCAGGACCAGGCTACTCACTGTCCAGATGCAACTCTTTCTGATCTTTCTGTTTGAGCTTTAAGTCTATCTCTTCTTCAGTTTTTCTACCAGGCCCCTCAAACATTTAAAACCTCAAACATATCTGTCTTAGAAACCACACCCATGTCCTAAGGCAGGTCCTTTTCTCTTAATCCTCTCGAGCCTATTTTGAAACATCTTAATAACCTGTCCAAAAATAAACTCTCAATCCAGAATAAAGTCTGAAATAAAAAAAAAAGAATATTCATTATCCTACTTTCCAGAAATAACCTATTTTTATATTATCATACTAGAAGTTAAATGATACTTTGAGAATAGAGATTCTTATTCTCTCTTCATTCATTCATTCATTCATTCATTCATTCATGTAATCATTCATTCATTCAAATATTTACTTAAGCTAAACACAGTCTCATATCTTTAACACCAGCACTTGGGAAGCAGAGGCAGGTAAAATCTTAGTGAGTTCAAGGCCAGTTCCTGATTTATTAAAGTTCCAGAGAGACAGAGTTACGTGGTGAGACTGTTTTAAAAATAAATAACAAAACACTAACATACTTATTTAGTGCACAAAATTTTACGAGATACTAGAGAGCAAAAATTTAGTCCTGGTTTTGAGACAGTCCATGGGAAAATACCATCATGCTGCAACAACAAAAAGGCTAACAGGCCAATGAAACATGGTGGGGAAAAGGCTATTATTAGCCAGAAGCCACACCTGGATTTAAAAATAAAGAAGGACCTTGCCAGGTATTCAGAGGAAAAGCAAGTGTAAATATATTCTGTAATCAACATTGTGATACTTTCTTTTCTCCTTGTCCTCCATCCAGGTACCACACTCACAGAGTAAAACAGTGAAGTGTTGTGGCTCAGAAAATACAGGAACAGGCAAGCAACAAAGATTACTAAACATTTTAAAATGAACAAAACACTATGAAATCTAGCTTTTCTTAACTTTCATCACAAACTCTAAATGGCAATTCAAATATGCGAAAGGAAAAAAACACATACAGAGCAGAGGATAGAAGGTAATAAATAAATGCAATAAATACAAGAGTACAGCTTCACTCAATAGCAAAGAGGAGCAAACTGGGACAACGTAATTCTTTTCTATCTAAGTAAGGCCCACAAAATCTAAAACAAAGGTTTTGTTGTTTGCTTTTTGTTTTTTTAACTGAAGAATGAAGGTCAAGACTGAAGTGACTAGCTACATGTCTTCCTATCTCTTTCTTTTTGAGCCTGGAACTCCCAATCTCTTTCATCTCAGCCTCTGGAGTGCTGGGATTATAGGTTTGTGCTACTGCATCAGGAGTGTGCTATCTCTTGAAAATCCAGAATAAGGCTGGAGAGATAGCTCAATGACTCAAGTGTTGGATGTACAAGCATGAGGACCAGAGTCCAGATCCCTAGAACACACATAAATGCCAGATGAGGTGTTGGCCTGAAATCCCAGCTTCTCAGCAGGCAGACACACACTGGGGATCTCAGGAGCAAGCTGACTTACCAGACTAGCCCTACTGGCAATCTGTGGATTCAGCAAGAGACACCGACTCAACGGATAAGGTGGAGGGATCAGGAGACACCCAAGTCAACCTAGGGCCGCTTAACAATGATAGGACAATAACTGGACAACAACAATAGACATGGTAAAGTAGATGAAGAACAGCCCATGAGTCCTCAACATTACACAAAGATCCATGAGTTCCATGAGTTCCCATTCTCTGCCCGCCCTCTGAAATACACACACACACACACAAAACATAGCTAGGAATGTAGCTTAGCAGTCAGAATGTGCTTAGCATGTGCAGTCTTAAGTTGAGGTGGGCAATCTAGCAACATCAAGCACCAAATCTGGAAAGTCCTATGTTTTGAGAACAAAAGGTTTTTGTGTTTATTTTTTTAAAACATTTAATTTGTTTTTCGAGACAGGGTTTCTCTGTGTAGCCCTGGCTCACCTGGACTCCCTTTGTAGAGCAGGATGGCCTCAAACTCACAGAGATCCACCTGCCACTACCTCCCTAAGTGCTGGGATTACAGGGGTGTACCACACCTGGATTATTTTATGTATTGATTGTTGAGGGATTTCTATTAGCTACAAGGTCATAAAATGACTCCTCAGCCATGTTATCTCACAAAATAAAATTCAAACATCTGTCTAAATCCCTTGTCCCTCTCTACCAGCCACGCTCACAGTCAAGACAGGTCAGCTGTCTCTTACCACAGACACAGGGTCTACTGTAGCCAGTTCCTCATCCTCTGACCTTCCTACACACATCAGATCACCACAAAAATTCCAGAAAATCCTATGTGTTTGTGTGAAGACAGACAGACTGAGTGGCTAGAGCAGTGTAAGAGCAGGAAAACCTGGGCTGATGCATTCCTTCCTGGGAGGTACAGTCACACAGTCAGGAAGAAACCTTTGCAGCAGCACATTCTGGAAGTCAGCGATCAGTTCAGAAAAGAACAGATCCCCCAACCAAGGGCAATGCATGGAGAGGACCTAAAACCCCGGTTCAGATGTGGCCTATAGACTCAATCTCCAAGTGGGGTCCTTCTGGCATGAACTCAATGACAGGCTCTCTCATCACCTCCTCCTGAGGGAGGCGTAGCCTTGCCAGTCCACAGAGGAAGACAATGCAACCAGTCCTGAGGAGATCTGATAGGCTACGGTCAAACAGAAGGGGAAGAGGACCTCCCCTATCAGTGGACTAGGGGAGAAGCATGGGGGAGAAGAGGGAGGGAGGGAAGGACTGGGAGGAGAGGGGTCCACAGCCAGGATATAAATTGAATAAATTGTAATAAATGATAATAATAAAAACAGAAAGAAAAAAAGGAAGAAAACAGGACAACCTAAACACAAGTAACCAGAGGTATTTCTGGAAATGAAATGCTAAATCATGTTTCAAGCAACACCAGTGAACATTTATTTACAAGACATACACTATTAACATGGAAGTAAGGAAGGAACAGGGAGAGCCTACTAAGAAACACCTAGGGGGAGCCTAGACACAAGAACTACCAGGAGAGAGCCAGGGACAAGCCAAGGCAAAAGGATAGTAAATATGCCAGAGAACAACACTGACAGAAATCCTGAGGTCAGCAATGTGGTAACTGCTGGCCAAGGCTTCCAAGTACTCCTGCAAAGCAGGCTGACTTGCACATGGCCAATCTAAATGCAAAATCTGAGTCTAGTTTCACAAAATGTAATGACCAGCAAAATATGAAAAACAAGGTATTCTACCGATACTTAAAATATAAGTACAACAATGCATGAATATCCTGTTTCAAGTTTGCCCTGGAAAACCATGGGCAAGAAAGTGTGGCTGTGTTTAAAAAAAAGACTATAGTTTTCAGCTATGGGAGACAAATGAATTTTCAGACTGACAAATCAGAAATGCTTTTGTATTTTCCTATTAAGATTTAGGCATCAAGCTGGGCACACCTTTAATCCTCTGGGAGGCAGAGGCAGGTGGATCTCTGTAAGTTCCAGAACAGCCTGGCATACAATGTGAATCCAGGGCAGCCAAAGCTACCGGGAGGGAGGGAGGGAGGGAGGGAGGGAAGATTTAGACATCAGCCAGATATGGTGGAACTTGCCTTTAATCCCAGCACTTTGGAGGCTGAGGCAGGAGTTCTTTGAGTTTGAGGCTAGCCTGTTTTAAATAGTGAGCTCCAGGTCAGCTAAGGCTACCTAAAACAAAAGATCAGACATCAATTCACTCAAACTAATTTATTTTATTGGACTCATTTATTTCAAACATGTAAAATCAAAGGAAACAAAATATAATCTACAAATTAAAAACATAAAGCACTGATGAATAGTTAAGTGAAATTTGGTACATATCACACAGTGGCATATAACAGCCTAAACGAATTAAGTGCTAGTACATGCTACATGTGATAAACCCTGAAGACAATGTACTACCTAAAATAGCCAAACACAAGTATTGTATGATCCCACTTTCATAAAACACCCAGAAAGAGGCAAATTCAGAGGCAGAAAGCAGACTAGACATAGGATGATCACTAGGTAGGATGGCTAGGAGGTGTTTAAGGAAGTAAACGCTCCGCTCTGCTGGGGAAGAGGCACATTCCAGAGAAGAATGACAGTAGTGCTGTGCAAAGCTGTGACGGTACCGAACGTTTAAGAACCACACCCGTCAAGCTGGTGCCAGCTCCCACCAGGTCATCAAGGTTTCCCCACAGCTTCAACAGTCTCCTGTGTACCACCATCCCCTAGCGATGGCAAGCCTCCCCATAACTTCCTGTCACATACAAGTCTCCACGATTTCCAAAGCCCCATGCCCACCAGCAGCCCGCTGAAAGGGATAGGGCAGATAAGAACTCCTGAGCAGAAGCTGACTTAACCAGCCCTGCAGAGGCAACTCCTACGAAAACTAAAAATCTCCACTTTCCCTCTTCTTTAGGACCAGATATCCTCATCTTGAATGCTGGCCAGGATACTTTATTTCCATATTCAGCATCCTGCCTGGAAAATGCTGATACTGCTCAACCTACAAATACAGCTCAACACAGAATATAAATGTAATTAAAGCACAAAGAAAGACAGGTGTGGTAGTGTACACCTTTAATTCCCAGCGCTGGGGTGCAGAGGCAGGACGATCTCTGTGGGTTTGAGGCCAGCCTGGTCTACCAGGCTGGTCTCAAATTCAGAGATCCTCCTGCCAGAGCCTCCCAAGTACTAGAATTAAAGGTAGGCACCACCACACACTCCTTGTAATAAACTATTTTTGTACTAGTAAAAAAAAAAAAAAAGTTAAGGTGGTAACTTCATAGCATATGGGTTCAATAGAAGTTAAAAACAAAAACCTCCCAAGAGCAATTAAAAAGGCAATCATTAAGTAAAATAAACATCAGAAAGCAATCATCTGTTATCTATTACAATAAAACATAATTTTTAAAGACCTATTTTAAAAAAACAATAAACCATATGTGAGTTTTTCTTGAGAGTATGTAACTACGTCCTTTTTCCTCAGCCTCAAGTGCTGGGATTATAGGCATGTGTGCTACCCACCAGACTACATGCAATTTAGAAAAGAACAAAATCAAAATGCAAAAGACAAAGCTTAATAATAGCGTCAAAAAGACAAAACTCTTAAGACAGAAGATAGCAAAATAGCATACACATGTAATGCTAGTTATCCCAGTACCCGGAGCAGGGGTGGTTAAGTAGGAGGCTCAGGAGCTCAAGCTCATCTTTAGCTAGGTAATGAGTTCTAGGTCAGCTTGGGTTGCATGAGAAGAATCAGAAAGAAAATAAGGGACTGGTGAGGCACCTGATGCCAAGCCTGACAACCTGAGCTTCATCCACCTCTGAACTCACACAGAGAACCAGATTCTGCAAGGTGTTCTCTGATGCACCTGTGCCCCATCACAGAAATACCCAATAAATGCAAAAGTACAGACTAGGACAATTTATTTTACTGATAACATACAATCTGTAAAAAAAGATCAAGCAGAACCTACTTGTCACCAAACCACACCACAGCAGAGCACGGCATAGTTATTAGTTAGGAGAATGAGAAGACAAGCCACAGACCAGCAGAAGTGTCTACAAAAAAATGTTCCTGATATGAGAGTATTACATGAAATATATACAAAGAACTCATTACTCAGCGATAGGAAAATGAATAACTCTAATAAGAATGAACAGAATAGCTAGTGAGACACACCTCATCAAAGATGACATACAAATGGTACAGCAGCATATGAAAACATACTCAACATTACACATCACTGTGAGATTTTAGGAAACAAGGACCAAGCACATAAAAACTAAAATACACCACATGCTAGCAAGGATGTGGAATGCAAGAAAATCCAGCTTTGAAAAACAGTACTGAAGTTTCTCATGCAACTAAATATATCACTGCCACAATCTAGCTCCTTAATTTAACCTCATTAGTAGAAAAGTTCTGCTCTCAGAAAAACTGAAATGGAAGCCAAGCTGACAAAACTTCAAAGATAGATAAATGACAACAAAGACATGAAAAGATAGTCAGCGTCACTAGTAATCATGAAAACGTAAATCAAAACTACAATGAAATACCTCATACACGGTAAGATGGTTACTATTTAAAAAAACAAAACAACAACAACAAAAAAACACTGCCAGGGTTGGGGAGTGCTGCCTGCCTTTAGTGGCAGCACTTGGGAAGCAGAGGCAGGCAGATCTATGTGAGTTCAAGGCCAGCCTTGCCTACAGAGTGAGTTCCAGGACAGTCAGGGCTACACAGAGAAACCTAGTCTCAAAAACAAAACAAAACAAGAAACTGGCAAGGATACGAAGAAACTGAAGACTCCATGCACTGCTTGCAGAAATGTAAAACAATAGAGCCACCAAGAAAAACAATTTAATAGGTCCTCAAAAAGTAAAGGTACAAGCCAGCAATTTCAGTTCTGGAAAAAATTAGGTTCTTGAAGAGACATCTGTACATCTATCTATTATATTATACTCCAGTGTTCTTTGCCCCTGTTGGTTAAGCAAAATGTGGTATGTACACAAAACAAGTATTCAACCATAAGAAAACGAAGGGTACAGCATGGATAAACACTGAGCATAACAGAATATATAAAATAATCCAAACTCTACTTATACACAAGTAATCAAAATCATGGAGACTGAAAGGAATTACTAATTAGCATGCACAGACTTTGTGTTTTATAGGATAAAAAAAGCTATAGAGGGGTGTGGAGGTGGTGCCACGAAACAGTGAATAAATGTGATGCTACGGCACTGTAAGCGTAAAACTGGTCACGATGGTAGCCATCCTTAAGTGTATTTTATACTTCAATGGAAAAGCATAAACAAAATTCAGGACCCAGAAGATACCTGAATATGTAAAAGCACCTATCATGCAAGCCTGATGACCTGAGTTTGATTCCCAGAACCATGAAAGCCAGATGCTATGTGCGGCATGCATCTATAGCCCAGCACTGCTACAGTGGGCTGGGAAGCAGAGACTCGCAGATTATCTGGAGTCTTACTCCCTTGAAATACAGAGCAAACACAAGCAAGAGCTGACTCAGCAGTTAAGAGGGCTTCTTCATTTCTCAGAGGGTGCAAGTTCAGTTCCCTGCCATGGGCTCAAGAGAAGAGAAATAAATAGAGAGAGCAGACAATTTTCTTTCTTTTTTGAGACAGGGTCACTCTATGTAGCCCTGGCTATACTGGAATTCACTGTATAAACCAGCTCTGTCTTTGGAATTAAAGACCACTACGTCCAGTGAGCACAAAAAACTTTGACTGTGTGTTTCTTCAACATGTTATTATTATAAATTTGTCAAACCCCACACAATGTCTATATAACATGAGTGAACTCTAATGTAAACTATAGACTCTGGGTGGTAATAACATGTCACTGTTGATTTGTTCTATCAAAGATCTACTACACTAGCACAGTTACTGGTGGTGGGGAAACTTTGAGAACTATATACTTTCTGCTCTTGTTATTATATAACATCTACTAAAGTTGTTCTATAGCGTTCACTAAAATAAGTTTTAGAATCATTAGAAATATAAAAAAACTGACATTTACTCAAGGAACACATGCTTACTGCCTATCAACTTGTTTGAAAATCTGGGTCAAAGAAATAAAGAAAAAAAAGCATTCAAACATGAGCCGATGGGGCCACTGTCATTCAAACCACATACACATACATACAGACATATACATAATTGTAGGCATAAGGTTACTGTGTAATTCAAATGCTGATTTCTGTACCCCCCCCCATATCTGGTTGCAATCCTTGTTCTGAGTCTCAAATGTTGTGTAAACACTGCTCCCCAACTATCCCTGATATGCTAATAAAATAGCTTACAGCCAATCACTGAGCAAGGGAGAATAGGGCTGAACTTCTTGCCAGCCAGAGAAGGAGGACTTTGAGGAAGAAGTAGGGATTGAGTCACCTGAGAGAAAGCTACAAAGTACAAGTATCTCTGTGAGGAAACCAGATTAGCTTAGAGAGTTAAGAATAATAACTGCTCAGTTCTTGTGCTGTGAAACTTGTTAAAATAATATAGTAGAAAAATATAATAGAGTCTCAATTATTTGTGTGATAGCTGGGTTAAGGGAGAAACTGGAAAAGTTTTATGAAATAATTGTAACTGTTATTACTATATATAAATAATATATAACTATTCTAAAAGTACAAAGTAAAACAGACTTTTCTCGAAAAAGTGTAATTAGCAAGATTTTAAAAGAGGCAAAAAGAATACCCAGTCAAAATAAATAAATAAATAAAACATATAGACAAGAAAATTTACACTGGTGAAATCTTTTTAGAGGTCAGTTAGACGACCACTAAAATGTAGAACGAGGTGGGCAAGATAGCTCACAGGTAAAGGAAACCAAACTTAACAGCCAATTTCAATCTCCAGGATCCAAACAAACAACAAAACACAAACCACCTTGAAATGTCGTCAATGGTGGCAATGCAGGTAGTTCTGAAATCCCAGCCCCAAGGGTGGCTGATGCTTCTTTCTAAGGCAGCCTGAGGGACACAGAAAAACCACATCTGAGAAGCAGAGCAAGGTGGTGCACGCCTGTAATCCCAGCAGAGAGCAGAAGCGGTGGATCTCTGTCAGTTCAAGGCCAGTCTGGCCTACAAATCGATCCAGGACAGCTAAGGCTACAGAGAGAAACCCTGTCTCGAACAAAATAAATAAAATCTAAGGGCTTCTCTCCCCCTTACCTCACTGCCACAAAACAGAAAGAGAAGAAACATCTTAAATACTTAATGACCCGAGTTTCAATACAACCTATACGGAAGGAGAGAACACAGGAAAGAACAGAGCCCCACAAGCTGCCCTCTGACCTTCCCATGTGCCTCCCCACACATACACGAAATATTTTTTTATTATTTAAATAAAAGCATGTAAGCCTCTTAGAGGAAGCATGTGAGCATGCATATGTGCAAAGACACATGACAGGGAAGCTCACTAAATGCTTTCTAGGCTTAGAATTCGAAAACGGTAAATCACTGCAGATAAGAGTACCTTATAATGGGGTAACTCGAAACTGTTAAAAAGATGAGGTGTCACCAAATGTATTTACATGGAAATAAATACACAAGGGTTCTCTCCCCCCTCCAATTTTAAAATCAAGGTAAACAAGGCATGGTAGCTCAACCTTTAATACTAGCACCTGGATGGCTCAGGAAAGAGGGATCACACTGAGTTCAAGTCCGGCCAGGCTACATATGGAGACCTTGTCTCAACAGAATTTAAATCAATTAAAAAATACACACCCTAGACAGATGCTTAGTTCTAGTTTCTTGTTAACTAACAATGGAAAACTGGAGCAATGGCTCAGCAGCTGAAGGCATTGAGTGCTCTTCCAGAGGCTGCTTACAGCTGTCACACCAGTCCCATGCGTCTGCTGCTCTCTTCTGGCTGGAGGGCACCAAGCACACAAGAGCACACACAGACATACATGCAGGCAAAACACTCAGACACATAAAATGAAATCAAGAATATTAAAAAAGGCATGGTGGCGCACGCCTGTGATCCCAGCACTTGAGGAGGCAAAAGCAAACCAATCTCTGGGAGCTTGAGGCCAGCCTGGTCTTCAAAGCAAGTCCAGAACAGCCAAAGCTGCACAGAGAAAACTGGTTAAAAAAAAAAAAAAAAAAAGAAAAGAAGGAAGGAAGGAAGGAAGGAAGGAAGAAAAGAAAGAGAGAGAGAGAGAGAGAGAGAGAGAGAAAGAAAGAAAGAAAGAAAGAAAGAAAGAAAGAAAGAAAGAAAAAAAAAAGAAAGATTATTATAAACTGCTAACAAGGGCTAAGGGTGGATACATGTAGGAAATGGAACTCGAATGTGAGGAAATAGTAATTTTCACCTTTTATGCTAAATAGTCGTGTTACGTGGGCCTTCTGAGTACATACTACTCTCAGGATCTATTTTTAAGATAAAATCTCTTCTGCTTTGTTGTGGAGGTCACTGCTGACAGCTAAGGATAACGTAACTTTTGTGCTGCTTTGTCCACTCCACTCAACACATCTTCTATGAGAAATACGCTTACTTTTTACATTTAAGGATTTTTTTTTTTTTTTAAATCCAGCAGTGGTGATGCACGTCTTTAATCTCTGCCTGTGTGATTTTCAACTTCCCCTGGAAAGCCATTTTTCAGGCAGGGTTTAGGTGGCCTAGGTCAGAACTCAAACTCAAACCCTTACATTAGCCTCCTGCATGTCAGACTTGTGTCATACCTGGCCAGAAACAAACTTCAAAATCTTACCTTTTTTTTTTTTTTGGTGGGGCAGAATCTCCTGTATTCCAGAACTCCCTCAATAGTTGAAGATGGGTGGTGGCATTCAATCTCAAGTGCGGGACCACAGCTGTGAACTATCACAGGTGTCGACTGCTATTACTATGCCCAGTGTAGAAAACAAAGTTTAAAAGCATTTTGAAGACCAAACTAGTAGCTAATATTACCCACTTAAAGCACTTCACTTGCTAAGGACTTTATTTGCATTATTTCTAAACAGCCCAATGAAACTGGCATTACAGTATTACTTTTACTATCCCCATCTAACAGATGAGAAATAAAAAGGATACAAGAATGAAGAAGCACAATTTGCAAGAAGTAACAACCTCCCTTTCATTAGACAAGAATCAGTTAATTTTGTAACTAGGAGGGCTGGAGGAGGGGAAAGACCTGATCTAATGTCAAGATTTGAACACAGTCCAATCTGAACCAAAACCAGCAAACTCAGAAAGCCAAAAGAAATGCATACTGAATATTACTACTGTAATAACCAACACTGATAAAGGTAGTTAGGATTCAACCATACCTACTTGTTTTATACTTGG
Source organism: Meriones unguiculatus (assembly GCF_030254825.1). Taxonomy (NCBI): domain Eukaryota; kingdom Metazoa; phylum Chordata; class Mammalia; order Rodentia; family Muridae; genus Meriones; species Meriones unguiculatus. The sequence goes on from NC_083364.1 coordinate 35,730,648, forward strand.
CTACTTATGCAAGCTCCTGGGTTTTGTGAAAGTATAATTCAGAGTTTATCCTTAGCAAACCAGAACAAGTTTTTAAGTTCCCCCACTTAACACATGTAATTGAACTGAAATATAAACTACCCTTCATCGTGTCTTCCTGGGAACTTGCCTATTGATCAAATAAACATGAGACCCTCTACTCCTTTAGCAGACATACAGCAACTAAAACTTCATCAATTTAGGTTTGCAGTATTGGTATCCTATAACACAAAGTCCAAAAGAATTAATCTTTCTTTTTCTCTGATGGTAAAACTTGGAATCATGGCCCGAAGAGAAGTGAAACACCAAAGAATTCTTTTTTAAAAAATGTCTGCTTGTCCAACACAATGATGCACACCTGTAATCGCAGTTACTAGGAGCCCGATGCAATCTCCTCTCCAGAAGTCTGAAATGAGCCTTGGGTATCATGGAAAGAGCCAGTCTCCAAAGGCAAATAAGCAAACACCTGTTTTTGGAAAGCAATGAGCCCTGTCCCCGAAACAAGGGAGGTTGAGACAGGAAGAACACCAGTTCAGGGCTTGTCTGGTTGAGAGCAAGTTCAATACCAGCCTCGGCAGCTGAGTGAGACTGCCTCAGAAAGTGAAGAGAGGACTGGGCTTGTGCCTCAGTGAAGGAGTACTTGGCTAGCATCACAGGGAGGTTTGTGGTTCAATCCAGTACAAGGGGTTAAAAAAAGAAATAGCAGAAGCTGACTTCAAGGTATTTTACATTCCCTGACGTTTCTACACCTACATCCCTTGTGCCAAGACATCTCATTAACCTAGGAACAAGTCATAGTACCAGAGGATGACAGTACTTGAGAACTAACCAGTTCCCCCACAGCCTAGCAGAGGGAAAGGTAGTAAAATAGACTATTTTGTGAAAACAATGAAACATTTTTAATTTAGATCAACCTCTTACACCAAAACCAGTTACTTTAAAATGAATATCTCTCTCTCTACCTATCTATCTATCTATCTATCTAAGCAACAACATGAAATTCAGTTTCCATGATGTAAATGTCCAATAGTGTTCCTGGCTAATTAATCTCTAGAAAGATTTAAACGCAGAAGCTGACAACTACTGTGGCTCACACGTGTAATCCCAGCACATAAGGCTGAGACAGGAAGAGTGTCAGGCCAGCCTGAGCCGGAATGTGGCCTCGTCTAGAAAAAAAGGCAGAGGTTGGGTGTAAAAGCATATGAAAAGGGCTTCCCTACACACAACACCCCTGGAGATCTGGGGTAAAGACCAAGCAAGAATGTTCTACGAATGCCATAAGAGCTTCTGGCAAAGTTAACATGCCCTAACCTGCTTTAAAAATTACTATTCACTGCCTTCACCCCAACCTAATTTTATTCATGCTATTCTTTTGGATAACGCTGAAAAAAAAAAAATCCCCAGAGCAAATTCTTGTGTATTTATTTCAATATCCTGCCTACTTTATAAGAACGGAAGAGTCAAACACAGCAGAGGAAAAACGTGACGTGCACAACTTTCTTCATCCAAAACACAGCTTGTCGTGGTCTAATTTTGGGCCTAACCTGTTTAGTTGTCTCTTTTGAAGGGTTAGAACTGAAAGGATAGAAAATCTACAAGGCCCTTGTAAAGAAGAACCTGGCCGCTATCGCTGGGAGTGGTTTATGTATCAGAGAGGAAACAAACCTCACTCCCACTCTACCTATTCCTATTAAGGTAGGGGATGGAAAGAACTGCCACAATGGCAATTATTTTACACACTTCTGTCTTTGACGACTTGATCTACAACTAATCAAAAGGTTGAGTCCACGGAGTTCTTTGAAGCAACGTTTCTGTAAGAGAGCGCGTGTTTCAGACAGCCAAACATGGTGAAAAGCCAACCTCAGCCCAAGTTAACCTTAAGAAGCAAATATTCACCTCCTGGCTGAAGATCAAGCAAAAACTTTGAGAAGATCCTTAAGCTGTGTTCTAAAGCGCAGCCTCCCGGAGCCCTGGAAAACTTTTCTCCTGATGTGGAGAATGAGGAAGAGTTTACAGGCTGAACCTCAGGGGCTCGCGACAGGATTCCCGAGCGACGAGGCTGCAGCGAACGCAGCCGGTAAAGGAGGGAACAAGCAGGGACAAACCCGCGCTGTCCGGTGCAGCGCCGGCGGGAGAAAAGGGCGAGGGCGGCCGGCCAGAGCCGGGGTCCCCGCAGCCCAGCAAGCTTCCTCTCGGCCCGAGCTGAGAGCCGGGCGCAGACAATGAGCCACCGCCCGGAGCCGCCGGCCCGCCCGCAGGTGTCGGCATCCCGGGCCACTGGGCCCAGGCCGCGGAGGGGGGAGGAGGGCGGCGGCCCGGCCCGGGCGAGCGGCGTCCGCACTTACCAGAGAGGAAAGGTCTCTGCCCGACCCAGGGCGGGCTGCCGGGCCGACGCGGGCGAGGGCTGCTGAGCTGGGCGGCAGAGAGGAAGGAGGGCAGGGCGGAGGGGAGCGGCGCGGGGCGCGGCCGTCGCTACCGAGGACGTGAGGCGCAGAGCCCCGCGGGCCAGGGAGGGGAGGGCAGGAGCCTTCGGCAATGGCGACGGCCCGGGCCAGAGGGGAAGCGGAACAACCGCTGCCGCTGCGCGTGGCCACAACCCTGGGGGAGGGCAGCGTCGGAGCGGGGCGGGGCCCAAACGTGGCCCCTCCCATCAGTGCGTCACTCCTGAGGGGCGGGCCTGCATAGGGCTGCTGGGAATCGTAGTCCAGTCACCTGATGGGGACGCGGGGGAGGGTTGAGATTACAGAAAAAACTTGTCCTTCATTTAATTCAGCATTATATATTGTCTGCAGTTCCGTTTTACCTGCTGAAGATGCTGAGAGAGAACATCTGATCCATACATGCTTATGCATACAGGAACTTTGTTTCTGAGAACATATCCATTTAGCCCTTTGCTTCCCCCACATACACACACACAAAGACAGGGTTTTACTGTAGGCCTAGTTGTCCTGGAACTCTGTAGACCAGGCTGACTTCCAACTCAGAGATCCGCCTGTTTCTGTCTCCTAAACGCTGGGATTAAAGGAGTGCCCCACTACTGCCCAGCTCACTTTTGCTTTTTTTAACTTCCACATTAAACCAGATTATGCTGTTAAATTAAGTCCTCCTCCTAGCAAACAAAGATTTTTATCTTTCTGTATTTTATCAGCGGAGGAGTTAAGCTATGTATTATTATTCTTCAACTATGTCAATGTCTAATATCTACAAAGGACACCATTAGGAAAGAAAGAGAAAGAAAGAAAGAAAGAAAGAAAGAAAGAAAGAAAGAAAGAAAGAAAGAAAGAAAGAAAGAGAGAGAGAAAGAGAGAACAGAAAGAGAGAACAGAAAGCGAGCCAGAAGCAACCAGGGGAAAGGATTACAAGCAGGAAGGAAGAGCATGCCAAAGTCAGCAAAGACCCTGGTAGGGCTATAGAGATGGCTCAGCCATTGAAGGTTAGGCTCACAACCAAAAACTGTAAGAAGCCTTGTGTAGTGGCAGCTTGGTGTGAGAGTAGAAAACACTGGAGTACGAGAGATATGATGAAGCAAACCTGTAATTCTAGCACATGGATAACCGAGGTAAGATGGGGAAAGGACGGGCCCCAAATCCAAGAAAACAAAACAAAAACAAAAACAAACTTCACAGCAGACATGATTCAAGTCACAATGAATCTTAAATGCTATGGTAAGAAGCATGTGCTTTATTTCAAAAAGTCATTAAATGATTTTAAGCAGAGCAGCAATGTTGCCTGATTTCCCCTTTAAGCTTGTTAGATTGTCAGGTGCAGTAGTGCATGCCTGCAATCCCAGCATTTGGGAGGCTGAGGCAGGAGAGTTTAAGACCAGCCTGGATCACATACAAGGACTCATCTAAAAAGAAGGAGGAAGAGACGAAGGGGGAAGGGGGAGGGGAGTGTCAGCTAGATAAATCAATAGGTGATGGTGCTTGCCACCAAGATTCACCACCTGAGTTTGATACCCAGGACCACATGGTAGAAGAGAATTCTGACCTCCATACCAGCACCCTGTCCCTCCCCCAAAATAAAATGACAGAAAAATGAAGTAGGGACAGTAATTCCAAGAGATTCCAGAACACAGTGGTGGAAATAGAGCAAGCAGTTTGTGCTCTGTTTTGAGAAAAATAACTGCTATGAAGAGCAGAGAAAAAGACACAAGATAACTCAAAAGTGCTCGCTCACTGTCAAACACAGAAACACTTGCTGAAATGTGACATCCTTGCAGAAACATAGCTAAGTTGTCACTGGAGAAGAATGCCTCTCTCTGGTAGTTCTCCAAACCCCAGGCTCAACCCCAAACAAGGAGAAAACAGAGCGACTGAAGCCATGTTTGTCCAGGTTAAGATACCAACTTCCCTTGAAAAATCTCTAGGGTTTTGATATCTGCTCAGGAGATGGCAGTGAGGCTACAGAATACCACCGTGACCAGGAGAAACCCAAACAAAGACAGTTCTCTACAGATGAACAACTACTAAATTCACACCAGATTTCTTAGCTAGTCATGGTGATATATCCCTATGAATCTGAGGCCTGCCTGGGCTGTGAAACCCTGTTGCAAACAGGCAATAAATTATACATATCTCAAAAGCAATCATGGGTATAATGGAATAAAAACTTCAAAGTACTGAGAGAAAATAAGTAAACTTAGAAATGTACAGATAGCTAGAACAATTACCAACAGATACCTAGAAAAGATATAATTCATGCCAGGCATAGTGGTGCCAGCTGGAAATGCCAGCATCTGGGAGGTAGAGGAAGGATAAGGAGATAAAGAGTTGAAGGATTACATAGTGAATGGAGGCCAGATGAACTACATGACAGGGAGAGAGAGGGAGAGAGAGAGAGGGAGAAAAAAGGGGGAGAGAAAGTGGGGAGGAGAGGGGGAAAGGGGAAGGAGAGAAAGGAGGAGGAGGACAGGGAGGGGGTGGGAGCGGGAGAAAGAGAAGAAAGGGAGGTGAGGAAGGAGGGGAGGCAGGAGAAGTGGAGGGAAGAGAAAGGAAAAGGAGGGGAGGGATGAGTGTGGGATGACAGAGAAAGGGGAGGGAGGAGAGGGAGAGAGAAAGAAAATTAAGGTAAAAGAAACAAGAAATCAGATGAGTAACTACTACTCTCACTCTTAGGGCAGTTCTGAAATGCATACTTGGTGCAAACCATTTTATTTTCTGTAGCCTTCCAAATCCTACATTCAGCCACCTGTACTAACAGAGGATACATGTTTGAATAACATAGGATTGCACATCACTTCACATGGATGTTCATCACTTCGCTCTAATTCCATTCTCATATAATTAGCATTGAACACAGATTATTCCCTAGAATAATCTTAAATCCACTATATCCCCATTTGTTTCCCTAGAATAACCTTAAATCCGCTATATCCCCATTCGTTTCCCTAGAATAACCTTAAATCCGCTATATCCCCATTCGTTAGAGCTGCAAAGGGTCATTCTAGTTCCTAGAGCATGCAGCAATCTCCAAAATGACTAGCTAACGGATATACATTCTTGGAAAGTGACTGAGATACACATTAATATACATCTGCTTCCTCCCACCACCCTTAGCAGAGGTGAGCTGCTTCTCTGTTTTCTGCATCCAAAAGAACCTAACGCAGCTCTCTAAAATAAACAAACCATAAAAGTAGAACAAAAACTCAGAGATAATGAACAGAGCAACATTATCCATTCTCTCGGCCTGAAACCAAAAAGACCGCACACAAAACTACAAAACTGCCTGAAAATATAAAACACCTACTCAGTGTCTATCAAAGGAAGATGCTATTAAAAGCCAAACTTGGACATGTGCTTGTGTCAGAATTAGTATTATCTACCGGTCAGGCAACAAGAGTCATATCAAAGTTTGAGTCATTCATTTGCTTTTCTCGCACTTCTCAACATCCTTATCAGTGAATTCCACTCTGGATTATGCAGTAAGACACAATCTTAAATATTAACGTTAAGTTTTAAAGACTGATGAAATTTGGTTCAACTGAACACAAGGATTTTACAAACATACGTGCACACATGCACGCATGCAAAAACATGAGTATACATGCATACCCATACTTAAGCAAAGGTGGAAGTTAAAAAAAAGGGGGATAAGGGAGGCTAGAGAGATGGCTCAGCAGTTAAGAGCACTGGCTGCTCTTCCAGAGGACTGGTACAATTCTCAGCTCCTACATGGCAGCTCACAGCCATCTGTAACTCCAGTTCCAGGGGATCTGATGTCTTTATGGGTAAAGGACACTTTAGGTACACATACATTCATGCAGGCAAAACACTCAGACACAAATGAAACAAAGTTTTAATGTACTTTGACTCTCCATAGGATAAAGGACTAAGTAGTAGGATCTAGTTTTTTTCTCAGCTTTGGTTTTATTTTTAAATCTTCCTTACTTTCTCTTTCTGTGTACAACAACTCAGTTATCTTCTGCCACTGTGGGGGATCCACAGAGGTAGAGCCCCCTGAGGTGGTAGATCTACCTGAGGACTTCCATCTCAGGTAGAGTCAGGCCTGTGCCCAAGCGCCTCTACAGATAAGTCACCTCACCAATCCCATGCCTTGCTTCTTTTGAGCTTCAGAAGAATACAAAAGAGGCAGTGCTAAGGCAGGGTAAGTTCAAGAGCAGTGGTTCTCAGCCTTGTAGGTATAAGGTTATTGTGTAATTCAAATGCCGATTTCTCCCCCCCACCCTTATCTGGTTGCAAAACTTGTTCTGAATATCTCCTGTCATGAAGTTAAGGTTTAATTACTCTTTCTTAAATTTTATAAGTATGGTGTTTTGTCTGAATCTATGTCTGCATACCACTTGTGTGCCTAGTGTCTGAGGCCAGAAGAAAGCATTCAGTCCCCTGGGATTGGAATTACAGATGATTGTGAGCTAGCATGTGAGTACTGGGAATTGAACCTAGGTGCTCTGGAAGAGCAGCAAATGCTCTTACCCACTGAAAATTACTCTAATTTCATCTAAATTGTTTTACTCTTAATTATAAGGGTGTCTTCCTGTTAATTATAAATTAAAAGGTTCTATTCACAAAATGAGAATAATTTAACACTAATAAATAATGAACTTGGGGACAGATGGCTCAGAGGTTAAGAACACGGTTGCTCTTCCAGAGGTCCTGAGTTTAATTCCCAGCAACCACATGGTGGCTCACAACCATCTATAAAGAGATCTGGTACCGCCTGCTGGTATGTGAGCAGAATACTGTATGAATAATAAATTAATAAATCTTAAAAAAAAAATGAAACTCATTTTTCTATATCAATTGAGACAGTCACTTCTAAGTATTAATTTAACACAATGGAACCAACTCTACTAGACACCAGAGCACTTGGAGGTTATATAACAGAACACTAAAGTTTGCAATTACCTGACAATGACCCAAAATTTCTTCTGGGAAACCTAATATTTTCATTGTTTGTTTTTTTGGACAGGGTCTCACAATGTCCACCAGGCTGCCCATGAACTGACAGCAATCTGGCTGGCAAACACAACTTTAACCATAGGGAAGACAAACAGTTAAGTCTGAAAAGAACACTTCTTGTCACAAATGAATAGGGCTCATTTATTAGGTTCATAGGAAACATTTAACTGCATAAAACTTACAGGGAAAAATGGCCATATTTGAAAACAGCTACAAGGATCAAAGTGGAACACAGGATCGTAATGAGCAGAGTCACAGAGCACACTAAAGACGTATGTATAGTGAGCCCCACTGGCACTTGTAGGGTCAAATTCTTAAGTATCTGTGGAGAGAGGGGAACAGAAAATTAGAGACATTTAATAACTTCAGTGCTCAACTATGGATGGGTCATCTACACCAAGCTCCCACCAGTCAAGGCTCTAGAAATGTCTCACAAGAGGGGCAGAAAGAATGTAGGAGTCAGAAGATGTACAAGACAGCTGTGAATGCACACTTCTGATCCAGGAGCCATAGGTAGTTGATGGCTGCTTTCCTTATACTCTCCTTTGGGGACATGGTCACTAGAACTTTGCTTATGCCCCTGTGGACAGCCACACGGCCATGTGCACATGGACAGCACTGACTAGATTCATTAGGTTATGAAGAAAATTTAAAAGATAAGGTGTTTCCAGAGTGTAGTGGTTATCATGCTTGCCTAACACACAAGGGGTCCCCGGTTTGAAACCAGGCGGAAACATCGATTTGGTTCTTTGACTGTCTCTGACATGAACTCAATGGCTGGCTCTTTGACCTCCTCACTCCTGAGGGAGGAGCAGCCTTGGTAGCACACAGAGGAGGACATTGCAGCCAGTCCCGAAGAGACCTGATAAGCTACGGTCAGATGGAAAGGGAGGAGGACCTCCCCTATCAGTGGACTTAGAGAGGGGTAGGGAGGAGATGAGGGAGGGAGGGTGGGATTAGGAGGGAGTGAGAGAGGGGGCTATGGCTGGGATACAAAGTGAATAAACACAGCCAACATGTTCTGTATTAGAATGCATGCTAGCCCTTTAAAGACAGCAGACGGGCCTTGAAATTCGGCTATTTGGAAGCAGCACAAAGCAGCTTACTGGTTGATACTGCATGTTCCTCCATTGGCAGGTCTCCTCACTCTTCAAAGCACAGGGAGCTGCTATTTCTGACTGAGCCCAGCATCTGAAAATTGGGAACTCTGAGGAAAAAAAAAAGGGGGGGGGGAAGACGTAAGAAAGCTTGTATTTTGATTCAAGGCTATAGCTTGTCTTGCATTTCACCGGGAATCATCTGTGCTGGAATACGAGAATACAAACATTTCAACGCACAGTGTAGATGGCTTAGGATCCATCTATCCCAGGCTGGTGCCCTGGGGGCCTTTCTTACGTAGATACCTAAGAGTCACGAAACTGCAGTGGGGATCACAGAATCAAAACATTGTTTGTGAACAAATTCCATTAAAAATGTTATCTTTTTTGGAAGCATCATTTCAGAGGGGAAAAAAAAAAGGCCTATTGTTTCAAAAACATGTTCTGAAGTGTCTGAATTATATTCAGAAAAGGGAACACATCTTCAGTACACAGCTGGGAAATTTCCATATCAAACATTGCCATGAAAAGCACTCAGATCAAAACAAAGAGTATCAGAATTCTGTGTTCTCTCAGGAGAAACACTTCCTCAAAGTTTACTTAGGATAAATAATGGTGTCATTAACAGGAACAGAAAACATGGCTTAAAGAAAGTGAATACCGTGAAATAGCCTTTAACGTTCCTATCAGGAAAGGAATAAAAGAGACAAGATAAGATTAAAAAGTCCCTCCTACTAGTTACTAGCAACATCACTGTTAGCATTTGCAAGTAAGCCCACGTTTGGAGACTAGGAAGAATTAAAACCTGAAACAGCTTCTTAAATTAAAGAAAAGGCCTCGATTCTGAGGCACTATGAAGAAATTATCAAAGAACAGTACTTTCAGTTTTATTTTGTTGTTTGACAACAATTTCATGTAGCCTAAATTGGCCTTGAACTCACTACTTAGCCAAGGATAGCTGTCAACTCCTGATCCCTCCTCCATCCCAAGTTTTACAGGTGTCCATACACCTGGCTTTTTTTCCCCTCTCTCCTTGTATATTTTGAGACAGGGCCTCACCATACAGTCCAAATGACTTCAAACTCTTGACCCTTCTCTCCCAGCCACTAGAGTACTAGGATTAGAGGTATGCACCACCAAGTCCAGCAAGAATAGCTTTGTAATTTGCCCAATTCTCCACATAAAAGCAGAACTGGAGAGTGAGCCCCAGAGCTCATGAACGAAGTCTGCAACCAATGGAACAAGTACCCCACAAAAACAGCACAGGATAGAGGAAACAAAGCACTAAAACCTCAAAACCCTGTGAGCCATTGTAAAAACAGAAAACAGGGACTGGACTCTGCAGTTAAGAACATCTGCTCAGTTCTAGGACAGCCAGGACAGCCAGAGCTATACAGAGAAACCCTGTCTTGTAAAACCAACCAAACAAAAAAAGAACCTTTGCTCTTTTTACAAAGGACCCAGGTTTGGTTCCCAGCACGCATATGGTAGCTCACAACTAACCAGGTTACATGGTGCATATACATACATGCAGGCAAACATTCATACATAAAATAAATCTAAAACAGAACAGAAAGCAGCAAAGGAGAGGCAGACGGCTCTAAAAAGGAGACACCAGAGTATAACAATCTCACCACTCAGGAGTCTGGGACAAGATGATCAAGATTGTCAAGACTGGGCTGTAAACTACAAAGCAAGTTTAAGGCAACAGTGGCCTACACAGAAAGATCCTATCTCATTCCTTTCCCCTGTTAAGAGAAATGACCAGATATTACATGTCTACTCATAAAAGAACATATTACTTACACTCTTGCCAAAGGAACCAGACATGAATGAATCTGATCACATCTCTGGAGTCACCGGCTAATTCCAGAAAATAAGAGTTACAAGAGTACATTCAGAAAAGCCGGAACAGTAAGAAACTTTCAGGTCAATGTGCCTTTCAAAAGAGCTTCCAACGAAAGAGAGGACTGTTACACAGAGAAACCTGATCTGAAATACAGATAGGTAGGTAGGTAAGTAGGTAGATAGATAGATGATAGATAGATAGATAGATAGATAGATAGACAGACAGACATCGTGTGTGTGTGTGTGTGTGTGTGTGTGTGTGTGTGTGTGTGTGTACATGTGCAGAGGACATTTTTAGGACTTGGTCTCTGCTATCATGCAGGTCTTGGGGATCATGCATGCAGGTGGTCAGGCTCTAGCAAGCAAGTGCCTTACCTGCTGAGCCGCCTTACAGGCCTGTGAAGTTTTATTTTCTGACCTACGTGGCACTTATAGGCCTCCACCTTACAAGAATTCCCTAAGTCATGTGTATGTGGTTTTTCTGTGTGAGCTTAGTATTATAACAGAAAAGTTTACAAAGGAAGACAGGTTTGCCGTTCCTGTCCTTGGCGAAAGCTTGCTGCCACACCTTTATTCTTTTTTTTTTTTTTTTTTTTAATTCTTGTGGATTTTTTTTAATTATTTATTTATTATTTATACATGTATGCCTACAGGTCAGAAGAGGGCATCAGATCTCATTATAGATGGTTTGAGCCACCATGTGGTTGCTGGGAATTGAACTCAGGACCTCTGGAAGAACAGCCAGTGCTCTTAACCTCTGAGCCATCTCTCCAGCCCCACACCTTTATTCTTACTTGCAACCCTCAGGCGGTGTGCACCCCTTACCTTGGTCACAGTACATCAGTAAGTCAGGGTTGTTGACCACGATAAGGGTGTCTCCATCTTTCCTGTGCGGCCGGTGATAGCGGTAGTGCACAGGCAAAAGGGCTTGGAAGCAATCAATGCACTGTGCATCTTGCCGGGCATAAATGAGGACTTCAGATTCTTTGGACAAATAGTTGGGGGCTTCTATATTAAAACTTTCTGATACCATCACTGCCTGTTGAAGAAAAAGCAAGTGTTAATAAAGAAGAAATTATGAATGAAAAAAAAATAAGAAAAAGAGACAGAAAGTAAAACCCGAAGACTGCTGTACAGATAGGCAGGAGTATCAAATGTGCTCCCGCTATCGGCTGTTTCCAACCCTTTTCACCCTCAACTGTATATAGAAAACACAGGATACGATCTACGGATAATAAAAGTACAGTAGGGAACAACTGTTGACAAAACTGTCAACTTGTGTTAGATTAAGATGACTGGTATCATCCTGCCATTTCCTGTTCTCTGGTGAAGTAAGATGGTAGTGAGTTAAGACAGAGTACCGCAGGCAGGAAGCCGAGCAAAGGTCAGCAACTTTCTAGAGTGGGTATAAATGGAAATGTGAAAAATAATTTTATTTTTGAGGTGTTGGGGCTCAAAACCAGGGCTTTAGACACTCTAGGCAAGAGATCTACCTCTTAACAGATTTAACCACTTCCAACAAATTGTACTCTCTTTGTCTCTGTCTTTCTCTCTCTCTTTGCCTCTCTCTGCCCTCCCTCATCTCTGTCTCTCTCTCTCTCACATACACACACACAATATCTAGAGTGTCTCACTGTTTAGCTAAGGCTGGATCTGAAATTACTCTGCACCTCAGGGTGGCCTTAAACTTGGCAATTCTCCTGTCTCACCCTTCCAAGTGCTAAAATTACAGATATGCACCATCATTCCCAAACAGCAAATTACATTAAAAAAAAAAAAAAAAATCTCCGAAAGATGGTCCCCTGGATAAGAGGACTGGCCAAGCAAGTCTGACTACCCAGCTTCGACCTCTGAACTATAGTGTGCAAGGAGACTGCTGACTCCAGACAGCTTCCCACTGGACTGAGGAGCTGGCCCGGTGGTTAAGGGCACACGCTTCTCTTATCTTGTAGACCACCGTTTGAGTCCCATCATCCGTGCTGGACACTCATGAGTGTCTGTGAGCTCTAGTTCCAAAAGATCTGATACCCTCTTCTTGGCTCTGCGGACCCTACCACAAGTGCACACACTCACACAGACACATACATAAAAATATGAAAGTTGTCTTCCGACGTCTCCCTGTGTGCCGTGGAATACACACCTGCACACAACCCTAAACAAAGCAGCGGCCAGAGAGATGGCTTGGTGTTTAATAGCTCTTACAGCGCACCTGAGCTTGGTTCACAGTGCTCATGTGGGTCAGCTCACAAGTGCCTGTAACCCCAGGCCTCTTCTGGCCTCCACAGGCACCCACAGATACATACATATATCCACACCACACACACACACACACACACACACACACACACACACACACACAATTAAAAACTAAACAAAGCTTTAGCAGATAAAATTAAAAATTATGTGTTTTTTTAAAATGTGGTAAGAGTCCAGCACGGCAGTGTTCAACTCTAACCTCAGCACCTGGGAGGGTAGGGGCAGGTGGAGTTCTAGGAGTCTGGTCTACATAGTGAGTTCCAAGCCAGCCAGTGCTACATAGTCAGACCCTGTCTCAAAAACCAAGACCACCCAAACAAACAAACAAAAATGTGTTTAGAGCCATTTAAAAATAAATATCCTTAGCCAAGCATGGTGACACACGTCTATAATCCCAGCACTTAAGAAGCTGAGACAAGATTACTGCAAGTTCAAAGTTAGCCTGGGCTACAGAGTGTGGGTCAACTCACACTAGCTGTGACTCAAAAAAAAAAAAAAAGGTATGTATTCCACACTAAAAGTAATAACACAGAGGCACAGAGAATTGTTGTATTGGAAATCTGTATACACAGTAGAATTCTATGTAGACTTGGCTGGCTTCTAATTCACATGTATGCTGTCTCTAACTCCTGAGTGTTGGGCTAAAGGCATGTGTTACCACAGCTGGCTATGGCTGCATTCTAATATCTGAAAATCTGTGGTATAATGGGGAACAGAATTATTGCAGCTATCATAAGCAAGAACAATCCAAAGTTATAATGTATTTATTTAGCATATTCATGTGATACACACATGTATGTGGATACACGCACATACTCACTCACGGCTCCCTTCTCTTAGCACTCTATACAGCCCAGAGAAAGCATCAATTAGCATTAATTAGCACTGTCACAGCAAGCAGTGCAATTTTGCTATGTGGCTGTGACAGCAAGCCCCATATGCTTCCCACATTTTCTTTCTTTCTTACCCACAGGAATGAGAACCCACTAGCCAAGGTCAGGCTTATATACAGACTTACGAATCATTAAGAGAACTCAAAAGTGACCACGTTAAACCACTGTCTCAAGAAAGAGTATCTCAGCCACTACTTCAATACCTTAATGGCCACAAGGGAGCTCATTACTTTAAAGCTCTCTCTATCTACTGTTAGAAGGGTACTTAATTTCCTCAGGAGAAATTTTATGTACTGGCCTATAGCACCAGTTGTTCTTGCTCATGATGCTGCAGTAATTCTGTTTCGCTATTCTACTACAGTTTCATGTATCAGAACGCAGCCATAGCCAGGCACAATAACACATGCCTTTAGCCCCAACACTCAGGAGGCAGAGGCAGAGGCAGGTAGATCTCTGTGAGTTAGAAGCTAGCCTAGTCGATAGAGTTCCGGGCCAGCCAGGGATACACTGTGTATACTGATATCATATCTTTATTTCTTTTCCCTTTTTTTGGGGGGGGGCATCAAGAGAACAATCTGAGGTGTCAGGCCTTGTCTTCCAACTTACTTGAAACACCACTATGGCAGCCTCGCGGTCTTGACAGCTTCTGGGGCTCACCTTCACTCCTCCTCCCTCTGCTTCTCTTCTCCCCGCAGAAGCAGCGGGATTACAGACACTGCTCCTCAGCAACTGGATTTTACATGAGTTGTGGGGACTTGAACTCAGGTCCTCATGCTTCTATGGCAAGTGTTTTCACCCACTGAGCCTTCGCTCCAGACCCTTAATTATTTAATTGGCATCTTCTTTCTTACATAGTCATTTAGTGTTGTGACTTTGTTTTTAAGTAGTCTAAGCAGCAACCTACTAATTGTGAGAGTGTTTTCACTTTTCATTCATTATTTCTTCTTTCCCTTAGAAATACATTATTAGTCCCCAAATACTTGAGGACTGGAAGATGGCTGAATGTGTAAAGTGCTCAGTGAGCACACTTGCAGACCTGGGTTCCAATTTCTAGAACCCACATAAGAGCCAGACACATTCCTGCATGTCTGTACCTTTGGAGCTGGTGAGGGACGGGAGGGGAGGACAGGTGGATTCTGGTCAGCTCCAGGTTCAGTGCGGCAGTCTGAACGGCCCTCCTAAGCTCGGATGTTTGAAAGCTTGGTGGCTGTTTGGGAAGGATTAGGAAGGTGTGGCCCCGTTGAAGGAAGTGGTGTGGGGGCAGGACAGATGGGCTTTTAGGTTCCACAAACCCCAGTGTGCACTCTGCCCCCTGCTTATAGATGAGCTCTCAGCCACTGCTCCAGTAGCCTGACACAGACTCTGGAACCGAAACACCAATTTAACTTTCTTTTGTGAGTTGTCTTGGTCATGGTGTTCTATGACAGCAATAGGAAAGTAACTAAGACAGACCCTGTGTCAAGCTGTGGACTCACACAGGCACACACAGGTGCATGCACACTAAAAAGGCAGGCAAAAGGCCAGCGCGTCTTTAATATTAACAAGGTGGAAACTATTAAGCCTCAATCTCCTCAGAGGCAGAGACACACACATGTATACAGAAGTTTCTCAGTCACTAACCTTCGAACTATGCCACTGACAAGCATTTGACTGCCTCAGGGTAACTGGCTTAATCCTGACGTCACTACTTTGTTGAAGACTATGTCTGTGCCATTGCAAACAAATACTTTAAAAACTTTAACAAAATTTAAACTATTTTAATCCCAATCCCAGCATCCCTACATCCACTTCTCTTTTAAAATTCCCCAATGGCTGTACCTCTGTTATGTTTTTCTCTTGTAATGAAGCCAACTCATATGGATCCACAAAAAGTCCTGATGGAATGGAATGTTTAATTAAGAGCCGGCAGGTTTGTAAGTTCTCAATGCTCTCTCCAAATTTCACTTTTATTAAAAGGTCTCTGTAAGACAAGGACATTTAAAGTAAATCTCTTCCTTCAGTTATTAAATAAAATAAACATTACATTCATAATAGCATAGACACTATATTTCAAATTCATTTTCCAAAAGTAGATTATCATGTCAAATGAAATACAGCACAAGAGATCACTGATTAAATATTTTATAATTTATGTCATGAGACATTGCACAGCACTGGTGTGAAAACTGATGAAGATGAATGGAAAGGAATAAAATCCAAAAGTAGCCACACATATATAAATATTTACAAAAATGAACCAATATGATTTGATGGGAAAAGCCATGTGTCTTTCACCAATGGTACGAACACTGGTTATCTATATAGAAAAAGACTGATTATTTCATAAACATCTACAAAAATTAACTTAGGTTACATGAGTGCTGCTCTTACAGAGGACCTGTGTTCCGTTTCAGCACCCGGGCTCCCACAGCCTGTAACTCTAGCTCCAAGGGATCAGACACTTCTGTTCAGGTACCTGCACTCACATACACATACCCACACATACACACCTGCACTCATACACACATGCCTAAAGGCACACACATACCTGTACTCATATACACATTCCCACAGGTACACACACAGCTGTGTTAACATACACATATCCATAGGCACATACACCTGAATTTAATGTAAACATGCTCACGGGTATGTACACATACCTATAGGTATACACACCTGAAGTCACATAAACATACCCACAGGCACATATACACCCACACAAACTTGTACATGAGGTAAAAATACCTGCACTTGTATACACATACCCACAGGAATACACACATACACACACATATATATGTATAAATTTATATATATATAAATTTATAAGTTTATAATGTATATAAATATAAATTTATAAATTTTAATAAGTTTATAATGTATATAAATATAAATTTATAAATATAAATGTATAAATTTATAAGTTTATAATGTATATATTATTATATAATTATAATTATATATACTTATAATAATATATTATATATTATTATAAACTTATAATGTATATATATTATAAGTTTATAATATATATATTCCCCCCTCCCCAAGACAGGATTTCTCAGTGTAGCCCTGGCTACACTAGAACTCACTCTGTGGACCAGGCTGGCCTTGAACTCAAAGAGATCCACCTGCCTCTGCCTCCCGAGTGCTGGGATTAACGGCATGCACTACCATGCTGGCTAAAATACGTCTTCTCTAAATATTAGTTTTAAATAGGTTATAAACCAGGAGAGGAAAGTAAACACATATAATCTCAGCACTCAGGCCAATGCAGAAGGATCTCTGAAAGTTTAAAGCCAGCCTAGGCTATTTGTTGAGACTTTATCTCAAAACAATGATATGAAATAAGATGTATAATGATCCCAGCATTTTGTCCAGAGGCAAATTCTGGACTACAGTGCAGAAGGGATCCAAGCACAGCAAGGTGCATTTGCTTAAGGAAACAGCAAAAGACCAGAGCAGCTGGAAGTCACAGAACTAAGTCCAGAAAGGAGCTAATATTATAAATAAATAAATAAATAAATAAATAAATAAATAAATAATCAATCCAAATAGAAACTCCTTTAATTTTTGCTGAGTACTCAGATAAGTGTAAATAAGACATAAGTCCAGAAGACTGAAAACAGTGATCAAGAAGCTGAAAAGTAAAACAGACCTAAATTTCATGCACCATTAGAAAGCATTTGAGTCCTGTCCAATCAAACCATAAAATAGAAACATTAGGCACAGACCTCAAACAGATTAAAAAAACTTAGATAAATTAGCCTCAAAGTGAAGATCACTATAACTTTATAACTAAACAAACAAAATTTTATAGGATCAAGCTGGTAAATAAAAACGTAAATGACAATAGGAAGAGCCCAAGTCTTTAATAGAAGAAACAAAATCTACAAATAACAAAGCTCTGACAGGGGCAGCATTTAATCACATGCATTTAACCACATGCTATTGAACATGTAAACAGCCAAGAAAATATGAGCAACAACCAGAAGAACACCAGTCAACAGAAAGAGGCTGGCATGGACTTTCTGTTTTCTGTCTCGTCATGGGATATCTACTTTTAGACCTAGTCAGCAAGAAAGCCGCTACACTATCAGGTGTGGTGTCTTCGGTTGCTTAGGGTAGTTTTGTTTTTGTTTGTTTGTTTATGTCAACTTAATATAAGTTGAGCAGAAGGAAATTTCAAATGAGAAAATGCCTACATCAGACTGGCCTGCAGGTAAGTCTGTCGAAGAGTTTCCTTACCTGATAACTGATGTGAGAGGGTCCAGCCCACTGTGAGTGGTGCCAGCCCCAGGCAGCTGTACAAGATAGCAAACTGCAAGCCATGTGGAGTACCAAGCATGCACATGGTACACACACACATACATACATACATACACACATACAGGTACCTAATATGTCCAAAGATTTAAAGTTAATATGTCCACGACTTAAAGATAAGCAAAACTTTACACGGGAAAGGGAAGTGTTTTTTAATAATTATTTGTGTGTGTGTATGCATGTGTGGGCGTGTACTTGGCATGGCTCACACTTGGAGGTCAGAGGACAACCCATGGGAGTCGTTCATTCTCCCCTTCCGCCATGTTAGTCCTGGGGCAAGCACTTTTACCCACTGAGCCGTTTCACTGCCCAAGAGTTTGTTTTTGATTTTTACAGACTTGACTGTAACTTCAAAAGATGTACGTAAAATAAAATGAGTAACTGAAAGCAATTAAGGACTGAATAATGAAAGAAACTAATGACTTGGAGACAGCAATAGAAAAGTATAAAAACTGAAGCATAAAAAGAAGAAATATCAACAAAAAGAAAAAGACTGGCAGAGAAGAAGGAACTGAAGCAGCAAACTTGAAATACTAGCACACAATCTAGTAACTACTTAAATGGCAACGGGAAAGATACAAAAAATAAAATAAGTAAATAAATAAAGCCATATGACCAAAAACTGTCCAGACTTCATGAGAACTATGATCCCATAAATCCAAGAAGCTCAACGAACCTCAAGCAGGGTTAACAGAAACAAAACCACACCAAAGCATGTTACAGTCATGAAGACAAAGGCCATCAAAGCAAAAGAGCATCAGTATAGAGAACAAAACAAGAATAAGCTAGAAGAGGGCTGGAGGGATGGCTCAGAGGTTAGGAGTACTGGCTGTTCTTCCAAAGGTCCTGAGCTCAATTCCCAGCAACCGCATGGTGGCTCGCAACTATCTGTAATGAGATCTGGTGCCCTCTTCTGGCAAGTAGGCACACATGCAGGCAGAACACCGTATACATATAAATAAAAACAATCTTATTAAAAAAAAAAAAAAGCCAGAAGAGAAAGGAATTAGTCATCCAGCAGCAAAAAAGGCAAAATGATAAGAAGTCATTTCTTTTTTGCTTTTTCAAGACAGGGTTTCTGTGTGTTTCCTGCCTGTCTTGGAACTCACTCTGTAGACCTGGCTAGCCTTAAACTCAAGATCCACTTGCCTCTGCCTTCAGAGTTTGGGACTAAAGGTGTGCACCACCACAACCAGGCTTCTCTTTTACTTCTTAATTTAAGGATCCTTGGGGGCTGGAGAGATGGCTGAGAGGTTAAGGGTACTGTCCGCTCTTCTAAAGGACCTGGGTTCAAATCCCAGCAACCACATGGCAGCTTTCAACTCCAGTCTGCAACTTCAATTCCAAGTGATCTGATACCCTTATACCAATGCACATAAAGTAAAATTAAATAAATTACTTTTAAAAAGAGTCCCTTATGTACTAGGAATATTATTAAGATGTTGAGAAGTAGTCTTTTTAAAAGGCAAGATAACTAATAATAAAAATAAAAGCAAGGGGGCTGGAGAGACGGCTTAAAGGTTAAGAGCACTGGCTGCTCTCCCAGAGATCCTGAGTTCAATTCCCAGCAACCACATGGTGGCTCACAACCATCTATAACGAGATCTGGTGCCCTCTTCTGATGTGAAGGCATACATGCAGATATTGTATACATAATAAATAAATAAATAGATAGATAAATAAATAAATAAATGGAGAATAAGCCAGGAATCATAGCACGCAGCTGTAATCTCAGCAGCTGGAAGGAGGATCCACATGAGTTGTAAGCCAACTTGAGCTACACATCAATATTTTGTCTCAAGGAAAAAAAAAAGTAAATTAAGCAAAAGTTATACATATATATTCACAGCAAGCAACATTTTCTCCACTGTTATTTTAATCATTTTGTCATTCCAAGTGTGACTCACAAATGGCAAATCTGTTACTCTGTAGAAAGCCAAGCTTAGTGGCACACACCTATAATCCCAGCACTTAGGTGGATAAGCAGGAGAACCAAGAGTTACTGTGTAGCTTAGTTATCCTAAGCTACACAGCAGCTTCGAGGCCAGCCTGGACTATAATGAGACCTTATCTCAAAAGAAACAAGTAAAAATGGAAAGAAATGTTCAGTTTATCCATATTTCAACTATCATTTTTCTTGCTGTAAATTATGAGACAGTATTTTAATATAAGTACAAATCAATGAACAACTAACCTGTGGAAACCATCTTTCAAAAATTCTTGCCTCAGAATAATTTCAGAACAAGTGGCCCTCATACCTATAAAAATAAAGATGTTAAAAATGAAAATAAGCACAGTAAAAAAGAAATCTTAAATAGTTATAAAATAACTACTATAGTAGGCTTTACTCCTAGAAAGATCTAACGGCCTAACAGCCCAAGGTAAAAATTCTAAATGTAAGTAGTTTGAGCTACATATAAATTTATTTCAAGAAATACGACACTGAGGTTGAGTATACTGCCATGGGAGTTAGCTTGTCTGGTTTCAGATCTTAGCCCATCACTTTTAGCTGTGTCACTGAGTTACACCCAGTCATCTCTGTGTTTGTCCTAGGAATTTAAGACATGTAGGAGCAGTCAGAACACAGCTACCATATTCGAAGGACTTCTTTCCTATGATCCTAAGACATCATCCTGGCTCACCAAACGCTGTTAGATACATAATGGCAACTTCTGTATTCTGATGTCCAAACCTACAAATCCTGGAAGATTGTATACCTTATGAAGTGATTGTATGCCTTATGAAGATGTTGGGAGAGTTTAAAGGGGAGGAAAAAAAGAAGAAAAAGGGGGCGGGCAAAACAAGAGGCACTTGAAGACTCGGAGTTCATTTACAAACTTGGAATAGACAGAAATCTTCATATTCTATGCATATTTTGGACACTGAACCTATTACTCAGTGACTAAAAATTCAAGACTGGCAAGGCGGTACACACCGTTGGTCCCACCACTCAGCTTGGTCTACATTCCAAGTTCCAGGACAGCCAGGGTAGCACAGAGAGACCCTGTCTCAAATATTTAAAAATAAATAAATAAATAAGAAACAAAAACAAAAAGAATAACTAAATATCCAGTAGCCAGGTACCTCGCTCTAAAAGGTTGGCTAGAAATGCGTGGGAAGGACATTAAAACAGTGTGAATGATTATGATAAACCTGTTACTCAGTAATGTGAAGAAAGCATGTGATGCCGGGAGAGAGATTCTTGAGGGTCCTACCAACAGTGTAAAAGGGAAACAAGAGTTGCCGGGCGGCCTGGAAGCTGCTCAGTGAGCTCCAGAGATGCAGGTTTCGGGAGCTGGCGTAGGCTTCCCGGTGAAGCCTCCTGCTCCTAGTAAGCAACCCTCTAACACACATTCCTACTAGCAACCCTAACGATAAAAAAGTCATTGGTTCCGCAAACTGGACACTGGTACAAAGGTTACCTTTCTGGAGTGAGGGGAGGGAGAGAGAGAGAGACAGACAGACAGACACCACCTCGCCCCTTCTCTGCACGCTGTTTGAGCATTCTCACACTTGTCGGGACGCGGACGGCTCGATGACCTCTCGCACAGCACAAAGCATCTTCAGGGTTACCCTAAGCATCCCAAGATGCTCCGCGGCTGAGTTTGTTTAGTACTTTAGTCGCAGCGTGGCCAGTCCAGCCTCGGGAGGACAAAAGCCTGGCTCCAGGGCCCGGGATGGAACACCAAGTCACAGGGAGGGAGGGGAGGGCCGCACGCACGCGGCCTCCGTGGCTGACCTCCGCCCCGCGCCCGCCCGCCCGCGCTCCCTCAGCCCCTAGCCCTTTACCAGCGCCGAAGGGGGCGTCGCGTAAGCCCGCGGCGAGCCCGCCGACCAGCCCGGCCGCCCAGAGGAGCAGCGGGGCCACGGCGCCGGCAGCCAGGACGCCGGAACGCCGCCGCCCGGGAGGGGCGCGCGGGGCGAGCTGCGGTCGCGGAAGCAGTCTGAGCACGCCTGGATCGTGCTCTCTCTCACCCGTCCCAGTCCCAGCGATGCCACCCGCCCGGTGACTGGGAACGCGCGTCCCCCGGCGCGGGCGACTTAGGACCCAGGAGGCCCGCCCACGGCCCCGCCCCCTGTCGTTCCAGCCTGGGCGGGGCGAGAGGCCGCGCAAGCGCAGTCTGCGTGTCCGGGATGTTGCCTTGGGAACGATCCTGGGCTGGGACCCCCGCCGGGCCTATGGACCGGGCGAGCCGCCTTAGGACCACCCTCGCCGCGCTCAGGCCCGCCTCCTGTCGGTAGCCAGATGCATGCCGGCTGCTCCTCCTTTCTCTGAGTTCACGCCATGGTTACCCCTTCAGGCTATGGCTGTCGCCGCCTCCTGCAGCGTCAGGCTTCTTGTCGCCTCAAAGTCGACTGAATGCTCCTCTATGCAATGCGGTTGGATGAGAACCACTCTCTCACGGATGTTAGGGTAAGAAGGGAGGGTACAAAGTGTCTAGGGTAGAGAGGGTCGCCTTGCACCGATGAGGACGAGAGTAGGGAACCCCGTGCCCCCGTAGGTGCTGTGGGGAACACAGTCACTTATCGCTGGTAGGAAAAGTATATCCGTCCAGGCACAGTTAGGTCAATGTGCTGTCATTCCTCCCAGCTGCGGAATGTCTTAGCAAACTTACCTAGAGTGCTGGTGCAGATCGGAAAGCTATGAGGTCTCAAGGCGGGAAGAGTGTAATACTGCAAACACGCTATTGAGAAATATGAACCAAAAAAAAAAAAAGCCGGGCGCTGGTCGAGCACACCTTTAATCCCATCACTCTGGAAGCAGAGGCAGGTCGATCTCTGAGTTTAGGCCAGCCTGGTCTACAGAGTGAGTTCCAGGACAGCCAAGGCTACACAAAGAAACCCTCTCTCGAAACAATAATAATGATAATGATAATAAATTAAAAGAAAAACTCTATGGTCAAGACCCTACATTATTATTGCTTCTATTCACAAGTGTGGCCATTTGCTTGTGTTTGTAGACCATATAGTGCGTTTAGTAGTATATTCTAGAAAGTTTACCAACATCACACTTTAGGAGGTGAACTAGGAATAGCATCTGGTCATTGACTGGGATCAAATACAGAACACAGCAATATGAGAAGCAACTCTTAGGACTAACCTCATGGGAGTAAAAATTCACACATCTAACAGTAGGGCTGCAGATTATGCTTCTATATGACAAATCTACTTAGCAACCATAAAATTTGCATTTTAATTCAGGAAATCGTATGTATGTTATAAAACAAGTTGTAGTTTATATATATTCATATATGTACACATACATATAGCTAGGAATAAAATAATAGAAGTTAGGTTAATATTTTATTTTCTCTTTTTCTGTCCCTATTTTTCTATGATGAACAAATATAAATACTATTAATTTCTTAAAATCAATGTGCCTATAGGTGTTCTCTAACAAAACTAGGTTTATGAAGATATTATTACCTTATGCTCAAAAGTTCCAAAATTTGCAAATCACAGTCACATTTGAGCAATTCTTATAATTGAATGTACTTTGCCACTAAGGGTAGAGAAGGAAAGAGAACAGAAACTATTAATCTGAAAATATGTTTCTTTTTTTTTTTTCTTTTGAGACACAGTTTCTTTGTGTATAGCCTTGGCTTTCCTGGAACTCACTCTTCTGTTGACCAGGCTTGCCTCAAACTCAACAGAGATCCTCCTGCCTCTGCCTCCCAAGTGCTGGGACTAAAGGTGTGTGCCACGACCGCCTAGCTAAATATCTATATTTCTTTTTCTTTTCTACTCCTCTTTGTCCTCCTCCTCTTCTTCTTCTTTCTTTCTTTCTTTCTTTCTTTTTTTTTTTTTTTTTTTTTTTGAGACAGGGTTTCTCTGTATGTAGCCCTAGCTGTCCTGGAACACAGTAGACCAGGCTAGCCTCGAACTCACAGAGATCTGTCTGCCTCTGCCTCTGCCTCACAAGTGCTGGGATTGCCACCACATCTGGCATATCTGTGTTTCTTGTACCTGGAAAAATAGGACAAATAAACTGAAATAAAAGCCATGTAAACATTACTGTTTTGTTTATGGACAGTCTGATTGTCTATCTTATCTACCCTTTTTTTTTTTTTTTTTTTTTTTTTTGACAGGCAGGGAACAGAATTCTCAAACAGATGTCCTTAAACTCAGGGCAACCCTACTGAATTCTGAGATTACAGGCATAAGGCACCATGCCTGTTCAGATCTGCTATTTTTAACTGTGCTTCTAAACTATTGGTACTTCAGTTGTTACCATCAGCTATCTGGAATCATTTTGCCCTAACTGGATAGACATCATGAGTTGGAGAAATAGTTCCCTGACCCTTGAGTATCCAAGGCCTGGGAGCTTAAATAATAGACCAGATGATTATAATATCAAACACGGAGAGGTAGGGACTTAGTGTCCTGACCTAGGAGCCTGAGACATATGGCTCTTGGTACTCAGGTTGGATGCTATTGCTTTAGCATTTGGCAGCTAAGTGATGCTCAGCTTCCAGCAGCACTGATTGGCAGCAGCAGACAGTATCTCCTGGAGTTACAGTTCCTGTCGGCCTTGAATGTTGAGACAGTCCATCCCCACAATGGCTAGTATTATAGTTGTTGGGCCTGCAGTGTGAAAACCCTAAGCCCTTAAGGCCTGGAAACCTCCTGAAACTCTTCAGCACGTAGGTCTCTTAGCTTCCGCTGACTCTACTCCCGTGTTTCTGCATTGGTTACTTATTCTCCATAACCTTCAATTGCCTTGTTGGGGCTGCGGCTGCTACCACCAGAATGGAGGCCGCTACCAGTGTGCCAATGTTATCATGTTTTCCTTGTGTTGATATCCAGTCTGGTCTGCTAATACTAAAGATCAGAGGCTGGAAAGAAAAGGCCAAGCCTGCCTCGTAATGTAACGAGTAACAACGCCTGGAGCAGCACAAACAGGGGGTAGCCCAGGCAACTCCAGAAGTGAGCGGCCAGATGGATGCAAGCACAACCGTCCATGCAAATGAACACCGTGACCTGCTGTGGAGCCACCAGATTACTGTCCCTCTGTCCTGTGTCAAAACAGAAGGATCACTAATACTCACTGAGACCATGCTGCTTCCCAAGGCTGTGCAAGCTGGTGGGGGGCTCGGGATAGCAGTCTTCAGCTATGGCTCTATAGCATCCTCAGAGAAGTAGAAATAAAGGAAGGAAGGAAATCTGAGTCTGTCCAGTTACACGAGTAAAGGGCTTAAAGTTCCCCACTCCAGGCTGCCTGGTGTAAGAGAAGGACCTGCTGCCTGCATGGTCTTAACCATTCACAGAAAGAAGCCTCAACACAGGCTAACAATTCTAGTAACAGTTAACAGTACTTAATATTATTTAACAATGCATAACAGCAATTAACTCCTGCTCCAATGTCCCAGGATAATATATAGAAACCTTAGTTTTTACTAATACATAGCATTAAACAAGTATTATTTTGATTACATTCCAGACAGGTGCTAAGAGCTTAATGAAAATGGACACACATCTTGCCTTCTTAGAGCAAACAGACTAACAGGGAAAATAGATGGTAAGTAAAAATAACCTCTTGATGAATAAAAGAATTGGGGAAGCAGGCAGGCAGTGGGGCACAATCCTTTACTTCCAGTACTTGGGAGACAGAGGCAGGAGGATCTCTGTGAGTTCAAAGCCAGCCTGGTCTACTAAGCAAGTTCCAGGACAACCAAGGTTATACACAGAGAAATCCTGTCTCAAAAATAACTAAAATAAGTAAGTAAAGTCAGAAGGTACAAGGGGGGGAGGTGTGTGGATATGGTCTAGTGGGCCTCTCAGAATGTTTATTTTTTTAAAAAAGTGCTGGGGATGTAGCATAGCCACTAGAGTGCTTGCCTTGAATGCATGAAGCCTGGGTTCCATTTCTAGCATCCAATAAACCAAGCTTGGTAACACATGCCTGAAATTCTAATGGGGAAGTAGAGCCAGGAGGATCCGAAGTTCAAGGTCATCCTCCAATACATAACAAGTTCAAGGCCAGTCTGGACTGCATGAGATACTGTCTCAAAAAAGGAAAAAGTTTTAAAAGACCATAATATGTTCTATTGGTAGAGGGTGAACGAAAAATCTTTAACTGAAAAATGAAAATGATTCTGTGGACCAGCATGTCAGTTCTTGTGTTTGTAATCTCTGGTAAGAATGCAGCTCAGTAAGGGGTCCAGGCCGAATGGTGTTACCTAGCTCCTGTACAAATGACCTGCATCCCTCAGATATCCAAGGAACTGAGGCTAACCTAGGCCAAACTCAACTTCCCACGTAGCCCTCGACATCTCAAACCTCTTCAGTTAAGCATACAAATCTGGGGCCAGTCTACAGCCAGATCCGCTGAGGAGAAGGGGAAAGATTTGTTCAATACCTCAATTTGCTTGTCCTTTTTCAGGGAATTGTTGTACAGCCATCCCATTTGTATCAGAGTCGCTCCAGTTTACCCTGAATTATATGTGAAAATGAAATGCATTGCCAAGAAATGTGGAGTTCGGTTCCAGCCTCCAGCTATGATCTTAATTTATGAGAATGAAAACGAGGGAAAGAGCCGCCAACGCATCATGCCAGTCCGAAACTTTTCAAAGTTCTCAGGTACCCCTTGTTTTATCTTGCCTCCTGTCTTTTTCTCAATAGATTTTTTATTTCTGTGTATGTGTCTATGTGAGTGGATATCTACACAGACCAGAAGAGGGCATCGGCCTCCCTGTAGCTGTAGTTACAAGCCCGGGAGTTGCCTGATTGGGTAGCTGAACTTGGGAACCCTGCAAGAACAGCAAGTTCTCCTAGTGATTGAGCCACTTCTCCAGCCTTTGCCTCCTGCCCTAAATATTCTTTTATTTTCTTTTATTTATTTTTACTTTATGTGCATTGGTGTTTTGCCTGCATGTATGTCTTTATGAGGTGTCAGATCTTGGAGTTACAGACAGTTGTGAGCTGCCATGTGGGTGCTGGGATTTGAACCCAGGTCCTCTGGAAGAACAGTCAGTGTTCTTAACTGCTGAGCCATCTCTCCAGCCCCTTAAATACTCTTAAGTCACGTAACTTCATCCACTATGGTGGCATACACCTGTAATCCAAGCAATTTAGGAAGCTAAGGTAGGAAAATTGCAAATTCAAAATTAGTCTGAATAACTTGAGATGATATTGTGTCTCAAAATTAAAAAAAAAAAAAAGAGAGGTTGAGAGGGATGTAGATCAGTGGTGAAGCACTTACGTAGCATGTGCAGGATCCTGGGTCCAGTCCACACTGAGCAGGAAAAGGACAGGAAGGCAGGGAAGGAGACAGACAGACAGACAGATACTATTTTAGTTTGATGTAATGGGATGACATGTTCTTCTAGTAAAACAAGCCTGGGTTTAAATCCTGACTTTGTCAGGGACTGGCGTGTGATCTCAGTGAAACTTTTTGTTCATAAACTTTTGGTGCTGATGTTTTTATGTTGACCTGACACAAGCTAGAGTCACTTAGGAAGGAAGGGGGAATGTCAACTGAGATATTGCCCCCAACTGACCTGGGGTGAATCTTCTTGAATGATAACTGATGTGGGAGAGCCCAGCCCACTGTGGGAGGTGCCCCCCCCCCCGGGCCAGTGGTCCTGGGTGGTATTAAGAGAGCAGGCTGAGCAAGCCATAAGGGGCAACCCTAAAGCAGCATCCCTCTGTGACAACAGCTCCTGCCTCCAGGGTCCTGCGCTGAATGAGCTGCTGCTTAGCCCTTCCCCTGGGAGGAGCTTATACATGAAATGAACCCTTTCCTCCCCAAGCTGCTTTTGGTCATGGCATTTTAGCACAGCAATAGACACTCTAACTAAGTCTCCTAATCTATACTTTTTAACAGTTAGAGAATTGGTGGTTTAATATTTTAGAATGGTTATATGAGCTAAAAGATATACTACTGTTTAATAATACTAAATTTCCTTCTCTCCACCTTTTTTTTTTTACTTATAGATAACATTTTTATTAGTGTCACACAGCTGCCTTTTAAAAACTATGCCTTTTTTTTTTTTTTTTTTTTGGCCATGCAATGAATGCCTTTAGTCCCAACAGCAGGAGGCAAAGACAGGTGGATCTCTGTGAGTTTGAGGCCAAACCTGGTCTACATAGTAAGCTCTAGGCCACCAAAGGCTACATAGTCTCTAAAACAAATAACAATCATGCTATTTTTTATCCTTAGATACTTTATTCATTGGAAAGTTTTTAACATCTCTACAAAGTAATTTTAGGCTAAGAAAGTAAGAAAGGAAAAAAAAAAACATCCTTCTCTCTCCACACCAAAGTTAGGTTTGTTTGTTTGTTTGTTTGTTTAAAATGTTTTATTTGGGAGCTGGAGAGATGATTCGGGGGTTAAGAGTTGCTCTTAACTGGGTTCACTGCCCAGCACCCACATGGTGTCTCACAGCCATCTTCTAACTCCAGTTCCAGGGAATCCAACACCCTAACACCCTCTTCTGGTCTCTGCTGGCACTGCACCCACACAGTGCACACACATACATTCAGGCAAAATGCATATGAAATACAAATAAATAAAATCTTTTTTAAAAAATGGCTTTAGCTTTTGGTGTTTTGTTTTGTTTTGTTTTGTTTTGTTTTGTTTTGTTTGAGACAGGATCTCTCTATGTCACCTTTGCTGGCCAGAACTCATGAATATCTTTCTGCTTTGGCCTCTCGAACGCTGGAATGAGAGGCAATTAGAAGCGCGCACCACTATACCCAGCCTGTTGTGGTTTTTTGTGTTTAAGGCAGGAGAGCTCTTCCAAATGATAGGATCACAGGCATGCATGGGCTGTGTGACAAACTTCTCCTCAGGAGACATCAAATATGCATGTGTATTTATCCCAGAGAGCGAGCCCTTGACAGACCAAAGTGTGGATACCATCCAAGTTCAGTCTGGCATACCAGCGAGCTTCACGAGCCTCACCTACAGGCATGGGTGACAGCTCACTTACAGGAGCAGAAATGACTCAAGGACAGCTGCATCACCAAGACCCACCCCAGTACAGGCGACAGCTCACAAAGCTGGGAGCCTGGAGCACACTGCACAGCCTGCAGGCAGCTCAAAGGATGGACAGTGTCTTTTCTTTTTCAGTTGATGCAGTTGGTTTGAGCCTCTTTCAGGCAGCTCCACTGGCTTTTGTTTCTTTTCAGCTATTTGGCTAGTCTGTTCTTTTAGTCTGTTTGGCTAGTCTCAAGAGTCTTTTATATAGCTTGGCTGCCACAAACACCTTTAACCACTTGGCTATCATGGAGCTCGTGACCTCAGGATTTTGGACTATTTTAGTCCTTGCAGTAGTTTGTGATGGATGTGATTTGTATACACCATATCCTTTTCTCCCTCCTAGACTGCACCAGAGCTGCTGAACAATTAAAGAATAATCCACGGCACAAGACTTACCTAGAACAGGTGTCCCTGAAGCAGCTCGAGAAGCTGTTCGCTTTTCTACGAGGTCACTTACAGGGGCAGAGCTTGGCAGAAACGAAGGAACAGATTCAGCGGCAAACAACCATTGACCCCGAGGAAGACCTGAACAAGCTGGATGACAAGGAGCTTGCCAAAAGGAAGAGCATCATGGATGAACTTTTTGAGAAAAATCAGAAGAGAAAGGACGACCCCGGTTTTGTGTATGACGTTGAAGTTGAGTTCCCTCAGGAGGAGCAGCTGCTGTCCTGCAGCTGGGATGCAGAGTCAGCCGATGAGTTCTGAGACCTACCCACCCACGTTTCCACAGAGAACAAAGATTGGTTCGGGAAAACCTGCCAACACTAATGTACATATAAAACCAAGAGACTTACATGTACTAGGTAGGCCTATGAGAAACACAGAAAAACAGAATAGGAATCTGCCTTTAAGGAGCTGGCAATCCAAAGGGAGGGTAACTCAGAAACTTGTAGATAGATATTTTAATAATATTGCTCAGGAAAAAGATTACAGCCAGAGTTTTGATGAGAGCTGAAGAAGGTCAGAAACCAGGTCACTGGACTAGGGAAGACCCTTCCTCAGTGGAAAGAGGCCCATGGTTGGTCCCAAACTGCTACAGATGTTTTTCTAGAAATCTAGAATGAAATCTAGATGAAGCAAAGGGGGAAGGGTGCAGTAAAGAGACGAGAAGCAGGACATTTTGAGAAAAAGTGAATGATTATAGTTTGACAAGATTGGAATTAACCTGTATTCATTATGTCTCTATGTATATTTAACTCGGAGGTAGACAAGATCACCTACAAAATGCCTCACAGCTACAAATGCAGGCGATTCCCCCACAATTAGGAACTCTAAAATTACTCTGAAACCCAGAACCACTTCCTGTGAAAGGCTGGTTTGGACAGTGGAAGTCCACCCACAATGAATGAGCTATAGGCACTGTCTGTTCAGACCTGTAAAGGAGGTTAGATGTACAGAAATCTCTAACGAGGCCACTGTGTGCAGGTGTGTTTGTTCTTACTAAAACGTTAGCCGATTGATAGAAATCATATGTTTTCTACAAGGAAACTATTACTCATTGAATAAAGCTGTGAATGTAAGTGTTAAGTCTTACCGGTTTTTCTTCTTCCTTTTTCCTTTCCTTCGAATGGGTGTTTTGTTTGCCAGGGTTTGGGGTGCTGCAGGTTTGTGTAAGTTGGCAGACAAAGTAGTGTGCTCTATGATGTCATTCTCACATGCACATCAATTTTCTCTGTTCCTAGTCACCCCCTTCCCTATCCCCTAGTCTTCCTCTGGCTGATCCCCTTTTCCCAAGTCATCCCCTTTCTGCTTTCATGTCCTATGTGTTCCATTACTGTCTGTACCCCCTTAAAGTTTCTTCCTCTCCTTTCATAGTGCCCTTTCTAGTCACACACACACACACACACACATTAAAAAAATGCATAGGAGAGAACCTGTGCTATTTGTCTTTCTGAACCTGGTTTAGTTTGTTTAGCATGACGATTTCCTTTTCTCTCTGTTTCCTGTAAATACCATGATTCCATTTCTTTATGGTTAAATAAAATTGCATTGTGTGTATGTACAATTCCTTTACTGATTTACCTATTGATGGGTATCTAGGCTGGTTGCATGTCCTACTTTGGTGAATAGAGCAGCAGTATGCATGAATGTTTGCGTATGTCTGTAGGATGCTGGCCTGAGTTCAAGGCCAGCACATCTTTGATCCCAGCACTCAGGAGGCACAGGCAGGAGGACCTCTGAGTTTGAGGCTAGCCTGGTCTACAGAGTGAATTTCAGGACAGTCAAGGCTTCACAGAGGAACCATCTCAAAAAACCAGAGGGAAAGAGAGAGAGAGAGAGAGAGACAAACAAGCTGTGAGTAGCAAGCCGAGCAGCATGACTTCATGGTCTCTGCTTCAGTTCCTGCCTCCAGATTCCTGCCTCAAGTTCCTGCTCTGATTTCCCTCAAGGATATAATATAACCTGATGAAATAACCCTTTCCTCCCCATCTTGCTTTTGGTCTTGGTGTTATTTTTCACAGTAATAGAAATCTAATGAGGACAGAAAGGAAACAAAGAAGTCAATTTGTCCCTATAACATAAACCTAAAGATTCCTAAAGAAGAGACCCTAAAGACTTTACCAGAAACCCCTTACACCTGATAAAACACTGTCAGCAAAGTATCCGGATATAAAACCAACACTTACAAATCACTAGCCTTTCTATATACAAATAACAGAAAAAGAAAACATGCCTAAAAAGAAACACGTAAACATCAAACCCTTCCCTTGGTTGAGGAGCCACTGGCAGTTGTCAGCCACTGGGGAGGGAAACTCCATTTTCTTGAGCAGTGTGGTCCTTGGAAGACTGCCCATGTTCCAGTGCTGGCACTAGCTGGACTCAGTGTGTTATACAAAAAGAAGTCATTAAGGTTGGAAGGGGTTGGGGGGGAGGTGTCAGGGAGGAATCGGAGTTGGGAAGGCAGCAGTGGAGATGCTCCAAACACGTTGTATGCAGGTATGAAACTAACAAGCATTAACAAATAAGCCCAGGAATACCCTAAGGAGGTAAAAGAACTCTATAATGAATACTGAGGGGAAAAGGAGGACATTAGACTTCCCATGCTTATGAATTAGAAAAAAATTTTAAAAATTGAAAAATGTTTGTATTATTGAGAATGATTTTAAAGATTTAATGTGATCCCTATCAAAACTCTAGTGACATTCTTTACTAAAGTGATGGGGGGGGAAGTAGTACTAAAATTTATATGAAAGCACAAAAGGCTTTGAAGAACTAATGCAATCCTAAAAAAGAAAGAGCAATGGCGGGTGCGTCGTATGTGTTCTCAAACTACATTACAGAGCCATAGTAACAAAATCGACATGTGAGGCAATGCAAGAGAACAGAGGATCCATGTAGCAACAGCCATCTAGTTTTCAACAAAGGTTCTAAAAAAACATACATTAGAACAAAAAGAATGCCCCTCTGAAACAATCAGTCCTTGGAAAACTGGATACCCACACATAGAAAGATGAACTAGATCCGTATCTTTTGTGTAGACAAAAATAAATTCAAAAAAATGTAACAGACTCCATATGAGTCAAAGACCTTAATGTGAGACCTAAAGCTTAATGTGAGACCTAATGGAGGAAAACACTTTACATATAGGTGAAGGCAAGGGCTTCTTGGAAGAGGGCTCCAAAAGCGTAGGAGCTAATCCTAAACTTTGACTAAAGTTCCGTATAGAAAAGGAAACAATCAGCAATAATGAGAGAGCCTACAGTACAGCAGGAAGGGGGTGGAGATGAAGCTCAATGGTTAAGAACATATATGCTCTTGCAGAGGACCTGAGTTCAATTTCCAGTACCTACATAGGCAACATCGACTGGGGAGCTGCCCTCGTCGTGTAGGGCTGCGGGATGTCTGTGGGGAGTTTCCGTGATTGATGATTGATATATTGGGTGCCGCCCAGTGTGGGTGGTGTCCCCCCTGGGCAAGTAGTCCTGGGTTGTGAACAAGCCAGGGAGGAATACCCAAGAGGTATTCCTGCCCTGATTACACTTTCTGATGTACTATAAACTGTAAGACGAAATAAACCTCTTCCTCCCTAAGTTGCTTTTGTCAGTGTTTTATTATAGCAACGAAAAACTAGGGAAAAAATTTTGTTTTTGTTTCTTGAGATAGGGTTTCTCTGTGTAGCCTTGGCTTTCCTGGAACTCACTCTGTGGACTGGGCTGGCCTGGAACCCAGAGAACCACCTGGGATTAAAGGCATGTGTACTGTCACGCCTGGCCTAGGACAAAAAAAATTTCAAAAGAGTGAGCAACCTTTACATTACACACATTGTTACTGTACATTACACAACTAAAACACATGTATCATTTATCTATCATTGAAAGATTCTGTGAGTTCTTTATATAATCTAAGATATATAATATAATATATATATATATACATATAGTCTAAGATAGATGATTATATAAAGTCACAAAATTAAGTACTAACCCCCCAGCTGAATAAACAGTTCTCAGAAGAGGAAATACTAGTGGCCAGTAACTAATTGAGAAATGTTTCCATCCTTAGTCATCACAGAAATGCATATGAACTGCTTTGTGGCCAAACACCGGAATGGCTACCAGGAAAGCAAATGACAACAAATGCTTTCGAGTATACAGGAGAGAAGAACCCTTTCTGCACAGCGGCAGGGACGTAAGCTGCCATAGCCACTATAAAAATCTGTACAAAGGTTCAGGAAAAAACATCTAAAAACAGAAATGACCCAGCTATGCCACTCCTGGAGATAGCCTGGAAGGACTGCCTGCCTCTGCCTCCCCAAATGCTCGGATTACAGGCATGCACCACCCCACCTGGCTTAATTTTTCTTACCTCACGACTTTAGCTGAAATTTCAAGCAGAGTGGGCACCCTTGTGTCATTCCTGATTTAAAATTTCCCTATTTAGAATTACGTTGTCTATAGGCTTATCATATGTACCCTTATTTTTTTCCTTTTTATTTTTTCCTTTTTATTTACTTTACATCTCAAGACTGACCCCTTCCTCTTTTTCTCCCATTCCTCCTCCCCCCATTTTATTTTATTTTAATCAAGCAATTGGCCACTATTTACTTCAGCAGGTGAAAAGCCAATGACAGACAACTTTTTTTTGTGAGTATACTTTATTGCTTCGATTTCATTGCTTGTTGTGAATATGTTTAAGTTGTTTCTATCATTTGCTATGTCATGTGTATTGAAGACTTTATTCATTTTCTCTGGATTTTCTAGTTTATTTATTTTGGGGGGAGGTGGGAGCAGATATGAGTTTTCAGTATTCTGTAATGGTCTGCCCTGATAATACATGTTCAAGACAGAAGGAGTGTTCGACAGAGAAAATGAATGCTCTCTATTTCCTGGACACCTGACCCTCTAGGATGGGAATTCTTAGGTTAGCACATTTGATTGGGGCTGCTTCCTCATTGCCCATGACCTTGTTAATTATAGCCCAATATAGCCTGGTTATATTCCTTTCAGCTTCGGGAGGAAATTTTAACCAGAGCCTAGAAATCTATGATTGCTACTATTAAATATTTCTTAATTGCATTATCCTCTTCCCAATCATATGTTAGGTGCTAGAGTATTTTCATAGTTTGATTAGATTCTCTACTCTACCATAGCTTTAGTATGGTGGCTGTAAGCAAAGCACCGTACATTAAGGCAGGAGGATCATGAGTTCAAGACTAGCTTACCCTACACATTGAGATCCTGTCATCGAAAACAAAACAAAAGTATCTTTAGTTTATGCTAATGAAGTACAGAAGTAGAGTAGATAAATTAAAGTTTCTAAAATAACACCGCCCTGATGTGAAAGACTTGTGTGTGTTCCTGTGTCAGTTGTGAAAGTTTTCTTGGACTGGGCAGGGGTGGAAGCAGAGGCAGGTGGATCTCTGAGTTATTTATTTTGTTTTTTCTTTTCCTGAGCCATCTCTCCAGCCCTTGTTTTAGCTTTTTTTTTTTTTTTTGAGAAAGGGTTTCTCTGTGTAGCTCTGGCTATCCTGGACTCAATTTGTAGATCAGGCTTGCCTCGAACTCACAGAGATCTGCCTGCTTAGGCCTCCCAGGTGCTGGGATTATCACCCCCACGCCTGGCCCTGGATTGATGATTTTTGACAGACATGGTTATGCTTGTAATCCCAACACCTGGGGTTGGGGTTGGGGAGGCAAAGGCAGGCCAGCTATTTCTACAAAGAGAGACCCTGCCTTTAAAAAAGAGAACAAGTTAGGGAAGGAAATAAAAAATGAAATCTTAACATAATCCTCACGGTTCACTTTATCCAAAACCTGTAATCTCCTCTCTTTTCTCTTTTTCCATCACTCTCTACCACATCCACCGTAAGTGAGGTTCCCAGCCAGTGACAAAAGGAAATGTACCCACCTGTAGCGACTGTACCAGTGAGGCAAGAGGTGAGGCCAGCGTCTCCACAACAGAACACTACAGCAATACATAGAAGCTTCACCAGGGCTACATGTATGCATGTGCTCTACTTGTGTGTCTTGTGTCCTTGGAAGTCTAAAGAGGGCCTTGGATCCCCTGGGCCTGGAGTTGTGAGCCACCATATGGGTGCTGGGAATTCGAACCCAGATCGTCTACAAGAATAAGTTCTCTTAACCACTGAGCCATCTCTACGGCCCCGGCATCCTCCATCTACCACAGGCTGTCCTCAAACAGTCCTCACAGCTCAGTGCTGGAAGCTGGGAACCACAACACCCGCTGTATTTTCATCATAAGAAAATCAGGATGTAAGCTGGGCGGTGGTGGCAGGGGCCATTATCCCAGCACTCAGGAGGCAGAGGCAGGTTTGAGGCCAGCCCGGTCTACACATCGAGTTCCAGGACAGCCAGGGCTACACAGAGAAACCCTGTATTAAAAAACAAACAAAAAGCAGGAAGTGGAAGAAAAAAAAATCCCTGCCATCAGAGGGCAGTATTTGTTTTTTAATTTATCAAAATATACCTTTCACTTGGCAGCAGAAGGTAAGCAATATGCTTGATAACTTAGGCACCGTGCCTTTTTGCTGACGTCCGTGGTGGGCCTCGCTCAGGCTCTAGACACCTTTTAATAATCTTGTAATGCGCTAGGATATCTGAGCTAGAGTCCTTCTTTATTCATCCCAATCATTTCAAGCACTGACAAGATGCCAAGAACTGTTCCAGTAATCAGAATACAGAGGACAAGGCAGCTCACACGGCAGCAGGCTGCCAACGAGAATATCGTCACAAGCGCTGTGCAGATGAAGCAGGGTGAGGTGAGGTCAGTCATTACTGTCGGCAAGGAGGAAAAAGGACAACCCTAACTGAGCCAACTCTATGCAAATTACAGTTTCCTATAACCAGGACTATACAACCAAGTCACATTTTATAGAAATTTATGCTCGATGAGCTTTATGCTAACATCCAACTTTATCCACCGAGTTCTGAGTTCTTTCCTTCTGACTTCATTCACAAGGCTGAGAACTTATCACCCTGCAGGGAAGGGACCAACAGTTCTGCTTTCCCTTCTTCCAAATCAGAGGCTTTCACCTGTCTGCCACTGAGCCTGCCACCTCCTCCTGTGAGGGGACTGTAAACCATGGCTCCAGTGTCTTTGTAGAGATCTATATGCTTGGTCATCCCTACGACTGGTGGCCAAAACAAACAAACAAACAAACAAACAA
Organism: Meriones unguiculatus; assembly: GCF_030254825.1. NCBI lineage: Eukaryota > Metazoa > Chordata > Mammalia > Rodentia > Muridae > Meriones > Meriones unguiculatus. The sequence goes on from NC_083364.1 coordinate 35,767,100, forward strand.
CCTTAATGAAGAGAATACTCAGTTCTTCCATGGGTAACAGTTTAAATTTAACTAAAACATACGGGGATGGAGAGATGGCTCAGAGGTTAAGAGCACTGGCTGCTCTTCCAGAGCTCCTGAGTTCAATTCCCAGCACCCATATGATGGCTCACAGCCATGTGTACTGAGATCTTGTGCCCTCTTCTGGCGTGCAGGCACACATGCAGGTAGAATAATGTATAAATAACAGCTAAATAATTCTTTTTAAAACCTAAAAATAAGTAAATAAGTAAATAAATAAAACCCTTATTAATCGTGGGAATGGAGATGAGCATGTGCCAGGTGCAGCGGTGGGGGTCAGAGGACAATTCACGGGAGTTCATGTTCTCCTTCCTTCCTCTTTGTGGATTTCATGGATCAAACCCAAATCAGCTTGGCAGTGGGCCCCATAGCCACTGGGTCATCTCACTGGCACTCCTGCCTATGCAGACATGGGATAGTAATAACTGTTTTCAACTTGCTTCAATCTTCTGGGACTTTGGAGTACAAAACTCATTACATGACCTTCAAGCCTCTAACTCAGGCTAGCGGATTTCAGTTTTCAGAATGTTCAGACTTGCCATCACCACACAGATCACTGGCCCAGGGATTCTAGTTCCATAAGCCTCGGGTAGGACTGAGAATCTGCATTCCAACAGTCCCCCAGAGAACCACTATGCTAGGCTTTTGCTCTTCAATTGTTAAAACACACAATTTACTGCTGCAGGATATTTGATCACAAGGTGGACCCAACGGTTGTGTTGTTTACTGGGAAAACCTGTTTCTAGTTGTGGTGTGACTCATCCCTAGCACACACCTTTAATCCAAGAGCTCTCTGCTTGAATATTGTAAACAGGATTAAATGAAATCAACCAAAGGTCAAGAGGCAGAGAAAAACAACCAGTTGACAGGAAATGACAGGAAGTGAACATAGAATTATTAGGGAAAAGACAGAGTAAGAGGAAGTCAGGAGGGCAGATGGATGCACAGGAAGTAGAAGGGAGGGGCATTCAGTTTGAGGGGTCTTTTCAGACGGTATGGGAGAGGGAGAGATTTGCTTCTGGGACATCAGCTGAGTAGGAAAGTCAGCTGGGTGCTTTCTCTGCCTCTCTGAGCTAGCAGGCTTTCCACCTCAGCATCTGGCTCCTGAATCTTCATTGGTAAAAATCAAGTTATTGAGATTTTGGTAAGAATACAATCTACAATTCTCTTTTGCTCCCGTTAACCCTACCAATACCCCACTGCTCTCTGCTTATAGAACACTCATAATCACTTAATTCTACTAGATCCAAGTTGACTCATAGCGGCCTTAAACAGCCACAACCCTGGAACACTGTGGCTCACTAGTTCACCCTTACACAGGCCCTGTGCTGGTCTACAGAGTGAGTTCTAGGACAGCCAGGACTACACAGAGAAACCCTGTCTTGAAAAACCAAAAAAATTAAAAAAATAGGTGGACTGGGTTCAAGTTTATTGTCACGGGGAAATCTATTCAGAAGGAGGAGGAAAGAACGTTGCTGACTCAGGAATCATTCCTGACCCGGGAAAACAGGAGCATGTACTGGCCTGCTGCCAGAACCCCTGTAAGGACAACCAGCCAGCACTAGACTCACCCCAGTGATACCGATTTTTGTTAAAGCGGCTATTGAACTCTTGGGGGCCCCTGGACGAGGCAGTGTGCAGCCACCAAGTGAATGGGTGTGTTTGCTTAGGCCCAGGACAGATCATTCTACTTCTTCTTTGTGTGGAAAAATTAAAAAAAAAAAAAAAAAGAAAGGCTCCCCCTGCAGGGTGTGGCCAGCATCAACCTGAGGAGGAAGCTTTGCTCAATAGGAAATAAGCTACAGTGGTGAAATGGGGAAGCCTTACTGCTTTCCAGCTCGACAATTGCGAAAAGAACGGTGAGAAGTGAACACCCATCCCCACGGAGCCATCAGGGAGCCATCGAGAAATCCGCTGTGGACACCTGCGCCGCGGCATACCGGCTAGCTGCTTTTCTGTCCCTGCGATAAAGTCCTTCCAAAAGCAACTCAGGGGACAGTTTGTTGCAGCCCACAGTCTCAGGCCGCAGTCCTTGACCCCACGGAGGTCCTGGGGGCAGGGCGTGGAGGAAGCTGGTCATAACCGGGAGCGGGAGGACAAGTGCATGCTTGCTGGTCGGCTCTGTCCTTCCCACTGTCTAGCCGGCAGCCCACAAAACGGTGCTGTCCTCATTCAAGGGGTCTGACACCTCAATCAAACGCTGGGCGGGGGTGGGGGGGGCGCACACTTTCAATCCCAGCGCTCGGGGAGGCAGAGGCAGGCGGATTTCTCTGAGTTCAAAGACGGCTGGGTCTACAAAGCGAGTCCAGGGCAGTCAGGGTTACAGAGAAATCCTGCCTCAAAAAAGAAAGAGAAGAAAGGAGGAGAAAAGAAAGAGAAGAAAAAAAAAAAGGAAACAAGAAAAGAAAAGAAACCCCTCACAGTCTTGCTAGAGGCCCAACTTAATCCACCTTCAGACTTCCTTCCTAGGTGTTTCTAGATTGGGTCAAATGCCTGGCAGTGGCTACACCCTCTAATTCCAGCACTCAGAAAGCAGAAGCAGGCGGATCTCTGTGAGTTCGAGGCCAGCCTGGTGTACAGAGCAAGTTCCAGGACAAACAGGGCTACACCTGTCTCTCAAACAAACAAAAACGACTAACCATCCCATTCGCACTGGAGACCCTAGGAGACGTGGGGAATGACAGAGCGTTGGTGGCCTGGAAAGAGCTTCAGGCTCCAGGACTAAGTGAGAAAAGCAAGTTGCCGGACAGAGAGAGCAGATTCTGAACCTTTCCCGTCCCCTGCCCCACCCCCACCCTGACAAGCCCAGCGCAGGCAGCCAGCAGCGGAGGGACCTGGCCACGGGGCTGTTTTTTCAGCATTTAAATGCAAGGACTTGACTCCCGCCCCATTCCTTTTACTTAAATCCCATCTCTAGACTCTGTTATACTTCTTTCCCTCCCTTTGTTTGCTTCCCTCTCCACCCTCACATATATAAGTCAAGCACTGGACTTTTGAAAGAAAAAAAACTGTCCTGCCAGCCGGGTTCCCTGAGTTCAGCTGCAAGCCTGCCCCACGCTCCTGTCCACGCCAGCACCTGAAATGGTTGGCGGAACTTCCACTACCCGACCGCTCTTCCCCTTAATTAAACCCAGTTGACCATTTCACTGCACCGGTCCATCTTGAATTCTCTCCCTGATCTTTCGCCTGCCCGTGCCCCCGACGGCCAGGATTTTGTACCTCTCCCCAGGCTCGGATTCTGACCGTATTCCCTAACGACAGGAAGACGCGGACACGCTCCGCGGATCCAAGTTCACTAAAGAATGAAAAACACAAAAAGAAAGCAGCGGAACTGCCATTCCTGTGAGTGGGTGGGCGGCTTGTGACACTTCCTGCGGGGTACGGCGGCCACTGTTGGCCGCAGGACAGGAAGCACCGGGGAGGCGAGAATATCAACCGTTCATCTCAGCATCCCTCCACCCCCGGCCTCCCGCCTTGTCCGCGCAGTCCCAAACATGGCCAGTAGGAGGCAGGAGCGTTCCAGGGGCTTTCTGTGAGCTCCTTAGGAGGAGTTTCTGGTACGGTTATGCAGAAGAGACTTGGGAATGGGTGAAGCGAACAGGAGGTGACCTAGCGTTTGGCGAATGTCAGAGGCAGCCCTTAATCCGTGGCCAAGGGTCTTCAGAGCTCACTGGAAGATATAACTGATTTGTGCATTTTTTTTCAACCCCCTCCCGCCAAGGGCAAGAATGCATTAAGAAAACATCACATGCTGGAAAGATGGCTCAAAATTGAGAGCACCGGGTGCTCTTCTAGAGGACCCAGGTTCAATCCCCAGCACCCACATAGCTCACAACTGTCTGTAACTCTAAGGGATCCGACACCCACATACAGACGTACATGTAGGCAAAACACCAATTCACATGAAATAAAATCATTAAAAATTTTAAGCTGGGCATGGTGGTTCACACCTTTAATCCCAGCACTTGGGAGGCAAAGGCAGGAGGATCTCAGTGTGTTCAAGGCCAGACTGGTCTACAAAGTGAGTTCCAGGACAGCCTAGGCTCTGTTACACAGAGAAATCCTATACCAAAAAAAAAAAAAAAAAAAAAAAGCACAACACAACAACAACAAAAAAAGAAAAGAAAATGTCAGACAGTGTTACTGTAACTGTCAGTGTTACTGTAACTCTTTTTTTTGCTTTTTATTCATGTGCTTCTGTGAGGTCAGAAGAGGACATCAAAGCACCTGGAACTGGAGGTGTGAACTGACGGATGGGGTGCTGGGAACTGAACCCAGCCCTCTGCAACAGCAGCAATTAACCATTGAGTCATCTCTCTAGCTCCCACTGCCCTCCCCCTTTTAGAGAGAGTCCTGCATACCCCAGGGTGGCCTCAGCCTCACTATGTAGGTGAAAAATAACCTTGACCTTCTGATCCATCTTAAGTGCAGATAGGGGTAATTTCGGGCCGGCCAAGGGTATGAATAATGACACAGACCTTTTTAATATTTTAGAGCTTAAGTGTTCCAGCTGGGCAGGTTCCCAGCCAGCTTTACCCAACTAAACCTGGCTATGTCCCACCATGTGGCTAGCTAGCTCTAACTCTCTGTTCCTGTTCACTTGGGACCATCCACCTCTGTGTCTCACCTTTGCTTTCTCTTCTCAGAGACCTTCTCTCTCCCGGAAGTTCCGCCTTCACCTCCTGCCCAGCTATTGGCCGTCAGCTCTTTATTACCTCTAATAGGAAAGAGAGGAAGTATGACTGTTTACACAATGTAAGACTGGTGCTGGGCCACAGAAACAACCATACCAAAATCTGGTATTGTAGGCTAGCACTTGGGTCTCTGCGGGTTTAGCAATCAACAATCGAATGTACAGAGACATAATTTCACACAGTGTACCCCATGTAGTCAGGTACCCTACCAACAGAGCCACCTCCCAGCCGAGGTTTTATTGTCATTTGCAATCCTTCCTGTCCCTGTACTGAATATCAAAGAGAGACGCTTAGCCACACCCACTGACATTATATCTTCCACTTAGGGATCACTTTTGTGGTTGTTTCTGTGCTATTGTTACAACTTAAAAACAAACAAGCAAACAAGCAAACACAAAAGGCCAGCAGGGTCCACCAGCTGTAAGGGGCGCATTCCTTAGATAGGATCTCCATGCTGAGCTGGCTAGACGGCCTAAACCAGTGCACATGCTCTCTGAGTGGTGAGCCAGGCAGGTCACCGCGTGCTTCCGAGGGCGCTGGGACAGGCACCGTGGATGTGAGGGATTTCTCTCTGGGGAAGCTGGTAGAGTCTAAGATGTGTGACCTCTCTGGAAATACTGAAGCCCATACCCGGCCATTGCCAAGCGGGGTCACAGAGGCCTGGGAACCACATGCTATGGCCAAACGGCCTTCCAGCCTGTTCTAAGTGGTCCTGCAACTCACTGCTGACTCCAAAAAGACTTTTGTCTTGGCCCTAACTGGGACTTGACAGGATGACATCAGCCTCCTTGTGGGAGAACGGGTAGGGGGGATGGGGGAATGGGGGGGTGCCTAGAAAGACAGAGACCTGGCGCTTCATAAGGCCACAAAACATGTTTTCTGTTGCTTTCTTTCTCTGTAGGCATAGGCACTGTTTTTAAACTCTGCTTTATTTGAGGCTCCTTATGCCTCTAACTCCCTTCCAACCCCTTACCCTAGTATGAGAGAAAGAAGGTTGGAAGGGAAAGGGGATGTAGACCTCTTTAGACTTAGTTCCAGCTGGTTAGGGTCGTCAGGTTCTCCTGGGGTAATACCAGTCTCAGCCGTCAGAATGTCCAGCAGTCCAGCAACAGCAAACTGCCGCAGCGGAAGGAACAAGCAGCTCTCTTCCTCCTCCTCTGTCCTTCTCTCCAAGCCCTCTCTGTCTACCTGTCACCTCAAACCACTTTCTTCCTCTCTCTGGGCTCTTATGTTTATGCTCTCCCAGAGTCCTCAGAATTCCACTAACTCCAGCTGGCAAAGACCATGCCCTGCACGAGGCAGTTATCAGCTGTGGACAAACTAAGGCAGCCCCATATCCTATGCTTGGGATTAAAAGAAAAACACATTTACGTAACATAGCTGAGTTTTTAAAGAAGCCAAAACTTCCGTTACATGTATCTGATAATAAACATTGTACACATGTGACCAAATCTGGGCTATTTACTTTCCTTGTGGCATCAAGGTGGCGGGCCAGTAGACCCTAATAGTTATAAGCAGCCAGTTTGCCTTAGGCTGTTTCACATGTCCTGGTAGAGGAAGCATTCTCTCCTTTCCCCACTTTGAAGGACCATTTTCTACAGCATGCTTTATACGCAAGGTGTGTTCAATAATTAACAAGCCCTTTGGCAAATTTTCTTAAGCTACATTGTAACACTTAGGTAATTCTTTTTTTTTTTTTTTTTCTTTTTTGGTTGTTTTATTTTAGACACAGGGTATCACTATGTAGCCCTGGCTGACCTAAAAATTGCTACATAAAACAATTACTTGAATTTCCTTGAATTCAGAGATCTGCCAGCCTCTGCCTCCAAGCGCTAGGATTAAAGGTGTTCTCCACCATTCCAAGCCTTTTGTTGTTTTCGTTTTTTGAGGCAGGGTTTCATTGTATAGTCCTAGCTAATCTGGGGCTCACTATGTAGACCAGGCTGCCCAGGTACTCACAGCATTCTTCTGCCTTTGCAACAACAGGTATGTGACTCGATTTTTTTTTTAATGGTTTTTCAAGACAGGGTTTCTCTGTGTAGCCTGGCTGTCCTGGACTTACTTTATAGACCAGGCTGGCCTCGAACTCACAGAGATCGCCTGCCTCTGCCTCCCTGAGTGCTGTAATCACAGGTGTGCACCACCAAGTCCGGCTGTGACTCACTTTTTGAAAAATGTTTCTATGACATATTTGAAGAATCAATGCCCCTGAAAATATAAAGCTGGATGCGGTGGGGCATGCCTGTAATCCTAGCACTAGACACGGTTTCTCTTGTGTAGCCCTGGCTGTCCAGGAACTCTCTTTGTAGACCAGGCTGGTCTCAAACTCATAGAAATCCATCTGCCTCTGCCTCCCCAGCACTGGGCTTAACGGCATGTGCTACCATGCCTGGCAAGTGCTTGTTTTTGTTTTTGTTTTATTGACTTTCGCTGTCCTATTCCTGATTATGTAAATTCTTTATATGTGCAGACAGTGAGTCTGCCAGTGGATACACACATTCTGGGTCTCTTCTCCCAGATCAAGGCTTGCCTTTTTTATTTTTAAATAGCGTCTTTAATAGATAATCTCAATTAATCATTTATTTTTCTTTTCTGAGACAGTCTCATTCCATAGCCCAGGTTCACTTGATTCTGCTGTACAGCCCAGAGTAGCCCTATTCAAAACCCCTCCCTTGCTTTGTTCTTCCAAGTAATGATCTCAGTTTTCCTGTGTGTTAGGACGAGCATGCACATGTGCAAACACACATGTATAGGCCACAGCACAACCTCAGGGGTGCTGTCCACCTTCTTCGAGACGTGATCTACCATTGTCCTGGAGCCCACCAATTAGGCCAGAATGTATAACTAGTGAGCTCCGAGGAGCCTCCTAACCCCTCATCCCCAGCACTGGGGTGTCCTGGACATGGACCTGGGTCCATCCTTGCAGAGCAAGCACTCTTCCAGTCCCTAGCATTCTTCACTGTACTACCATTCCTGGCTCCTCCCTCTACCTCTTCTTTTCCTTTCAGGTTTTTCCAGACAGGGTTTCTCTGCTTAGCCCTGGCCATCTTGGAACTCCCTCTGTAGACCAGGCTGGTTTTGAACTTGGGAATCCGTCTGCCTCTGCCTTCTGAGCACTGGGTTTAAGGGGTTTGCCGCCACTGCCCAGCTCATGGGTTTTCTTTCATTTCCCTTAGCAATGTCTCATACTATTTAGGTCTCTGGAACATTCTTTGTTAGATTTATTTCTAGATATCCAACTAGGTTTTTTGTTTGTTTGTTTGGTTGTTTGTTTGTTTGTTTTTTGTTTTGACAGGGTCTCTCTCCACATAGCCCTGGCCCTCCTGGAACTCACTATGCAGACAAAGCCTGGCCTCCAACTCACAGAGATCTACCTGCCTCTGCCTTCTGAATACTGGGAATAAAGGCAGGGACCACCTATCCTGGCTTTTATTCAGCAGTCTTTAAAGCACTATTTTAAATGCTTTCAATATTTCCCTTTGCTATTGATTACAGAAATATATAGAAATAATGCATATTAACCTATATTTAATATTTGTATATTTTATCCATTTGTATATTTTTATATTAACCTTCTGACTAGCAACCTTATTAAATTTATTTATGGATTATTGTGGTAGTTTAAATAGGTATGGCCCCCATAGACTCATGTATTTGAATGCTTGGTCCATAGGGAGTTGTACTATTAGGAGGTGTGGCCTTGTTGGAGTAGATGTGACAGTTTTGGAGGAATGATGTCACTGTGGAGGTGGCCTTGGAGGTCTCAAGTTATGTCCAGTGTAGCCAGTCTCCTTCTGCTGTCTGTGGGTCAAGATGGAGAACCCTTAGGTCCTTCTCCAGCACCATGTCTTCCTGCATGCCGCCATGCTTCCCAACTCTTAAAGTTACCTCAAATTAAATGCTTTCTTTTATAAGAGTTGCAGGAGGCCAGGGTGGTGGCACATGCCTTTAATCCCAGCAGAGGTAGAAGCTGGTGAATCTCTCTAAGGTCGAAGCCAAAGAAACCCAGTCTCCAAAAACAAAAACACCAACAAAAGAGTTGCCCAGTTCATAGTGCCTCTTCACAGCGATGAAATCCTAACTAAGACAATTCTGGCGCTTTATTTGTACATTGTTGCAGAGTTTCTATGTATGTCATTATGTTACTGTGAATGTTTCTGTCTCTTGTCTTTTTTTTTTTTCTCCTGAAACAGAGCACTACTATGTTGTACGATCAAATATTGAAGGGCTTAGGGGGCTGGGAAGATGGCTCATTGGTTAAAACTGCTGGCTTCTGTCCCAGAGGGCCTAAGTTCAATTTCCAATGGACTCACACCATCCGTAACTCCAATCCCAGCACGCCTACCGCCTTCCACCCTGCCCATTTACAGGCCTTTTAATCTGCCAATCAGGGATGATGGGGATATTCCTTCTCATTACATGGTTACAGGAGACAGTTCAGCATTATTAGCAATGCCGGTGGCAGGTCAGAAACCAGATCTCAAGGCATGGAAATCAGCATTTGGATACATAGCACCAGACCAACCCCCAACAGCTTATTAAAGGTGTCATTCAATAGTTTTCTGCTTTTGCAAGGTCATTTGAAGGCCTGATATTAGGATTATGCTTATCTTAAAACAAGTTGGGTGGGGCATGGTGATACACACCTTTAGTCCCAGCACTCAGGAGGCAGAGGCAAGTGGACTTCTGAAGTTGAAGCCAGCCTGGTATGCACAGTAAGCTCCAGGACAGCCAGGACTGTGTAGAAAACCCTGTCTCAAATAAACAAATCGGACTGGGCATGATGACACATAGTCCCGATACTTAGAAGACTGGGGCAGGAGGATTTCAAGTTAGAGGACAATCTAGGCCACATAGAAAGAGCCTGTCTCAAAGCAAAACAAACCCAAAGTTGGAAAGTACTCCTTTCTCCGCTATTATTTAAATGTTCTTGAAGAATATGTTTCTCCCTGAAACATCTTGGGTCTCTGGCAAAGCCATCTGGATGTGGAGTGTTCTCTGTGGGAAGTTTTAATTACAGATTCAGTTTATAGTGATGTTCAGGGTTTCCCCCCCTCTTTTTGTATCCATTTTACTTGCGTTAAAAAAAAAAAAACTTGCTAATTTCATTCATTATTGTTCAGTTTATGCTGAGGCAGGAATATATCTTGAGCCCAGAATTTCTGAGCTGGCCTAAGAAACATAACAAGAATTTCTTCCTCCCTCCCTCCTTTCCTCTCTCTTTCTCTCTCCCTCTCCCTCTCCTCTCATTATGTAGACCAGGCTAACTTCAAACCCATATCAGTCCTCCTGAAAGCTGGGACTGAAGGCCTGTACCACAGTCCCTGAAATTTTAAAACTGAAAGAAACAAAAGCAATACACATATCATTCAACTACTTTTTCAGCAATATAGCAACATTCCAGTTTTCATTTTTACTTCCTTTTTTTTTTTTTCTGGAGTTTTTTGTTGTTTTGGTTTAGCTTTTGGTTTGGTTTGGTTTTGGTTTTGGTTTTTTGAGACAGGTTTTGTCTGTGTTCTGTGTAGCCCTGGCTATCCTGGAACTCACTCTGGTAGGTCAGGCTGGCCTCAAACCCAGAGATCTGCCTGCCTCTGCCTCCCAAGTGTTGGGATTAACGGTGTATGCCAGCACACCTAGCCTAATTTTTATTTCTGATATTAGTAATTTGTATATTTTTAAAGATAGGGTTGTACTGGCCTGGAACTGATTATGTAGACCAGGATAGCTTCAAACTCCCAGAGATCTCCCTGCCTTTGCCTCCTGAGTGTTAGGATTAAAGGCATACAGCTAGCTGGTAATTCACATTTTTCACTCAAGAGATTTTTAGAAGAGTTGTAAAGATAGTAAGGAAAATCCCGTGCATCCCTTGACCACTTTGTTTCCCTAATATATTTGTCAAATCTGAAAAACAGCATCCGTGTGCTGCCATTGGTTAACTCCAAGATTACCCATACTTCACCAGAGTTTTACCAGTGACTTTGTTCCAGAATCTAATCCAGAATGCTGCACTGCATTTAGTTTAGTTTCTGTCTTTCCTTGTTCCTTATGACCACGATAATTTTGAGAACTATTGGTCTGCTAGTTTACAGAATACCTCAGATTGAAGTTGTATTATGATTTTCTTATTATTGGCCTGTGCTTGAAATCAGGCAGTGGTGACACACACCTTTAATTCAAGCACTCAGGAGGCAGAAGCAGGTGGATCTCTGAGTTTGAGGCCAGCCTGGTCTACAGAGTGAGTGCCAAGATAGCCTGGGCTACACAGAGACATCCTGTCTTTTATGTATATAATTTATTTACCTTTATTTAATGTGCACTGGTGTTTTGTCTGCATGTGTATTTATGTGATAGCGTCAGATCTTAGAGTTACAGACAGTTGTGAACTGCCATGTGGGTGCTGGGATTGAACCCAGGTCCTCTGGAAAAACAGAGGACTTTAATGGTTGAGCCATCTCTCCAGCTCCTAAGAGAAACCCTGTCTTGAGAAAACAAACCAAACCAAAAATCTCCAAAAAGATTTATTATTTACTTATGTGTGTGTATGTGTGCCATGTGAGTGTGTGTGCCAAGGCCAGAAGAGGGCAGGAGATGAATTGGAGCTGGAATTACAGGCTGTTGGGAGCTGTCCAGGCCTGGGTGTTAGGAATCTAGCTAAGCCCCGTCTGCCCCAAAAGCAGGAAGCATTCTTAAATACAGAGCTGTCCCTCCAGCACCTGCCTTTCTCTTCCCATATTCTGCCTTTTGAAATGAATCATTAATTCCAGCCCAAAGTCAGGAGACTGAGGACAGAGTGGGGGAGAGGGCAGTGGGAGGGGACTAAACTTTCCCTTAAGGGGCATTTGTATACACTGCCAAAATTCTGTAAGGGAGATTTTCCTCCCTCGTATTTAAAAGGGTACCTACATAACATAAATGGATGCAAAGGAGCGTGAAGACTAGATTTAAAAGTAAAGAGGCTGTGGACCAGAGTCAGGGCTAAACTGATACTGTTTCATTTCTTTTCAATTCAGAGATGAGAGCTTGAACATTTGCCTGTGGGAGAACTAAATCTGTGACCGTTTGCTATTCTGTGTCACCCAGCTCTGGAACCAAAAATAAAAGGAGGCAACTGTGTTACATTACGAAGCAAATGCACAGACCACACAGGAACAGAAACTGAGTCCTCTCTTGGGACCTCACTGATTAAGAAAGCTGAAGGCATGGGGGGGGGGGGGGTTTACTACACTCACCCTGCTTGCCACGGCCCGCATGTGACAGTACTTCAGCCATCACGAGTCACAGCTCTAGTCAGGTCTCAGCTCTCCAGGATTCGAAAGTCAGACAAAGTACAGGCATCAGAGATGCAAATGAGGACAGAGAATTTAGAAGTGACAACCAATAAGGAAAAGAAATGAATAAATAACACAAAGCCCCCAAACCCCAACGCTGTACGTCTCCACAGAGCTAAGCAGTACCCAGCACCAAGCTGGGAGTCTGTTTCCTGAGTGGATGAGTGGCCATTTCCTCCTTGACAAACCCTGAAGAGCATGGGATCAAGGGTACAGTATTTCTATGTGTTCAGACATAAGCAAGCCAAAAAAAAAAAAAAAAAATGACTGCGCGTTCTTAACGGTTGGCGTGCCTGCTGCTCACGGCACTGAAATCAGAGAAGACCCTGAACTGCAGTAGCAGCTCTGGGGTTGGAGGATGTGCAGGTGGGCTGACGAAGCTATTTCTCTAAGACACCACTTGACAGGAACCAAGAAACCTGTGGGCAGTTCTCCAGGGATTACCCTTTGTGCTGCTCAGTAACTTGTAACCTCTCTCTGGCTCTGTCCTCTCCACTTGCTGTTGGCTGGTTTGGGAACTAGGGGAGGGGAATTCCCCGGAACTCCCACAGAAGGGTAGGTAGGGCTGAGAGCCATGGGTCTTATGAAAGTTGCTGGACTTTTCGGCAGCATCCAGTTCCATGTTGAGTTAGGTAAAACTCTCAAGCTCTCAAGCGTGAGGAGCAAGAAGATCCATATAGGTGTTCCCAAAGCGGTGAGTAGGGACGGTAAGACCTGCCAGGTATGGTAGCCCACAGCTGCATTCCCAGCACTCAGCAGGAGACTGCTGCCTGCCTGGGCTATAATAATTCCAGGCTAGCCTGATCTAAAGTGTGAGATCCTGTCCTGGCTGGTTGACACCATGACACAAGCTAGAGTCATCTAAGGAGAGGGACCCTCGATTGAGAAAATGCCCCTGACAGATTTGTGTGGGCAAACCTGGGGTATTTTCTTGGTTGGCACTGGGGGATGGTGTCATCCTTGGCCCGTGGACCTGGGCGTTATAACAAGAAAGGCTGAGCAAGGCCTAAGGAGCAAGCCAGTAAGCAGCACCCCTCCATGGCCTCTGCATCAGCGCCTGCCTCCAGGTTCCTGCCCTGTTTGGGTTCCTGTCCTGACTTCCCAAAGCAATAGCTTGTGCTGTGGAAGCAGGCTGAAATAAAGCCTCCCGCTGTTGCCCTTGGTGGAGGTGTTCATCACAATAGAAACCCTAACTAAGACAGATCCTGTCTCCAAAACAAAAGCCAGGGCTGGAGAACTGACTCCATGCCTAAAGTGCTTGTCCTGGGAGCCTGAGGGCCTGGGATCCAGCATGTGCATAGAAGGCAGGCGTAGTAGTGTATTTCCCCGTGTGCTGGGGAGGCCGAGGCAGGGGGATGGCTGGGTTCAGTGTGAGACCTTGTCTCAGAAATAGCGATGGTTTACCAGGTAAAAGAACTTGCTACATAAGCGTGGTGGCCTGAGTTCATCCCCAGAACCCACAATGGAAGGAGAGAACTGACCCCTGAATGCTGTTCTCTGACTCCACATATGTACCAGGGACAAACATGCTTGTGTTCACGCACACACCATACCCCCACATACACAAATAATAGCAATCATAATAATAACAATGTAATTATACTAATAAGTACATTATATATTCTAAACATATACAGATATAAATGTGTGTATATATTATATGTTGATACATAATGTATTTATAAATATAATATATATAATTATAGATTATGTTAACATGTATCAATATACACAGAATTATATATGTAATATACATTGTAATGTGTATTCATATACATAGTATATTATAATATGTCTACATGGCATATTAATACATGTTAATAAATATGCATATGTTTATAAATATAATGTGTAAATATAGTATATATTATATAATATGTAATAGTATATAAGTATAATGCGTATGTTTATTAATATATAAACACATACTATATTAATAAATGTAGAATTAGCATTTTAGTATATGAGTAAATATATTAATATTATATGTTATAATATAGTACATTGTAATCATATTTTATTGTATGTTATTATTTATAATTATATAATTATCATGTGTTATTAATTATATATTATATATACATATATTATATATTATAAATGTATTGTAAATTATAATACAAATATATATTTATATGATAATAAAATTACTTTTTAAATATTAAAGGAGAGAATGTTTGAAGAAGTTAGGAGACCACTTCTGGCCTCCAAGCACAGGAACACACACACATAAAACAATCAAAAACAAAAGTAGCCTGATTATCCACACTGGAAAATCAAAGGTAAATGCAATATCATCTTGTCATGACCTCACAGGAACACAACCAAGAAGAGCATCTTCAATGAGTAAGTGTTTCAGAAACAGGATGTTTTGGGCATAGAAATAATATTAAGGACACCAAGCCAAGCACCACAGACATACAGGCTAAAACAGGTCTAGCCTGTTCTAGGGACTTCAGCTCATGAGTGGAAACCACATAGACAGACCAGACTACTCCCTGAAAAGGAACACTTTCCAAGGACAGGTTCAAGAGATGTTTAACTTTTTGTGTGCAAACATCCTGGCTTGTGGTTTACAGGGAGTCCCATTGTCCCAGGCTGCTGGGTTTCCCGTGCATCTGGCACCATCTTCCTGCAGAAACATTCTGGCAAGGCAGTCTGGGCCCTTTTCCCTTCTCCTCCTCCTTCTTCAATTTTTTTGTGTATGGGTACATGTCTTGCCTACATGTCTGTGCGCCATGTGCATTCCTGGTGCTCACCAGCATGCAGAGGAGGGCTTTGGGTTCTCTGGAACTGGAGTTACAGACAGTTCAGAGTTGCCATGTGGGTGCTGGAAATGAACCCGGGTCCTCTAGAAGAGCAGCCAGTGCTCTTAACTACTGAACCATTTCTCTGGCCCCTGTCTAGGGCTTATAATGAAGAACTTCAGACACTTGGGCTGCAGTTGCTGATAGAGCATAAGGACAGAGTAGGAGTAACAGGTAACCAGCTCCAGTGAGCAACCTACAGAACAAGGGAGAAGGTGACCCAAAAGCTAAGGCAGCAAAGAAAACAGACACAGTGTGGAAACAGAGATGTCTAGCCTTCTATCCCATTCCTGTCAATTATTTGTTGTTGGCAACAAAATGCGTGTTGGGCTAAATAATGTTTGTTATTTGCCCATGATTATCATGGCGGTATTATTTAACCCACTATCACAATCGATAAAACACAGACACTGGTTAGATTTTATAGTTGCCCTAAAACACCTTGGGCTGGGCAAATAATTCCATCTACACTATTTCAATAACCTTACTATCTATCTTCCAGCCTCCATCCAATGCCATCTGCCTTAACCATCCTTATCTGGGCTATTTGCCATTCATAATCTTATAAATACTTGCTTTATCCTTCATCTGGGCCTCTCCACGACATTATTGAAGCTCTAACTTCCGGTTTCTTCTCCACGCTAACCTATTGTGGCCTCCTTCTTCCTCCTCTCTTCCTCTCTGCCTATTTCCTGTGATTCTCTTGAACCCAAAGTCCGGGAACCTCAGCCACGCCTCCTACCCCATTCTGCCCTGTCCCGGTTTTAGGCCTATAATCAACCAACCAGGTGGAAAGTCCTAGGCAGGTTTACACAACAAGGACAGGTTTATCCAGGCAGTAACCAGATCTTGGGGGCCAGTAGTTAGCATCCAAATACAAGCATCAGACCAACCCCCAACAATTACTAGATCTGATGGGTTATATTAGATATTAGAGCCAATGCATCAACAGAAGTGACCTTTGGGTCCCATTATGTTGGCTTGTTACACACTGAGACCTAATGGATATTACAGTGCATTTGACAGACTTCATTAAAGTTGGTCCAGAAGTCAATGAAACACAGTTGGTACTTCTGGTTTAAAAAAAAAAAAAAAAAAAAAAAGTAGGGAGACGACTTTAGAAACAAACTGCAGGGGCTGGAGAGATGGCTCAAGTCAAGAGCATGCCTTCCTAGAGGAGCAGAGGTTGGTTCTCAACCCCCAGGTCAGGAGGCTTACAATGGCCTGTAACCCCAGCTGCAGGAGATCCAAGGATTTATTCTGGCCTCTGTGGGCAGCCACACTTATACTACACACTCAAGAGCATGTACACACACACACACACACACACACACACACAATCAATCAATCAATCAATCAATATTAAAATCTTAATTAAAAAATAAATCCCCTTAGCTGGGCATGGGGTCATATGGCTGTAATCCAAACACTCAGGAGGCAGAGGCAGGTGGTTTTCTGAGTTTGAGGTCAGTTTGGCCCACAGAGTGAGTTCCAGAGGATAGACAGGGCTACACAGAGAAACCCTCTACAGAATAAAACAAAAAACAAAACAAAACCAAAAAAACTTTAAAAAAAGAGAGGAGGGGGAAGCTCAGTATGACTGGGTGAGGGCCAGGAAGGGAAAGCATGACGCTTCTGAAAAGTCAGAGATCTAAAGGGCATTTTCTTTTCTAATCAAACGTTAAGATCAAAGTGGGATTTTCATTTTTGCTGTCTCTCTTGAGAGAAAGGATGTTCTCCCCCTTGAAACAGTCACCTGAGGAAGGCGATATTACTCAAGATCTAGTTCAAGAAAGCCAGGGCTGGCCCAAAAGCGAGTGTGAGGCTTCTTACACACTCTCTAAGTGTTAGGAACCGTGACCCCAGCGTGAAAGGTCTCCCATTACACGGAAGAGAGGAACAGGGACAAGGCATGTGGCCAACCAACATCTGAGAGGGGAGAAAGGTGGTTTTTGATGAATAAAATATCACAGAAAAAGTTAGGCAAGGACAGGCTCTTCTGAGACGGGCAGGATGATGGAGCTGTGGGCAAGAGAGAGGTATCTAGCTTGGTTTTCTCGATAAAAATAAACACTTAAATATCCCGTCGCCTGTCAGCAGCAACTGTAGACTTGTGCCCGGAGTTCAGGATGCTGCCCTGCTAAATCTTGCAAAATGGAAGCAGAGATGTTCCTCCCAAGGATGAGAAGGATCTGACGTTAAAATGACTCTTTCCAACACGGCAGGACGCCGGAGGTGGAATGGACAAAGTTAAGGGCAGCACCGGGCTACCGCATTTCTTTGACAGTCTCAGCTTTTATGGATATCTTCATTCTCCTTAAGATCTCTGCCTTCAGCTGCTTTTCAAGGTGCCCTTCCATGTGGGGAAGTTATTTTTCGGGGGAGGTCCTGATTGATCTGAGCGTCTGGCACGGAGGCAGTGCTTTTTCCTCCCCATCTCCTGGGCAAAAGCCAGCTGAGTTCTTCTGGAGCCTGGCATCCTGTCCTAGCCAGAGCTTTCCACTTCCTCCCTCTGGCCAATCTTTCTTCACTTATAGTTTGCGTTTTTTTGCAGCTTCGGTAAGAACAGGAAGTGCCAGGTTTCCTCTCCAGGGTTTCTGTAGAAGGGATGTGTTCACCACATTGAAAACATCAGCCGGAAAGAGAAGCGCACACACCCTCTAGAGAGCATGGCCCACTCTGCCCACCCACCCCCTCTGTGCCCTCCCGTGCCCTCTCGTGCCTACCCCACCCCAACCTCAGAGCCCATGGGGTTGCACCACAGTTGGGGCCATGGCAACACTCAAGCCAACCTCAACCCCATTGAAAGCTGGTCTGGTGTCTGTAATCCCAGCACTTGAAACGAAATGTTAGCCTTGAGAGGACTGGTGAGATGGTTCAGTTTATGGGTAAACGTTTTTGCCAGCATACTTGACAACCTGAGTTCAACCTGAGTTGGGGCCTGCAAAAGGAGAAGACCAACTCTACAAGTTGTCCTCTGACTTCCACATGCTCGAACAAGCATACCCCCCCCCACACACAAATTAAGTTTATTTGTGTATGTGTGGTTTTTCAAGACAGGATTTCCCTGTGTAGCCTTGGCTGTCCTGGACTCTTTGTAGACCAGGATGGCCTCAAACTCACAGAGACCTGCCTGCCTCTGCCTCCCTGAGTGCTGGGATTATAGCCGTGTGACACTGTGTCCAGCTTAAATATATTTGTTTTAAAACAAAGGAGGCCTATGCTGAGCATCCTGTCACTGGCCTGTAATCCCAGCACTCACGAGACAGGAGGAGGGAAGATCAGAGGTGAGTCTGAAGCCAACCTGGGTTACATGGGACCGTTATCGAAAACAAACAAAAAGATTAAAAAATGGAATGAAGCCAGGCATGGTGGCACATGCCTTTGATCCCAACACTCTAGGCAGAGGTAGGTGTATCTCTGAGAGTTCAAGGCCAGCCTGGATTACAAAGGGAGTTCCAGGATGGCCATGGCTGTTACAGAGAAACCGTGTGTGTGTGTGTGTGTGTGTGTGTGTGTGTGTGTGTGTGTGTAAGCGCGTTGGGGGTGGGGGTCGGGTCAGGTCGAGTGAGATTGACTGGCTGTAATTAGCTATAAACTGTCCCCACGTTGTGCTGATGTTTCTGGAATCCCAGTCACAGCAGGTGGCAACTACTGTCCTGAGCCTGCCTCCTTACCACTGCCCCACAGGAACCTTCTCCTCATTTGCCATTTACCCAGTAAACGTGTTTTTTCAGGGACCACAAGCCACCCAGAGTTGAAGTTGGACATACTTGATAAAGACAGGCAGGGCACCAGAGACTGATGTCTTTAGCACACTGATAACATGTGACCTTAATTCCATGCGACCTTCAGCACGTCTTAATTGCTCCCACCCCAGGGTTCCCCTCAGGTTGCGTGAAATTGTCTAAAACATCTGTACAAAAGAAGCGTCCGGACATTGTTGATAATGGAGGAAGAGATGACTCCTGAGAATTTTGATGTTTAATGCATCTCCTGTTTAGTTTTGTCCTGACTTTCTCCGCTGTATTCCGACCTTGCCATCATCTCTGACCTCATGGAACATGGAGATCTGTGTGCTGAAACCCCACAGAGCACCTTGAAATGCGTAGGGCCACACTGTGGAGTCACAGCAGTACTGTCCTCATTCAAAAGAAAATGCTAGAGGCAGGCAGATCGCTGTGACTTTGAGGCCAGCCTGGTCTACAAAGCGACTACAGGAAGAAATCCTATGTCGAAAAACAAAACAAAAACAAACAACAAAAAATAAAACAAAAAAAATGCATTTAAAAATTTTTTTTCTGTATATAAATATTTTTGCTCCAAATACAGCACATCCTTTCTGTTCTTCTTTCTTTCCCTGTCACCCTATCTGATGCTCCTGCTTCTAGTCCTTTAGTCCCCTTTTCTCATTTCACAGATACTCTCTGTGTCTGTCTGTCTGTCAGTCGTCAGCTGGTCAGTCTGTCTGTGCCTGTGTGTGTGCTCACAGAGGCTAGGGACATTGAATCTCCTGGACCAGGGTAGTTGTGAGCTGCCTGGCATGAGTGCTGGAAACTGAACCCCAGTCCTTGGAATAACAGCACGTGCTCTTAATCACGCAGCCATTGTTAGGGGTCAGGAAGTACGTATGGCCATAAACGACAGTCTTGGCTTAGCTCAAACTGGACTGTAGAGGGATTTCTGGTGGTTAGATAAAAGCAGGGACCCAGGGGATGGGCCTTATTAATGGGCAGATTAGGAGAGCCTGGTTTTGTGAGTAGTAGCTGAGAGAGTCTGCCTAACGGGGCTTCAGAGGGACGCTTCAGAAGCTTTAGGCAAGGGTTGTGCAGGATGTATGAGGCCATGGGATTCAGCGCACAACTGAGACAGTTGTGCAGAGCATTGGAGAGAAACTGCTGCTTTGCTAGGTTAAGACCGTTGATTTTTATCTTTGATTTGCTTTTAATGGTTCTCCTGATATTAGTCTACACAGTGATAGAAACCAGTTGGTAGGGTTTCTGTCCTCTCGTCATTTTCATATGATTATTTTATGACTAAGAAAATGGGGGTGAGAAGCAACGATGTGCAAACTCGTACCAAAAGGTTAGAGACTGTATCTTTATATTCTCCCTCCTCTCCCTAACCCCTACCACTCCCAGAGAGGAGCACAGGAATGCTCTGCTTCTCTTGGAAGAACGCAGGGAGAAAGGACTCCAGAAGCTTGGTGAGTACAGATCACTGAACATTACTAATGTGATTGATGGGGAGAGGGAGGAGCCACAGACACAGGCTTCAGCTCCCTTCCTTTCTGCACACTCCTGTTCCCCCTCAGAGCAAGCACAGCCCCTGGGTCACAGACAGGATGGCCTCGGGGCTGAGTTACTATTTCCTTAGCTCATCCATGGAGCATTCTGTCTGTCTGCCAGAGACTCCCGGGCATCTGGAGAGGGTCCTGCCCCAGCCCCTTCCTCCCTGCAGTGGCAATCGGCCATCACCAGAGCGGGAGCTCATACCCGGTGCCTGACCCTCACTCAGTACCTTGGGATCCTTGTCCTGGGTTACTCTCCAGGATGCTGGCTCCCACCCATCTGGGACACGTGGGGGGAGGTGGGGTACGTATTTGTTGTCAGGTAGCACCAGACTGTCATGGACGTCACCAAAGAAAGACTGTTGAAAAAAACAACAACAACAAACCCAAGGGAAACCATCAAAGAAACACGACACAAGATGAATCCGATTTTAAAAGTATTTACGAGGCTGGCCCTTTATTCTCACAGAATGTCACTTAATAAATATTTCACCAGGACGATGAGGAGAATTTTATGGGACGGAGGGTGGGAATCTTTTAAATTTTTAACCGAACCTCCAACCGGACACCTGCAGACGTGAAGGTCCAGCAGAGCGGAAGCCTCCTTTGGCTCAGCTGGCAAGCTTCTGGCCTTGGCCCGAGGCTCAGTAAATGGAGGACCAGCGGCACTGGCTCTTGATAAGCTGGAGCAAAGGCTTCTTAAAAAGGAGGAAGATGACAGTGCAGGCCACGAGCAGGGTGAGGCAGGTGGGCAGGACGAGCACGAGGTAGAACAGGCCGAGGTCCACCTGCCCCCACCTACAGTCCCGGGGCGTGCCTTCGGGCAGCTCCACCACGCGAATGATCCTGGAAGAGAGGTTGCAGGTGACCATGGCCAGGTCGGCAACAGTCTGGAAGCGCTGTAGGGCCTCCCAGCCCTCCACCCCACAGCAGTCGTAAGGGTTCTGGCTGAGGTAGATGGTCTGCAGACCCCTCAGAGGCTGCTCGGACACAGCCCTCTGGGGTAGGGCCGTGAGAGCGTTTCTGCGGAGGTCAAGAGTCTGCAGGGCCAAGCTGCCCCTGAACCTCGGGAAGCTGGTCAGGGAATTTCCTGACAGGTCCAGCTCCCTCAGATTCCCAAACGCGGAGAAGTCCATCTCTGCAGCGCCAGGACCGAGGCCCACGTCCCTGAGCGACAGGACCTGTAAGGTAGGGGCGAGTGCCCAGAGAGGGCTGATGCTCCCATTCAGAATCCCCCAGTTGCTGGACAGGTCTAAATGGGTGAGGGAGGTCCCCTGGAAGGGGTAGTCTCGTAATGCCTTCAGCCCACAGCCATCCAGGGAAAGGCTCCGCAAGGAGGCCATATTTCTGAAATCCACACAACCAGATGGCCCAGCCCAGTCTAAGGGCACCATCTTTGGACAAAGCGAGATCTGATTGTGACTCATGTCAATTGTAGTGATGTTGCTGGCACTGTCAAAAAGGCCAGCGGGGACCCCCAGGAGCTGGTTGGAGCTCAGGTTGAACACCCGGAGGTTCCTGAGGGAGCCAGTGAGCCCCGGAGCCAGCTGCAGCTCTGCCAACTGGTTGTGGCTCAGGTCCAGCTCAGTGAGCGCCCCCGGGGGCTCCTGCTCCCGGATGTGGAGCATCTTCAGGCAGTTTTGGTTGAGGTTCAGATGGGAAAGGGAAGGTGTCTTCTTTAGGAAGCCATCTGGCAGGTGCCGGAACTGGTTCTGGCTCATGTCCAGGAAGCGAAGCGCTGACAGGTCGCTGGAGGCAAACTCTTCCCAGAGGCTGACAGTGGTGATATTAGTCACGTTGCCATCCACAAGAAGGAACTGCGCCACCATCTCCTGTGGCGAGGAGGCATTGTACAGCTCCCTGTAGAAGCCCATGCTGTTGTCCCGTAGCAGGAGCGTGTGGAGCTTGCTGCACTGGGGCAGGTGGGGGAAAAAGAGCAGCTGGTTGTGGGACAGGTCCAGCATCTCCAGTTCGAAGGCTCGGTCCTCGTCCTCCCTGGATGCCAGGAACCACTCCAGGATGTTGTGACTGACGTTGAGGAACTGCAACTGCGTGAGGCTGAAGTCCACGATGCAGGGGAGGTTGTTGTAGGCGAGGTCGAGGCGTCTCAGCTCAGTCAAGCCATCAAACGCACCGCCCTCGATCTCAAAGATATAATTCCTCTGCAAATCCAGCTCCTTGAGGTGCTCCAGGCCCTCAAAGACAGAGTCATCAAGCCTCATGAGGGTGTTCCTTGCCAAGGATACAGAATCCAGCGAGGAAAGGTTCTGAAGCATGAGGGCAGCCATGTCTTCAGTCAGGGAGTTTCCAGACAAGTCAAGCCTTCGAAGTCTCAGCAGGGTGTGGAGAGCTGCCGCCGTCTCCTTGTAGTTCTCTGAGAGGCGGTTGTCCGCCAGACCCAGGCTGAGTAAGCGGCCTTGCTCTTGGAAGGCGTAGCGGCCAATACGGTCCAGGTGACAGCTGCTCAGGCTGAGGTTCTCCAGGTGTGGGTAGGCCTGGAGGGAATGATTCCACAGGACCTTGAGAGGGTTGGCATCCAGAACGAGCATCCGGGAATGGGATGGGAGGCTGCTGGGGACAGAAGCAAGGTTCTGGCCTCGGCAGTCAGCGACTCCATCGACCTAGGTCCAAAAACACATGAGGTTTATGCACAGAAATGTAGTTTGCCACAGCAGTTAGCCAGCCGGAAGGCGTCAGTTAGGTGTTGGGGGTCGGGGGAAAGGTTAGCAAGAGCAATGGCCTTGCTTCTTATAGGATGGTCTACAGGACAAGACCAGTGAATGCCAAATGGCCCAATCTCCAAGGACAAAGTTGAATGAGAAGAAAAGTTCCAAAAGAA
The DNA here is from genome assembly GCF_030254825.1 of Meriones unguiculatus. Taxonomy (NCBI): domain Eukaryota; kingdom Metazoa; phylum Chordata; class Mammalia; order Rodentia; family Muridae; genus Meriones; species Meriones unguiculatus. The sequence continues at coordinate 35,790,118 of NC_083364.1, forward strand.
AGAGAGACACCAGGTTTGGAGCCAGCACTGAGGTCTGAATTTGTACTCTGCAGTATGTTAATTTGACCCTAAGCAAGGAACTACCCTCTGGCAGTCTCAAATCCCTTATCTGGTTATTGAAATAAAACCTAATAACTAAAAAGCTGATATGATGCTAAAATATAAAGAAAGGAAAAGTAACTGTGATTGGTGGCACAAGCCTTTAATCCCAGGACCCATGGAGACCGAGGCAAGAGGAGCTCTGTGGGTTTGAGGCAACCTGGCCTACACAGAGAGTTCCAGACCAGCCAGGACTATATAGGGAGACCCTTTCTCAAAAAAAAAAAAAAAAAAAAAAAAAAGGAAAAAGAAAAACTCAGATAATCTCAGCCTCTCCCTCAAATAAAAGCCACTAACTATTATACTTGTAATTTTCTCATAGATTTCTTTTTTGTCTTCAAGGATTGAGTATGATTGCTTAGCTAAATCACATTTGTTACAGCTAATATGTGTTAGCACATCAGCTGTAATTACCAGCATGCACTAATCAATTAAGCTGCTCGTTGTTGAACAATTGAGGTTTTTTTTTTTTAATCTCACCATAGACATTAGAATGAAATTTTCAGTTTCCTTCCTATCCTCCTCCTCCCAAAGCCTTACTGCATTTATATTGAGATTGCATTAATGTGTGGAGAATGGCTGGTTTTGTTTTTTGTTTTTGTTTTTTTTTTTTTTTTAACAAATTGAATCTCTGCGCTGGGAGGCAAGTGTATCTCTATTTTCCCGAGGCCTGGACAGCATTGCCCTCAGAGCCTTCCTCAGCCTGCAGTGGACCGTGTTCCTTCCCAATGGCTGTAGTCCAAGGGGGTTCAGACCTCTGTAATTCCCACGGACCCACCTTAGTGGCTAAGGACCCTTCTGTGATCACCAGGGCACACAGAACGTTTCACCACACCCATCTTCATGCTGAGGTCGAATGGCTGATGTAACAAAGAGCTTCAAGACTGCTCAAATCACAAGAGCCACAGGAAGCCCATTCTCTGGCCCTCTGGATGATCAGGTCCCTAGCGCTTTCCACCAAGCAGAGGGTCCAGACTGAGCCCTGAAAAGTGGCTGAAGAACTCCTACTTTGTTCTCCTCTCCTCCTACATCTAGAGACTCCTCCCACACACACCCCCAAATAACTACTGTGAAGTTTACCCAGTTGTCGCCTCTGCAAGGGAATGGTGGCAGTCAAATGAGGCTGGGCTGATGCTGATAATAACGTATCAGTGATAATTGAAAAAAACATGGCACTGACTACATATCAGGCATCGTCATGAGTGCTTGTTACACAGTCATTCAATCACCACAACAGCCCAGGGTCATGATACTGTTAGTAGAAAGTATTACTGCCATCACTTTATAATTATTACTGACACAGTCTCATGTAGCCCAGACTGGCCTTGAACTTGAAATGTAATTGAAATTGGCCTTGAACTCTTGACCTTTCTGCTTCCACTTCCTGAGTCCTGGGTTGACAGGCATGTGACACCTAGACCAGCAGATTCTATTTCATAGATGAAGAAACTGGCACAGAAGGACTTCAGTATCACCAGCTAAACAGTGGCATGGCTAGCGTTTAAACCTGAGTGGAGCGGAATTAAAATTCAGAACATGGCTGCTCTGACAAGAGATCACATCCAAAGACCTTCTAGGTCTGTGTCATCTGGCTGAAAAACAGACACACCTTTAATCCAAGAGACAGAGGCAAGCAGATCTCTGAGTTCAAGGCTAGGCTGGTATAGAGCAAGTTTCAGGTAAAGAAAAAAAGTTTAGGTCCAGGCTTGGTGGTACATGTCTTTAATCCCCAATGATGAAGGTAAAGTTAGTTTGTAGAAGGAAGCACCCATGTTTGAAAATGTTTAGTAGAGTGGCAGAAACAGTGACAAATCAGTGTCAACTCAGTCAAAGATTCGACAGAATAGGATACTTCCAACTCTCACGAGAAGAGAGAGGAGAAGGAAGCTATTTAAGGGGCAATGAGAGAGAGAGAGAGGTAGCTTTTTTTGGGAGAGTAATAGAAAGACAGGTTGCAGAGAAAGAACTCGGGTGAAGACTGAATGAGCCAAAGAATGAGAAGGAGCCAGGAGTTTAGAGCAGATGGCTAGAGTTAGTTCGAGGCCAAACAGAGCAATTCAGAGGCTGAGAGAGAGGAGGCCAGATTGAATAAATTAGCTGGGAGAGGAGTTTAAGCCTGATCAGCTGAGTTGAACCAGCCAGCCCCGAACTCAGAAAGAACAAAAAAGGATGAGCTTATTAAGCAGTATGTCTCAGAAGCTGAAAACATTCTAGGCCTAGCTTAGATTGTGTGGCAGCCAGAAGCTTCCAGGACTAGGCCTAGGGTAGCGGACAGGCAGTAAGCCTCAGAGACAACTGAGTCAGGAGAAATAAAGGATACTCTCACCCCTGAGCAGCCTGCTTGGTGATCCCTACACCATACTGTAGCGTCCTCAAGTACAGGGGCTACTGGTTTTGACAAGCAGTTTAGAACCATGACAGCCATGATATTTAAGACTAACTTTATGAGCACTTTCTTTCCCTAGCACCAAAGACACTGACCAAGTATTAACTCTGGCTTCCAGTTCGTCTTTCCAGACTTGGGCTTGAGAGATGCTTATCAGGCAAGTGTCTCCAGTTATGGGTAAATTTCTGGAACTGATCTCAGTGATGACCTAAATCTGTCTCTATAGGCAGACAGGAAGCCTTCAGAAGGCAAAGGTGAAGGTTCAGGACAGCCGGCCTCCGAACTTTCAGAAGCTTAAGCTTTGTTCATGAGCATGGCCTAGCAATGCAGTTTGGGGAGTGTGCTCTCCGCAGGGCTGCTAAGGTTGCTTCACACATGAACTCCTGAGTTGGACTTCTCCAGCGTTGGTGTTTCCCTCAGTGACCCTGGTAGCATTCGTGGAGCTCAGTCATCCGGAGGCTTAGCCAGGTAATATTTTTGCCCTTGGTAGTTGACCTACAACTGTTTCTGAGGCCTCTTGTCTTCAGTACATATGAAAAAGTGGAGCAGGGACTTCCAGTCCTTCCTGAGTTCCATCTTGAAAATCTGCTAAAAAGCAGCAATCACCTTGTTCTGAGCTAGGCAGGCACACACTGAGGCTTCAGTCCCTGTCATCAGCTTTGCAAGCAGAACAAGCCCCGTCAGGAGAGAGGCCAAAGAGAGATCAGCATCCAAGGAGAAACTCACCACCTTGCAGCCTCCTTGGGAAGCTGCAGCGGCTGTCCCACTTCCGTTCCGCCATTCCACAATCAGGAAGTGAAAACCCAGGCATAGCCAAAGGGGCAGGAACTCCATCTCAGGCGCAGCTCTGTGGACAGAATACCAGGAAGAACCCAGTAAGGCAGGGTAGCCGGGAGGGCCACACAGCACAGGGCAGAAGGCCCCAGCTAGCCCCTACAGGTGTCTGGTCTTAGAGGCTCATGAGGAGGTGGAAAACCACAGATTACTCAAATCTCTCAGTTCAGCCAACAAGGTCAACTTTTTACTGATACCGCTGGCAAGAACTCATTTCATTCTGCCTAAGCCATTTAACAGGCAGGTGGCTGACCTCTGAAACCCCAAAGGGGCAGTGCAGAGGACACAAAGGACTTGAGCACCAGGCCTGAGGTCACTGAGAATTTCCTGTGTTTTGCCATTCTGAGTTTTGTTTCCCTCTGAAGCTCATCTCTGTCTGATGCATACATGAATTCCGAGATATATGCCAGGAATGAATGGATGAATGAATGAATGAATGAATTGGCAAAAGAAGAATAAATTGGGGATAAAAATACTGACTGTAGCCTGTGGACCCACAGACATAGTATTTTGCTGAAATAAGGCTTTCCGTCTGGGCAGTAATGGTGCAAGTCTTTAATGCCAGGACCATTATTCCCCAGAAATTTGTGAAGATGGTGCTGTGTTGCCTCTTCATTGGAGACTTCTGTTGACAGATGCATCATTTCAAGCCTTCCCAAGGCTGCTATCCTCTTTGCCTGGCCAGACAAGAGGGCTATAACTGCATTTCAGAATTTTTTTAATCCATCCAAAGATTGCGGTTTATTTTCTCAAGCTTTTTTTTTTTTTTCCCCTTTATCCAAGTGAAAACACGAAAGCAGAGGCGGATAGATCTAGGAGTTCAAGGCCAGCCTGGTCTACAGAGCAGGTTCCAGGACAGCCAGGGCTACACATAGAAAGCCTGTCTCAAAACAAAACAAAACAAAAATAAAAGCCTTTCAGAAATACGTCTATCACACTGGTTAACTTTTAAATACGGCCCTTAAAAAAAAAAAGTTCATGTTTTCACCTGGATAAAGAAAAAATAAAAAAACAACTTGAGAAAATGAACAGCAATCTTTGGATGGATCAAAAAATTCTGAAATGCAGTTACAGTCCTCTTGTCTGGCCAGGGCAAAGACAAAGAGAATGGCCATCTTGGGAAGGCTTGCAGTGATATATCTATCAACAGAAGTCTCCAATGAAGAGGGAACACAGCACCATCTTCACAAATTTCTGGGGAACAAAGGTCCATCCAGGGATGATACTGGTATCCATGGTTCTAAGTGGACTGAGTATCATGGGCTGAGAGCAGCCTAGGTCCCCCTCCCTGAGCTCCACAGTTTTTCCACCTGTAGACGTAATTGCACGGACAACCCTCCAAATGTGAGAGCTGACAGCCCTGTGGCATCCCTGCCCTCCTCTACCCTCACCAGTAGCAAGCTCTTGGTCCAGCTCCATGTGCCTCACCCTTGCCTGGACACCTCCAGGAAGGCCCCCAGGCAGCTCTTCAGTCTCGGTCAGCCGCACGTGCTGATGAGGGCCTCCTCACCTTCCATGCCACTCACAGACCTTTCGGCTGACACTTTTGGCTCCCTCCTCTTTGCTTTCCTTCTGTCTACCCATCCCAGAGGATAATTTAACATCCTGGACAGATCTGAACGCTCACCGGTGAAAACAGACTATCGGAAAAACTAAGCGAAACCACACAAATCAGCCTCGGCCATCACCAGAGGCCAGGTGGGCCCTACGCCACAGAAAGAATCTGGGATCGGTCCTTGCAAGCCTCTGGGAATCCCCTCCCAGGCCCTCCTTCCACTTCGGCACCTGTGCAGGAATTATCACCTCCTGGGCACGAGGCACAGATGGCCTATGCAGAGCCATCTGGACTCCTGTCCTCGGTGTCCTCCCAGCACCCTCCCACATATACACGGGTGCCCCTGAAACTTTGGGATCCCCGCCCATCCTGAGATAAGGTTGCCAGACTTAGCAAATGCCAAGGATGCTGAAAAACTGTTCACTCACATTCTCATCTCACTGAACGTCTTGCGGCTCACGGAGGAGAGATGGGGAAATGGGAATTGTCAGCACGTTAATCTTCTCCACTTCCTGTCATGCGTGGGCTGTTGCATGCTGCCGTACCCTGAACGCTGGCAAACCAAATCTCGGCGTGTGCAGGGTACGAGTGCAGCTCTCTAGGGCTGCCCAACACTTTAGCCTGGCATGATAAACCTAGATCACTACACACACAAGGGTGATTTTAATTTTGGAAGGACCAAAATGCTTACAAAATTTAAATATTCTTTCCTACTAAATACAGCCAACTAGCCCAGAAAAAAAAATGAATAATGGGATGGACGAACGAACGAACGAATGAATGAGTGAATAAATGAATCTTGCCAGGCCCGAAAGGGCAACATCTGTCACTTAGTAACAGAATGTCACGGAAACCTGACAGTCCGGAGCTTAAATTCTGCCTCCACTCCCCATCATCTGTACGGAGTCACCAAGACTTGGATAATCCCTCCCATAAAACAAGAGCAGTAATAACCACTCACAGAATTTTATGAGAGCCGCAGAGGATCGTATATGTGAGAGCGCCTCATTAACGGTGAAAGTTGCTAATGACCTAGTTATTATTTATGAGTCCTGAATAGCACTGAGCAGCTTGAGTGCTTGTTGTTCTCATGTGTCATCTCGGTGATGGCACAGAAAAAAGCAGACAGAGAGAACGGCGTAGCTGGAGGGGTGGCTGCATCGACATACCAATTAAATGCGTAACATCCATCCAGGAAGGCTGGAATTAAAAGTCTGTATTAGCATCAAGAAGAAGACGAGCTGGAGAGATGGCTCAGCAGCTGACTGTGCTTACTGCTTTTGCAGAGGGGGACCCCATGTTGATGCCCAGTACCCATGGCATGTGGCTCATAACCTCCTGTAACTCCAGCTCCAGGGGATCCAATACTTCTGGTCTCAAAGAGAACACACACACACACACACACACACACACACACACACACACAATTAACTATAAAAATTTTTTTTGAAAAGAATAGGAGTATCAGGGCTGGAGAGATGGCTCAGGGGTTAACACTGGCTGTTCTTCCAGAGGTCCTGACTTCAATTCCCAGCAACCACATGGTGGCTCACAACCACCTATAATGAGATCTGGTGTCCTCTTTGGGATGCAGGCAGAATTCTGTATATTAAATAAATAAATCTCTAAAAGAAATAAAATAAAGGAATAGGAGTATCCAAAGACAGTCTGTGCTGGCTGGCAAAGAGCTTTCCGTCCTTGGAATGACGGCCTCGCCTTGCCTCTCTTTACTCCCTGTAGCAGGCCCTGAGGCTCTGCTCCCCAAGCCCTGGTAGCAGGTGGCCCACAGCATGTTTGGCTATTGGAAGCAATGATGGGAAGTCAGGAGGCAGGAGAGTGTAGAATCCAAAATATCTGTCCCCTTGAGCTTTTCCTGGTGACCCCAGACTCTGGGACTGCCACCCTCCCTTCCTCCTTCCTACCTAGGGAACAGATTCCTGCAAGGCCAAGAGGCTACTATTTGTTTGGCTTCTCAGCCTCTCCCATCATTTTCTGCCAGTCTCCTGCATGACATTTCCCATTTGAAATAGTCTAGGTGACCTCTGTTTCCTTTCTGATCTAACGATGCAAATGACAATGGCCTCACAGCCGTGTTCCAGAACAGAGGTGATTTTGGCTGTGAGTTCCAGCCAGTTTGGGAGGCTGAGGCGGAAGGAGCACAACTCTGAGGACCAGGCCCATCAACTTTCTGAGACTCTAAAAATGAAATATCAAAAAAGGGGGTGGGCATTCCTGAGCCGGGGGTGTAGCTCAGTAACATAACACTGCAGACAAGTGCGCGTGAGAGAGTCCTGCGTGCAAGCCCCAGCACTGAAAGAAAAGAACGGCACAAAATGGTTGAAGAAAAGGCAAAAAGCCTTTCAAAATAGCAACTCTTCAGATTGGAAGCAATCCTCTAGACTACATGTCTGCAGAAAGCCTAGAAAGTCTCCCCGCAGAGCCGCTGCGCTGCAGGGACCAGGATAAAAAGCGCAGTTATCGTATCTCACTGGGAAATCCCAGGAGCCCTCTCCCAGGACACAGGACCACAGGAAAGCATCCTCAGCTCCCCAGTCCTCCCACTGTTAAAACCACACCAGCTGCTGCCAGGAAAGAGGAGGCAAGCCCTTTGCTAAAAGAGCCCTTAGCATACATGACCACATAATTAGGAACTTTCTCCTCAAATAATCAAAGGAGCTAAAGAAGCCTTAAAGAATGAGGCTCTGTGGAGAAAGCGGGCAGCTGTCGGAGGCATTCTGTCTTCCAGATAAGAATGTACAGATTGGGGACAGGGATCATCAGAAGCAGTGTCAACGCGTGAAGACCAGACTCAGGAAGACACAGAGGGTGTGACGACACCACAGGGAAAAGGCTCTGAGAGAAAGCCAGTCGGCCTGTGTGTAAAAGTAAAGAGCAGCCACCACCTAGGATCATGGAAAAAAGGGGCAGGCAGCTGGCTGCAGACCTCAGAGTAAAGCATCTCCACCATGACTCCCTCCAACAGTCCCTGGCCTAGAGACTCCCATGGTGAGTCCGCCTGAAGCGCTGAGCTTCGGAAGTGGCACATTAGAGGCCCAGTACTCTGTTCTCACAGTCCCCAGGTGCGAGTGCATGCCCTGAGTCCCGTCATGATGAAAACCCCAAAGGATCCTGGCTGTAGCCGCAATGCAACCAAGTTGGATTCTTCAAGGGTCAAAGTCTTGCCCGGTATAGTGGTTCACATCTACAACCCCATAAGGCTGAAACGGGAGGGCTGCCATGAGTTCCAGGCATCCTGGTTATAGACTGAGCCCTCCCCCTCAAAAAAAAATAGTATTATTGACTATCAATTAGAGAGTATTACTGACTCTCTCCATAGAGACATACACATATTAAAATCCTACATTCAATGACTTAGTCAGGGCAAAAGCATAATACTCCCCTAAATTGGTCAACCAATTAGCTAATTTTTTAAAGATTTATTTATTATCAGAAGAGGGCACCCGTTCTTAATATAGATGGTTATGACCTACCATGTGGTTGCTGGGACTTGAACTCAGGACCTTTAGAAGAACAGCCAGTGCTCTTAACTTCTTCAGCACCCCCTCCCCATTAGTTAATTTAACATTTTTTAAAAATTATTATACTTTTCTATAACTTGAAATTTTTCAACATTAAACAAATAAAGAATGTGAGATAAAAACACTTTTTCTGCAAGACAGCTTTTACAATGTATCAAAGGCCTTCAATGTATGCATCTTTGTAATTTAGTAATTCCAATTCTAAAAGTTTCTTCTCTAATGAAATGAGACTAGCAGTGTGTGGGTGTTGCTGAGCTACGTTTTCAGAGAATGTTCAAAAAGTAGCCTCGTGACAGTACCTTACAAACTGCCAACCGACCTATGCTCAAACGCATCTAGGGTAGGATAATTTCTTCAAAAGTGGGTGATTATCCTCTTGGGCCCCGATGAGGTTGGTCTCTGGGACACAGGTTGGACAAGCAAGTAAGGAGTTGAAGCATTTGACATAACTGGAGTACTGCCCTTTGAACACAGCACACGAATAACGAAAGTTTGGTTGCATATGACCCGCTGGCAAATAAATTTTTATTCAGATTTTGGAATTGGCCACCGTTTGGAGAAAAAGTAGCATTTCTGTCCTGGCTAGTTTTCTAACTAAGAAACTCAGCATTTCTGCGATAAATGCTATAGCCAAAAGCGACTCAGGGAGAAAAGAGTTTATTTCAGTTTATTTACCTCAGTTTATCTCAGCTGAGGGAAGACACAGAAACTCAAGGCAAGGACTGAGGCCGAGTGCTGCTTACCGGCTTGCTCCCCATGGCTTGCTTTTTTTTTTGTTTTGTTTTGTTTTGTTTTGTTTTGTTTTGTTTTGCGAGACAGGGTTTCTCTGTGTAGCCCTGGCTGTCCAGGAACTAGCTCTGTAGACTAGGTTGGCCTTGAACTCACAGAGATCCTCCTGCCTCTGCCTCCTGAGTGCTGGGATTAGAGTTGTATGCTGCCAACATCCAGTTCCACTTGTTTTCTCATGGCACCCAGGACCATTTGCCCAAGGGTGTCAGTATCTACAGTGGCAGGGGGGAGCCCTCCCACATCAATCATTTATCAAGAAAGAAAATGTCCCCCTGCCTTGCCTACAGGCAATCTGATGGAGGCATTTTTCTCGAGTGAGGCTCCCTCTTCCCATATGACTCTAGCTGTGTCAGGTTGACCAAAATCTGGCCAGCACAGTTTCCCAAGGGATCACTCAGCACTGTTTCAGAGCTGGAATTCCTAACAAAAAGATGGAGTGATGCGGGAAGCCAGCCTGGGGAAGTCAGTGAAATGGCACCAAACCACTTGTCAAATACAGACCTCAAGGTCTCGTGAGCAAACACATCAGGTCTAGCCAGGCTCTTCCCTAGCCTCTGCTTGAATGGAGGCTCAAGGGGCCACGGCAGCTCACCCCACCCCCAACTGAGCGCTTCAAGCACTTAACTAGCTACTCAGACTCCATTTTCACAGGGCTGCAGATGAGTAAAGGGGCTCCTCGTGTGGTCAGGGCCAGCCCATCGGAACCAACAGAGGTCAGCTCACTTTTTTGCATTCCACAGCCACAGAACGCATCTAGCCACAGAACACAGAACTTCAAAATGTGTCCCACTGAGAGCTAGCGGCTGGCTCTTGCGTGTCTCACTGTGGCTGGCAGTGGGTTCCCAGTGTCCCCTCCGGAGGTGAGAAAGCGCATAATCTCTTCAGATACCCACCCACCATTGCATTAGTTTCTCAGTTCCGGTCACAGGTTTGTTCCCACTGCTAACTTTTGCAAGAGTAAGGGCTAGCCACCATGCTTCTTCAAGAGGAAGCAGGAAAGAACTTCGCAAAGGAGGCGACTTGGACTGTATTTGGCTCCTTTCCAGCAGTGGCCACAAGTGACAATAATACAGCAAAAGGTTGAGTCAAGACAGACGTTAAGACGTGCAAAAGCCCTGTCTTTAGGAGCGACTGCCAAGAGCTTCCAATCAAGCGCATGGAATCGGGGACCAGCACATATGTCTCCACAGTGGTCAGCAGCCCGCCTCCTCCCACTCAAGGGGCAGACACGTGCCATGGTGAAGCCGGGGAACGGTGAACCAACAGGAAGGGGAGGTCTTCCATGCAAATGGAGTCAGTGCAGAGGGAAAGAGTTCTACACTCTCTCCTTCCATTTAGGGGAGCTGCCCATGAATCTTAGACCCCCTGGGGGAGGTGACTGACTCCCCAGGGTCTGTGGGGTACCATGCACAGAGTCCACAGACATTAAGTAAGGCTAATTTTAACCTGGAGTGGGAATGAAAATCCTGACTCTCCAAGATGTTTTGTTTTTTTTTGAGAAGACACAAAGGATCAGCAACTGACAGGAACTAACAGTTGTGCAGTTTGGTAGAAATGCTGGCCTCCCTGCGGGACCTGAGCACACACAAGAGTGTGGTCAAATGCCTGCAGAACGGAGAGCATCAGTTCAAGCCCAAGCCTGTGAGTTCTGCAACAACTCAGCCTCAATACCACAAACCCCAAGCCACCCTGGGACGCATGTGGTCCTCAGCTGAATCACACATTTCACAAGCTGTTTCCTCTGCAGGAAAGACCCTTTCTGTGCTCCTCTTTTGATCAAGTGCCTATTTATCCTTCTTGGAGCTCCCTCCTGCTCCTAGCCTAATGGTTCAGTTGAAGAACAACCCATGAGAGTACACTGCAGTGTTAATCTTTTTATTATTTAATTTTATGTTCATGAGAAGCAATTTGGGTAGTTATTAATTATTAGTAACTTAGATTTCCTCCAGTATTTACATATGAAGAAAACACTTTAGCACAGAGCCAGACTGAAAAGAGTCTGTCATCAGTGACCACTATATACCCACCACCTGTCTTCTTCACAACATTTTACTGTCTTTATATTTATCATGTTTTATTTATTCTTCAATTTATATTATTGCTATTAGATTTATTTATTTACTTATTTTATTTTGTTTTTTTCAAGACAGGGTTTCTCTGTGTAGCCTTGGCTGTCCTGGACTCACTTTGTACACCAGGCTGGCCTCAAACTCATAGGGATCTTCTTGCCTCTGCCCCCTGAGTGCTGGGATTGAAGATCTGTGCCACCACCACCTGGATCATCTTATTTCTTATTATATCTAAAAACAGATGTCAAGGAGCTGGAGAGATAGCTCAGCCATTAAAAGTGTTTCTGCTCTTCCAGAGGACCAAAATTTGGTTCCCATCACCCACATCTGGTGGCCTACAGCATCTCCAGTTCCAGAGCATTCCCTGCCCCTGGTCTCCACAGGTACCTGCATGTGTACACACACACATACACACACACACACACACACACACACACACAGGCATGCACACATGCACAAGCACACTTAAAAAGCAATAAAACCAAACCAAACCAACCAACCAAACCCCAGCACAAACAGATGGAGACTAGAGAGATAGAGAGATGCCTCACTGGTTAAAAGCACTTGATGCTCTTGCAGAGAAGCTGGGTTCGGTTCCCAGCACCCCTATGGAGGGTCACAACTGCCTGTAGCTACAGTTCCACAGGATCCGATGCCCTCTTCTGCTGTTCCAGGCTCCTGGGTGTATATGGTGCAGATACATACTTTCACACATATACAAATACAGGTAAAATTAAATATTTGTTTAAATGCCAGCTCGGTGGGCATGGTGAAGTATTTCTAATCCCAATATTCAGGAGGCGGAGGCAGGAAGACGGTGAATTTGAGGTCAGCCTGGGCAATTTCATGAACTGCTCTCAAAACAAAACTTTAAAAAGGCGGGAGACAGATCGTCGGAAAAGCAATGACCTGGCACGCACAAGGACTTGAGTTCAGTCAGCAGCAGCAAGCAAACAAGCAAGCACACAGCATGGTCACCGGTACATCTCTCTCAAAATACTTCAGAGTGCCTATAAAATAATTTAACTCTGTAAGAATTGCTGTAAGGGGTGGTGGTTGCAATGATGGCTCAGCAGTTAAGAGCCCTGGCTGCTCTTCCAGAGGAACTGAGTTTGATTCCCAGCAACCACATGGCAGCTCACAACCACTGCTGACTCCAGTCCCAAGGGATCCGATGACATCTTCTGGCCTTTGCTTAGGGACTTTAGCTAAATAAATACTAACACCGAGGAGGCTGAGGCGTGAGCATCATTGTAAGTTTGAGACCCACAGGGATTACACCGATTCCAGGCCAGCCTAGGCTACAAAGCGAGGTCCTGTCTCAGAAGTAAATTTAAAAGGGAAATTAAAATGTTCCTATTTGGGGTTGGGGATTTAGCTCAGTGGTAGAGCGCTTGCCTAGCAAGCGCAAGGCCCTGGGTTCGGTCCTCAGCTCTGGAAAAAAAAAAAAAAAAAAAAAAGACAAAATAACAAAAAGACCAAAAAAAAAACCAAGGTAACTAAAATGTTCCTATTCCTGCCATGCTCAGTGGTGCACGCCTTTAATCCCAGCACTGGGGAGGCAGAGGCAGGTGGATCTCTGTGAGTTCCAGGCCAGCCTGGTCTACACAGAGAAACCCTGTCTTGAAAAACAAAACAAACAAAAATCCACATTTCAAAAAAGGCCGTAGATCACTCATGGTGACTCAGGTCTTGTAGATTGCACCCATGCCAGAGCTGTCTTCAGTTCAGGTAGTAGGTGCTGCTGGGGAAATAAGTGTCTGTCGTTTAAATGTTCAGCTAGGACGCACAGTCAATACGTATTTGTGGATGAGTAGCCAGGAGTGTCTATGCCAGATAACTGGCTGCTCCCTTAGAACTCTCAGGATGACCCTATAATTCAGCAGCCAAGGAGGCGTGCCGTGTGACCCTTAGAGTCCCGTTTCTATCTAGAGCATCCATTATTGCTATTCTGACTAGCATCCTTGTCTTTGGTGGGGATGAGCTAGGAGCTGGAGGGCCTTGAAGCCCTGTAAGTTAGAAAGAAACAAGCCAAGATCATTAGCTAAAATGGAAGCCTCCATTTAAGGACTAGATGAAGGAGCCAATAACCAGAGCAAGAGACTGGGGGCAGTCCCATGTGGGCTTCCAAGTGCCTTGGGGACCATTAACTTGCTCGAAGTCGAAAGAAGTGAGCCCAGGCCAGGCAGGGAGACGAGGAAAGACTAGGGGAGACCAGGGCTGTCCCAGCTATCTAGAACTCACTGAGAAAAGGTTGCATAAAAAATGCTGTCTCCCAAGGAGAAATCCCCTCCCGATCGTTATCTTTCTTAGAGGTGAGAGCAGGCAGTGGTGGCGCAGCAGGCAAGCCCAAGTGCAGTGCCTGATTGCGGTAAGTGTGGGGGTTGGGGCTAAAGGAGGGGAGTCCCCAGGGACCTCACAGAACTCTGTGGCCACGCAGAGCCCATCATGGGTCCCAGCCTTGTTCTTTGTGCCCACCTCACTGGTGAGAATCAGGGCAAAGTTCCTACTTCCTCCTTTGTACCCTCTGCTGAGGCTGAAGTCACTGAAGACAGATAGCGTTCGGTCTCGGCCCCCAGTTCTGTTTGTCCAGGAAAGTTCTGTCTACCCACATTCGTTTCTCCCGCCTCTGGTAACAGCCGCCTGGTTGTTTTCTGGGGAAACACATACACATACTCTCTCCCTCCCTTTCTCTCTTTTATCACATAGACTGAATCTCCTTAACAATTTTTAGGCGTGTAGTTAGGTAGAGGGGAGTACATTTCACTGTTCAACCAAACCACGCCTTAAGAAGTTCAGTTTTCGTTTCTTTGGATTTTGTTTTTAGGTCTGAACTCAACTCCTAACTCCAGCCGTGGGGACTATGAAGATGCTGGCCCCGTTACAACCTGCTGGGTTCCTAGCCAGAGTGATTGGCTTATATTCCACACAGTACAGTTCCTGAGAATCAATCCAGAACAGCTATATCACTAAGGAGAAAAGGCATTTCTCCTGCCTTACCTGTCACACTGATGGGGATTAACCTGGGACCTAAAGGTAGCTTTTGTCTCTGTCTCCAGGGCCCGCCTAGTAAGAGCAAAGCCAAGCCAGACGAGGACAGATGGATTCTTGGTGGCATCTTTGAGATCTGGACCCAGTCATGCCTGAAGCAACTGCCTTTTGACTTTTCAGTTGTATGATATAACAAGTCATTTCGTGAAGAGGCCTTTTTCTGTTGGGTTTTGTCATCTGCCATTTAAATAATCCTATCTTGGGTTAGACAGGTATGTAACTCAGTGGCAGGGCCTTGGCCTAGCATGGGCCCATCCCTGGGTTCAATCCCCCATGCCACCAAAAATAACAAATAAATAATAAAAAATGGTCCTATCTTATAGATCCTTGAAATCAGGCTCACAGTTGTGCATGAGGCTCTATGAGATGGAAGTATTACGGTCCATTTTTGTTTTTGTTTTTGATTTTTGTATTTCTTTTTTGCTTCTCCAAGCTTTCGGAAAGCACTGACTAACCTGTCTGGGAGCCTGTCACAGATTGCACACTTGACTTTTTGTTCAGGAAGGAAGCTCAAAAGAATGGTTTGGAGGGAAAGGAGTAAATAGATTCCAGCAAGGGCAGAGACAGATGCATATATAAACGACTTGTCACTGAAATGACCCAGGAACAGGAGCTGACAATGCCTGTGACACCTGTGTGATGGACAAGCAGGTCCTGGGAAAGATGATCAGCGCCTTTGGGTGTGCGCTGCAAACTCACTCTTTGCCGACATACGTGGCTACCACATGGATGTAGCATGACTTGGGCCATCAACTATCCAAAGGCAGCATGGGGTCTGTGCTGGATCTTTTTTCCAGTCTGAAGGACAAAGGGACAGGCCCTCAGGACATAGACCCTGGGAGTCCTCTCTCTCTGGCAGGCTCCTGTGGCTCTCAGATGGCGGCTTATGAGCTATAGGGTGATACATTCCAAGACGGCCGGATGGGGTGTGTGAGAGCCCGCGGAGTTCCCTCGAGGGACCCACCAAATGAAGGCACCTTCTCTGTGAGGCTGCTTTTGTGTTTAACCTAGGTGCTGAGGGCCCATCGCCCCCCCCCACAAATCTAGAACCCCCTCTAGGAACTCTGGGGTTCACATATACAGTCTGGTGGAGGGGGGAAGAGGGGATCCCCAGGCCATTAACGCTCCAGACACCTGCCTCCTTGCAAAACAGCCTGTACCTCAGCCAACAGCAAAAAAGTCTGGTCCGACCCTAGCCACAGCGGGGCACGTGTTCACCTTCACCTCCGCGGAGTAACGCGTGGAGGCAGCAACCGCTGTGAGGGTGACGCTTCTTCCTGCCCAGCCCCTGGGAGCGCGTGGGTACATGGGTGTGTGTCCGTGCCCCGGTGAGGCTAAGAGGACTGCAGCCGAGCACTGGACAGGAGTCAGGAGGGCCTGGCTCTAGCCCCCAACTGTGACACTTGGGTGGCCGTGGGCCAGAGAAACATCCTAGTAGTCGCAGGCTTTTTTTTTTTCCCCTGTCTCCTGGCTGAATACACACAGCTGACCCTGGGAAGACCTCGCTACGAATGTGCAATTGTGGATGATGAGTCTCCACGGGTCTCGATTTCTGTCGAGGGGCAAGGGAGACGGTGCAAACGCCCGCACGCCGGGAGTCCCCCAGCGTCCCCGCGTGACGTGCGGTCACCCAGACTAGGCGGGGAGCGCTCCCCGTTGTGCAGAGGAGAGACCGGAGGCGAACCGTCCACGCACCTGTTCGCATCCCCCGCGCGGAGGCAGGACTCAAAGCCGTGGCTGCCTCTCCCCCATCCACACCTCCTCCCTCGGCTCTCAAAGACCTTCCGCGGGGCGGACTTCCACCGACACCAGAGCTGTGGCTCCCAAATCCAGCCCAGGGGCGGGGAAGTCTGGATCCCACCGACCCCACTTCGCCACGAGCCTGTGCGTGAGCGAGCGAGGGGTGGGGAGGGGTGGGGCGGACGCTGCCTGACCTCCCCCTCCCCACACACCAACCCACCGGTCCCCCGGCTCGCTCACCTCGAGGAGCCCGGCTGTGCTCGGCGGCGGCGAGCCCACGCGCGAAATACTCACGGCTCCCGCAGGCCCAGGCGGCTCGGCGGGGCGCATCGTCTCCCGGGGCCCCCGGGCCTCCTGGACAGCCGTCGCCGAGGCCCGAGCTGCCTACTCGCTCTGGGGCATCAGATTATTTTAGCACTTGCGGAAGGAACCGACGGAAGCTGCAGTCACATGGAGAGCTCGCCTCTCAGCGACTCAGCAGGCGGCTTAGAAGGAACTGCCGCCGCGGGGGGCGCCGGGTGGGGGATGGGACGCGGACCTGCAGGGCCCCGCCGCCACGCGGGTGCAGCCTGCGAAGGTCTGCGAAGTAGCTCAGCGTGCTCCCGGGTGCTCCCGCCCTGGTGGGTGAGCACCGCAGCTGGGAGCCCCGGCCTGTGGTCGGCTCTTCCAGGAACCCTCCTACACGCTTCTGTCCAAGGATGAGCTTGGGGCAGAGTTTGGTGAAGTTCGTTTTAATTGGAAAGGGGATTAGTCCACCATTTAGAAGGGTCATGCCAAGCCGGGCGCTTGTAAATCCCAGCACTCTGGGAGGCAGAAGCGGACGGATCTCTGTAAGTTCGAGGCCAGCCTGGTCTACAAAGCGAGTCCAGGACAGCCAAGGCTACATACACAGAGAAACCCTGTCTCGAAAAACCATGAAAGAAAAGAGGGTCGTCCATACATTGGTCTTTGTTTTTCTCTACCCAGCCAGTCTTTTTCAGTCATCTTTTACGGGTACTGTGCTTTTCAAAATTTAAGTAAATAAATAAATGAAAAGAAAGCTGGCCGTGGTGGCACACACCTAGAGAGGCTGAATCGAGAGGATCAGAGTTCAAGGTCGCCCTGTGCCACATAGCAGGTTTGTGGCTGCCCTGGGTTTTGTGAGACCCTGTTGCAAACAAAACAAGGGCAGAAGGAAGAAAAAGGAAAGGTTTTGTTTGTTTGTTTGTTTGTTTGTTTGTTTTTAATGGAACTTGCACTGTAGCCTGTCAGTACCATCAGCTTCTTGGCTCTATTGGGCGTGGGTGGGTTGTTTGTTTTGCTGTGTAGAAAGTTCTCTGCCGAAGGCAGTGTAGTGCCTGCACAGATCCAAACCAGACCCAGTCCCCGTGCTGAGATGGAAAAACGGACATGCGCTCCCATCCCTAACCACTCACAAAGGAAAAATTAGTTTCTCCAAGGGAGTCTCACTGGGCATACAGACCACACTTAAGGGCAGGCCACGTGCCCAGCAGAAGATGGCCAACACAAAAGAAATGAACAAAGGTTTTTGGAGATTTTTTCCCCCACCCCAAAATGATGTATATTAATCATAAGGCCTTTGAAAATTTTTTTGAGATTAAAACATAATATGTCACTTCCCCCTTCCCTTTCTTCCTCCTAGGACTCCCATATACCCAGCCTGTTTTCTTTCAAATCCATGGCCTCTTTCACTTTGTTTTTACATGAGTGCATATATGTAAACATATAAACAAATGTATATTTATGCACTTGTGAAGGTAGTGATGATGGCACCTTTGAAGAAAAAACAAGTGAAAAGGAAATCGTGAAACACTAAGACTTCTGACTCAAGCTTTTTCCTTTTTCATCATGCCCTTTCTCTACTCTATCAGTAGGTGGCTAACTCTTAAATTTTGATCTCTAGAACCAAGATTCTCTTCCAAGAGAGGACTTGTATTTATATTTAAAGCACTTCCTGTTTATTTAGTTAGTTTTGAACCGGGGTCTCTCTACATAGTTCTGGCTGTCCTGGAATGTGTCATGTTGATCAGGCTGGTCTTGAACTCATAAAGATCCACCTGCCTCTGTCTCCTGAAGATTAAAGGTGTGTGCCACCACACCCAGTTAGGTTTTATTTATTTTTATTTTACAGGTTTTACCTTCCAATCTCAGCCCCCAAAGTGCTTGGGTTATGGGTGTATGTCACCTTGAGAATGTTTCTTCCTTTCATTTTTTAAAACTTAGTTTTATTTTTATCAGTGAGTGCATGTCTTTATGTAAGTGCATGCCATGTATGTGGGTGCCCAAAGATACCAAAAGAGGGTGTCAGTTGTCAGATCCCCTGGAACTAGAGTTACAGGTGATTATGAACCCCCAGACATCATGGTTGGGAGCAGAACTCAGGTCTTCTGAGAGAACATTGAGTCACCACCCCTGTCCTAGGAATGTTTCTTGAATTTGATTGTGGTGTAACTTTTCTTGGGGAGACATGAACAGTTATTCACCCCAGACAAGGGACTGATGACAGACCAAAGAACAAATTCCACCTGACTATAACCCAGAGAGCCAGTGAGCTTGCTGGGGTTACTTATAGGGACATAATAACTCAAAGGCAGTTGCATCACCAAGAAACCCACCCTAGCAGGAATGACAACTCAAGAATGCTGTACTTCCAGAGACTCCTGCACCCACAGGCAGCTCCCCAGTTCATTCTCTTTATACATTACAGCTTTGTGAGCTTCGAGAGGTGGCTCTTGCAAGTTTCAGGAGCTTCCTGGGCTGCTTTTGTTTACTTCCTGCATTTTATGGGCCTTCTTCCTTCTTCTAAGAATCTAACTCTCACCAACTCAGGTCTGAATGATTTCAGTCACTTACTTAGCTGGCTTCTTGTCCCAAATCTTGTCCATCTCCAGGTCAGACTCCACCCATCTTTAAGACAGAGTCTCATTTAGTTGGCCTGGAAGTCACTACTGACAGAGTCATGGGTGGCCCTGACCTGATCCTCCTGCCTCCAGTTCCCGAGGGCTGGAATTTCACATGTGTACCACCACTTGTATGTGCTTTACACCTTGGTATTCTCGGCCAGATTTCTGTCAAGGAAGCCTAGAGGCTGGCGGTCTTAAAGGTTGTGGAGAAACAAGGCAGTTGGTTGAAAAACAGCCCAGATTGTTCTCCTATAGTAGCAGCGGAAGGACTCCAAGTCTTCCAGGAGAAACTAGGGCAGAGCTGAAAGAAGGGCACTCCTTACACCAGCAGGTCGGTGAGCCTGAGCGTCCAGCCAGCATTCTGCTCAGCTGGATGCTCTGGGCTCCCTCCCAAGACCCAGCGAGGTCCTGCTATCACTGGCCAGGCGCATTCCACTCAGCACAGCTCTATGCCTCATCCTTGGCCTCAGGGAGTTTGTTCCGGCTCCTGTTGAACAATGCAGGTTTTATGTTTTATTAGTCTTGTTGCCATGATGACAGGTGGCCCAAGCAACTTAGGGAAGGAAAGGTTTATCTTGGTTCGCAGCTCTAGGCTTCATCGTAGCGTGGAAGACAAGGTGGTATGGGCGGAAGACAGCTGGTCCTGTTGCATCCGCAGTGAGGAAGATGAAGGCTTGCTCCATTTCTCCATTTTACCCATGGGGGACCCTGCCCTTCGAATGGTACCATCCACAGTGAAGGCTGGTCTTTCCATCTCCATCTAATCTGCATAATCCTTCACAAGCACGAGGCTTGTCTCCAATGCTAAGTCTGTCAAGCTGGCAGTGAATATTAGCCACTGTGCTGTCATGCAGCACCCGTATGTCCCTGTGCCATCTCGGTGAGAAGAGAGGCCAACGCCTGGCTCAAGCTCCCATCGCCCGCTCTCTTCAGTGTGCATTCCCTCAACCACACGCCATTCTACCTGTTGGGACCAATTAATACATGATGAGGCTCACAACAGATCTTCTATGCAAGAGGTTTATTAGGTGGATATGAAGAGAGGGAGGGAAGGAAGGGAGAGCAGGACATGATGGGAAGAAAGAGGAAGGGGGGGCGCCCTGACAGAGAAAGGACCAAAAGAGCAAGAGAAGAGAGGACCAAGAGAGAGACCACATGGCTGGCTGGTCCCTTTAAGGAGCAAGGTAACCACGCCTTCCAGGTGTGGCCACCTGGCCGGTGACACATGATGACATCATAGGTTGCTAGGCAACCCAGAAGCAGATTTTGTTCCAGAATCCTAACACTGCCTATGTGTAGAGACCACGTTGCCTGGAATGATCTCCTACCCGACTTTCCCAACACTTTCCATCCTAAAGTGTTGGCCGGGCCCCCCCTCCTCCAGGAAGTTCTTGCCACTGAAAGGGTTAGACTAACTTTGTAACCTGTATGTCTTCTAAAGCCTATAGTTTTGAGTTTTAGGTTCAGGTTAAGCTAAAGCCTCTTAGTACCTTTCCAGAGAATGAAAAAATGTGACCCTATCTGTGAGGACAGAAAAAAAAAAAAAGGACAAGCAATGACCTTCACTTGTAAGACCTGGGGTCTCACAGCTCAGGAGTTTAATCGTGCCCTTCCCAGAAACTCTCCCAGACCAAGACTCGTTGCAAAAGCAAGAGGTTTATTAACCATTGTACAACGGGGTCACCTCTGCCAGTCAGCAAAGAGTGGCACCGGGAGATAAAGGCCTTTAGGTTTTTAAAAGAAAAATTGCGGGAAATTTGAAGTTGCAGTTTTGGCAATATAGGATTGGATGAGGAAGCTATAAAGTAAGATAATTGGTTAGTCTTAGGTGCTCAAGCTTGGCCAGTCCTGCCAAGTGTGGATGCAGCTGCACTTTAAGGTGGGGGTGGTTAGCTTATCCTTGAAGATTAGGGGCTGCAGACTTTTGGCTGGAGGTCAAAAGCTACTCAGAAGAAGTCTAGGTTCGTTGCTAAGAAACGCTATCTCAAGGACAAGGGTCTGGTCCTTCTTTTGCTGAGTGAAGGTCATTGCTTGCTTGCCCTTTTTTTATATCTGTCCTCACGGATAGGGTCACATTCCTTCACTCTCTGGAAAGGTACTAAGAGGCTTTAGCTTAACCTGGACCTAAAACTCAAAACTATAGGCTTTAGAAGACATATAGGTTACAAAGTTAGTCTAACCCTTTCAAAACGACTTACGCCATTTTGAGTTAGCTCTCTCTGCCTGCAATTTGTGAACCGAGGTGTAAGCTCTCAGTTGTTTCTGCCACGATGGCTTTGCTCTGCTCTCATGGATCCCAACCCTCTGAAACCATAAGGCCAAATAAACCCTGCCTTTTCTAAGACACTGCCTTGGACACAAGTCTTTTGTCCCAACAATAGAAAAATAACTAAAACAAGGGTCTTTGTTCTTTGTTTCTTTTCTTTTTAAATTTGAGACAGAGCCATTCTACATAGCCCTGGCTGCCCTGAAACTCTCCAGGTAGACCAGGCTAGCCTCAACCTTAAAGAGATCCATCTGCTTCTGTCTCTCAAGTGCTGGGATTATAGGTGAGTGCTACCATGCCTGATTCTTTTTCTATTTCATATAGACATACATACATACATTTACACACACACACACACATATATTATGTACATTTGTGTTTTGTCTGCATGTATGTCTGTGTGAGGCTGTCAGGCCTCCTGGAACTGGAGCTACACACAGCTGTGAACTGCCATGTGAGTGCTGGGAACTGAACCCGGGTCCTCTGGAAGTACAGTCGGTGCTCCCAAACACTAAGCCATTCCTCCAGCCCCACTTTTTCTATTTCTTAAACTAAGCTTCCTAATAGCTTGTCACTTGTGGGCAATCTCAGCCTTCCAAAGAGATCAGAAAGAATTTGCTTTGTTTGATGAGACCCAGATACTTTTCAGGACCGGGGTCAGGAGATGCCCACCGTGGAGGCTGAATGGTCACATGTCTGCGTAGGGTCTGGTAGGAGAAGAGGGGCTAGCTCCCCTGCAGAGGGGCCCATGTGAAAGAGGAAACAGCGTCGTGGCCCAGCCATGGAGTGGCAGAACCAGACCTAGAAGGGTGGCCCGTTTGCTTCAGTTCTGGCATCTCTCACCTGCTTTGGGCTCTCACCCCCTCACCACACCCAGGGTAACCTCCCTATCCTGGCCTTTCACCGTGGTGGCTGGGCCTGGCCAAGCAGTGAGCTGGTGTGCACTGTACTTCTCCCAGCCTTGGCACATGACAGGGAGGGGATTTCCTCTGAGGCCTTCGCAGGGAATTGTCCTCTTGCCCCACGTCAACTCTTTGCTGCAGGGCACCCTTCGGTAGTTTCATTTCCCTCATTCGGAATACAGATTTTAAGAACCAAAAATCCAATCCAGAAAGAGACGAGGCCCCTGCACACACTGGCACCTCGTGATGCCAACCGTGGGAAGGCTTGAGGTCAGACCCCTTAGCCCTGGGGAGTGTGAGGTCCACCAGTTGCCAGTGGGTCCTTCCCAGCATGCTACTCTTCTTTAGCTACTAAGAGGATGAAGCTGGTCTCAAATCCTGAGGTCATCCTCGGCCACTAACTGCAGTGACTTATCTCTAGGGGCACACCACCTCTTCCTGTTTTGGAAACACTGACGGTATCGACAGATAACCGAAGCTCTCAAGCAGTACCAAGACAAGGAGATGAGCATGGAAGTCTCCTGGCAATGCTGGAGCTTGGTGGAGAGTGGGACAGGAAGGTGGGGCCTCTGAGCTGACCACCACGATGATTGGGTGTTGGAGCTCTGAGGGGCGGGGGGAGAAAACATAACCGTGGAAAACTGCAAGCAAGCCCATCCAGGATATCCGGGCTGGATCCTATGAGCTGGGGCTTGTGGAGGGCAGAGCCTGATAAACTCCAAATAGGGCCAAGGCCTAATGGCACAGCTGTGGGAGAGAAGAGGCCTTATCCATGGCCCTGTGCAAAGCTGAAGGACAATCATAGTCGTCTGTTGTGGTTCTACACATCCTCAGGGGCCCTGAGCCTTGAAACACTGGGGCCATGAGTTGGTTGTGTTCATATGTTTCCTTAGCCTAAGTACCTTGTAGGGACTGTGCGAATGTGTCTTAACCAAACAAAAGGTTGGCATCATTTCCTCCATGGCCATTGGAGAGGTTGAGGACTTGGGAAGTCATTTGGAAGTACTGTTTCAGGGGTGGTGCACGTCTTTAGTCCCAGCACTCAGAAGGCAGAGGCAGGCGGATCTCCGTGAGTTCGAGGCCAGCCTGGTTTACAGAGTGAGTTCCAGGACCGCCAAGGCTACACGGAGAAACCTTTTGAAATATTTTTCAGGTTTGTTTATTTTATGTGTAAGAGTGTAACTGGTGTTCACAGAGATTTTGAAGAGGGTGCTGGATCCGCTTTAATTGGAGTTACAGATAGTTGTGAGGCACCTCATGGATGTTGAGAGCCGAATTTGGGTCCTCTGCAAGAGCAACAAGTGCTCCTAACCGCGGAGACGCCTCTCTAGTCCCTGAGAAGGATTTTCCATTCATAATGAATGGAAACCCCAGAATCCTTACCGTAGGCTTCCACTCCTTTCATCCCGTCACTCTGCTGCCCATTTGCATGGCGTCTTCCTTGTGCCTAGCTCCCAGTTCCAGACAACCAGATTCCGTCTGGGGCCACTGAGATGGCTCAGCGAGGAAAGGTGCTTGCCCTCAAGCCTGAGGACCCGAGCTCAGTGCCCAAAACCCACATGTGAGATGGAGAGAACTGAGATCTCCAAGCCACGCCCCCGGCCCCCAAAAGCATGCCACAGCATACACATGCCTATATACATACGTATACATTCTCTCTAAATAAATAATTTTAAAGATGGCGGCTGGTCATGGTAGTGCATGTCTTTCATCCCAGCACCCCAGGAAGTGGATCTCTGTGATTTCACGACCACCTTGGTGTGTGTATGTGGTGGCTATTATAGGCTCTTATAGCCAGTTCCAGACCAGTCAGGGCTACACAGTAAGATCCTGTCTCAAAAATACAAAATAAACACACATATACAACCAAGAGGGCTGGAGATATGGCTCAGTGGTTAAGAGCACTGGCTGCTCTTCCAGAGGACAGTTCCCAGCACCCACATGGCAGATCACAACTGTCTGTAACTCCAGAGGATCTGATGCCCGCCCCCCCTACCTCTTCTGGCCTCCACAGGCACAAGGCACAAATATATATATACATATATATATGCAGATATATATGCAGGCAAAACATACCTACACATGAAATTAAATTTTTAACATAATTCTGCCTTGGGGCTTTGGCTTTTTTTCCTTCTTAGATCTTAGAATGTTCTCAGGCTTCTGTGTACCATATGGCCAAATTACTCACATCTTAATTTCTTTTGGGTGTCACTTCTTCAAAGAGGGAATCCCTAGTCACACCATTTAAATACCAACCCCCTGTCACTCTCTTTCCCCTGACTTTGCTTCTCCCTCACAGTGTATTTACTTACATTACTGCACAATACTTTATTATATACAAACTTAGTAATTAATTTCTCCCAGTCACCGACTAGCTTATGTGCTCCTGGGGAAAAGCACCATCTGTTAACTCACTGCTCTAACCGAGGATTACCACAGAGCACGGCACACACCAGGTGCTCATGAATTTCTGTGGACACGCAGGACTGAGTGAGTAAACGACCATATTCACAGAAGTTTCAGTAGAGAGGTGAGGTCAGGAGGCAGGTGACACATGTTAAAAAAAAAAGAAAAAGAAAATCCCAAATTGTTCAATTTTACCAGTGAAGACTCAGGAGCCAGATGCTGGGGTGAAAACCTGCTAGCTCAGAGAGGCAGAAGTACCTGGGTGGTCTTCCTGCTCAGCTCACATCTCAGAGGAAAAAGCCAAAAGCCCCAGAGCTAAAGAGTCCCAAAAGCTAAAGAGCCAAAAAGCTGAAGGCTCTTTCTTCTCCACACTGTCTAAATACCCTACAACTCGAAGTCCCTCCTTTCTGTAAATCCCTGTCAGCTGGTTACTTGCTCTGCCTTCTTGACCTAGGTTTAACTTTATTAAACCTTGGGCACAGAAAGCTCTTGGATTAAAGGTGTGTGTTAGGGCTGAACCACACAAAACCGGAAACAGGTTTTTACAGTTCACCATCTCGGGGTTCACAATGGGATCAAATATCCTGCAACAGAAACCTGTTGTTAACTCAGTAAATCGGGGCGTTTGGGGATGAAAACAAAAAAGAGCAGTTGCTCTTTTGGAGGACCTGAGTTTGGTTCCCAGCCTCCACATCAGATGTCTCAAAACTGCCTTTAACTCCAGGAGATTTGGTGCCCCCTTCTGGCCTCTGCAGCATGTAAACTCACATACACTCACATGTACACACACAAACACATAAATAATAAAGTGAATCTTCAAAAGTGGGAAATTATTACATAAATATCATATGTAAATTGTCACATAATTCACCCCTTTCCCTGACAAAACAGATCAGCGAAAGACAGCAGAGGTGGGACCTAGTCCATAAAATACAGCTTAGCTTTGACAAGTTAAAATCAACTGTATGTAGTGATGTAATCAGGGGAGAGAAAAGAAACCTGAAAAGTTTCTTTGGAAGTCCTGCTGAGCATCCACAAAGACACACCCAGGAAAGACAGGCGAGGGCTGGGGAGACAGGGGAAGGCCGGTGGAGATGCTTGCTGCCAAGCTGACAACCTGAATTCAAGCCCCAGAATCCCTGTGGCAGAGAAAGAGAGCCAATGCTCCGTTACCCTCTCATTGTCCTATGTGTGCTCAACTAAATAAGGACACACACACACACACAGAAGTGCTGCACGGGGACCCTCAGTCTGCACCGTTTAATGACGACAGCAGGCAATCCAGACCTGGTGGAGGGGAAAGCGGACTTTGACAGAGAGCCCACAGCTGTTTGCATCCAGGTCCACACATGGCATTACCCCTCAATGACTCTGCTCTGGGGTATGGGCAGTCCCAATCTGCATAAGAGAAAAGATGGGGTCGGACTGGTTGGGCGACTTACATAAGGCCACACAGTAGAGAGTTTAAGCACCAACTTCATTGTTTTCTAAGATCTGTTTTAAATTTTGTGTAGACGTAGGTGTCTGCGTGTGACTTTGTGCATGTGAGCACAGTGGCCTGTGGAGACCAGGAGGTGTTGGATCCTCTGGAGCTGGTGGTTCCGGGTGCTGTGAGCCATCGTCTGGGTGCTGGGAACCACCTCAGGTCTTCTGCAGGAACAGCAAGCTCTCTTATCCACTGAGCAATGCCTCCAGCCCCACCAACTAGGTCTTAGTAACATTGGCTGTGTTTTATATAAACATTATCTGGGGACTGGACAGATGGCTTTGTGGTTGACAGCACTTCTCTTGAGAATTCCCTTAGTTCTGTTCCCAGCACCCTCACAACTGTCCATAACTCGAGTTCCATAGGATCTGGACACCGGGCACACGCGACAGACAGACATACACACATGCAGGCAGAACATTCCTACAAATAAAAATAAATTAAATTTAAAAGATATTTTCTGAGCATAAGAGGGAGGCAGATCTCTGGGTTTGAGGCCAGCCTAGTCTACAGAGTGAATTCCAGCACAGCCAGGGCTACACAGAGAAACTCTGTCTCAAAAACAAAACAAAAATTAAAAACAAAAAGTAAAAAAATAAACATAAATATACTTTTCTGTTAAAAAGGCAAAAATAAGAAAAAGCCTATTGACCTACTGCTGACATTATACCTTTCAAAAGCGTTCCCTATGCATGTGCAATTATATATAATTATTATAGTATTATCGTATATCTATTATTTGTATCAAAATCTGCATGTGTCTTGTAAATTTGTGTTCTAACTTATAGCAGTTGGGAATTGTCTTTTCTCGACCTCACAGTTCCACCATCCAGGCCTCCTTGGTGTGGCTCTTTAGCGTAGGTCTAAATCCCTCATCCTAAATTCTGAGGACCAAAAGAGTGCCAGAGATCACAATTTGTCATAGTTTAGAGCCGTGACAGCGTTCGCTACATTAATTCCTCCAACTGGGCCTAGGGCCACTATCCCAAATCAATACAGTGACATTGTGGGCAGCAAATGTGAAATTCACAATCACTGGGCAATAGACAAAGTGAACAAAAAGCTTTTAGCCGCTTAAGGCTGCACAACCAAACAGCCCTTTGGTTTACAGAGCCTTTTAGAGTCCAGAATCCTTCCCGACATGGTGACACCCGGTGATGAAAATACCCATGGGCCAAAGGAATAGAGAAGGGAGGTGAATTCCTAGAACAGGGAGGATTGCAGGCCCGGGGGTGGGGGTGGAGGGTCAGCTGGAGCTTCCGGAGCTGTGAGGAAATGCACAGGCTAGGAGGAAGTCCTTGGCAGCCTAGAGGAACTCACGCAGTGGGGCAAGGTGCCTCAGCCCCGGACGCCCCCAGTTCAAGTTCACTTCACACCCACCGAGTTCTAAGAAGCTAGCTGTACCCTCAAAGACAAGACCCAACAGAAGAGCCCCTGTGGAAGGAAAGCCTGGCTGTGCTTCCCAGGGATCCTCGAGGGTCGGGGCAGTGCGCTGGGCAGGTTCTTCCCGCTTCAAGCGTGGTTTGCTGTGGATGCTAGCACATTCTCCCACAGCCGGGGGAGGTGGAGGCAGAAGCCCGGGGAGCGTGCATTGCCGTGGTGAGCACCGATGATTGAGTAAAGCCCCCTTCGAGCTCAAGGGCAAGGTGAATGGAAGGAACTGAGACTTCTGAGTGGTGCAAGGCATGCTGGGAAGTGTGGGTTTTTAATTGGCAGTTGGGCAGTTTAGCCACAAGCGGGGCCAGGGTGGGGTCGGTAGAGAAGAGAGGCCACTGAGGCGGAAACGGGGAAGGTTTTTTTTTTCCTCACACCAATAAACCAGAGGAAGATGAACCCCAGAAACAGTCACCAGCTTAGCTCCGAGCTCAAAGACAGAATTCAGACCCCCCTCAACCACTAAGAAAAGTACTTTTCCTCTCCACACTTCACACAGTAGTCAAGAGAGCACACCCACCGAAGCTATGATTTCCACTGCTCCCCCAGCACCCTCTCTCCCTCCCATCCCCCCTCCTCTCGTCCTCCCTCCTCCCCAAGCTCCCTGTCTCTCTTCTATGGGTCCTTCTCATTGCTTCCTTGAGGATTCCAGAAATGCCTCGCCAACCCTGGTCCCAAGCGTTCTAATCATTTCCACTCTATGCTGGCTGTCTCTGCTTGCATGAAAAAAACGCCCCCTAATTCTTCCAG
Organism: Meriones unguiculatus; assembly: GCF_030254825.1. Lineage (NCBI taxonomy): Eukaryota > Metazoa > Chordata > Mammalia > Rodentia > Muridae > Meriones > Meriones unguiculatus. The sequence continues at coordinate 35,818,330 of NC_083364.1, forward strand.
GACTCAGGCTTTTGATAAATACCATTGCCCAAATCTTAGCAGAGAACTCTCAAATCAAGATGCTGGCAGGGACCATACCCAGCTTCTCCCAAGGGCAGTGTTTCTCAACCTGTGGGTCGTGAAAGTCCTTGGGGATAACTGACCTTTTCATAGGAGCCACCCAACACCGTTGGGGAACATAGATATTTGCATTACAGTTCCTAACAGTAGCCAAATTACAGTTATGAAGTAGCAACGAAAATAATTTTGTGGTTGGGGGCTGTTGGCTATTCAGGATAACTCAAGAAAGCAGGGAAGGCGTTCCTTGTCATGGACCCTGTTTGTAAACTTTGCAACCTTTCTGTACTTTGTAAGCTTTGTAAACCTTTAATGCATGCAAGTTGGCTAGGCCCCACCCGAAGAGAGCCACCTCCACCTATAACTGCTGTTCTAGCCCATCAAGGCCAGAAAGCGGGCAAGCCCCACCCCCAAAGGCCAGGCCCTGCCCTGAGAGAAAGAGAGAGAGAGAGAGAGAGAGAGAGAGAGAGAGAGAGAGAGAGAGAAATCCCACCAATTCCTTAGATTACTCCAAGAAGTCACATAATCCGTCCAATCCCAGGCCTCCCTGGAAAGCTCTGCCCCACCCCCTCAGGGATCTGTGTAAACCCTGTGTTCCGCCCAGTTCTCTGCTGCTTCCCCAGCACACGCAGCCACTCTGCTCGGTTTCCCCCTCCCGATCAATCCCTTGTGGGAGGTTTGTTGCTGTGACTCTGTGGTATTCCCTGGCTCCTGACGGCCAGGAGACCTTTCCCCTCAGAGCTGCAACACTTTCATAGGAGAACTTTCCCCCCAGCTGGAGCAGAACCTCTGTAGGAGAAGCCTTTCCCTTCAGAGCTGCAACACTTACAGGGGTCTGTAACAACATGAGGGGAGGTGTTAAAGGGTTGCAGCATCAGGAAGGTGGAGAACCCCACAGCCCTAGAGCCATATGCTTATTTAGAATTGTGGGGACGTGAGCCAACAGCAGAGGGACTTAAGGACACAGGGATGTGATGACATAGTCTTCTACCTGCTTTTAACAGATTTTATTATTTTTAATTATGTTTACATAGGGAAAGGTGATGTGCATTCCAGACATTGGATTCCAGCTTACAGGCAGATGTGAGCTGCTGGACACGGGTGCTGGGGACCAACTCCAGTCTTCTGGAGGAGCAGTACAAACCCTTAATGAGTAATTTCTGCAGCCCAGCAACCTGCTGTCTTGTCCTTGACAGCACTGTGTTCCGCAGACGGTCCTAACTGAGGGTCTCTCTGCATCACCGTGGACTTAAAGAGACGCTCCTCAAAAGATGGTCCCTCTCCACAGAACACACAAAGAATTCTTAGGGCTGGAGGCGTAGCTCAGTGAGGGAGTAACGGCCCGACATGTGCACCAGACCCTGGTTTCAAGTGTCCACAGGGAGGGAGCAGGAGAGATAGAGAGATCTAAAAACCGGCAAAGGTTCTGAGCACACATTTTCCTCAAATATACCAATGGTCAGTTAGCACACAAAAAGGGGTTCACATCACCATCGCCAGCCATGGTGGCACACACCTTTGATCCCGGTGCTTGGGAGGCAGAGACAGGCAGATCTCTGAGTTCCAGGCCAGTCTGGTCTACAGAGTGAGTTCCAGGACAGCCAGAGCTACACAGAGAAACCCTGTCTCAAAAAACAAACAAACAAAAAACCAATAACAAGAAAGATGCTCACATTTCACAAGGGAAACACAAATCAAGACTCGCCTTGATATCCACTGAGGTAGATAGAAGGAAAAGGTCACAAGACGTGTAGAGACCAGGACCTCACTCGATGCTTGTGGGAATGTGTGTGACAGAACAGAAGCTTTGGGAAAGACCCTAAGGCTTGTCAGCTTTTGCCAGATCTATTCCTGGATGATTGAAGTACATGCGTGATCATTGCAACTTTCATGAAAATGGAAACAAATGGTCATTGGCTGATCAGTGGATGAAACGGGGGGGGGGGGGCAGTCGCCCCTCCTTTTCCTCAGATGATTGGCAGGGCATCAGCATCCTTGAAAACTCAAGGTCCTCATATAAAATGGTGCTGTAGTGGCCGGCATGGTGGGAGGAAAGAACTGACTCTCATAGGCTGGCCTCTGACCTCTGCGCATACACCCCACATACACAATAAATAAATGTAATTTAAACGTTTAAAATGGTGTTGTACTTGCAAATAACCTGTGAACACCTTCCCACATTCTTGGGATTTTTGTTACATTTATATTCTGTTATGTGCACATACATGTGTTTCTACATGTTTGTAGGTTGGACAACAGCCTGCAAGAGACGCTACCTACTGTTTGAATGCTGAGTTCTCAAACTCAGGTCATCAGGCTTCACGGCAAACGCCTGTCCTTGCTGACTCACCAGCCTTCCCATGTACTGTCAACCATTTCCCTACCACTTCGACTATATCTAATACACTGTAAGGGTGTAAATGGTGTTATGCTATATTTTTTAGGGATATGGCAAGAAAAAAAATCTATGCTTACCCAATACATACGGCGTAGTTTTAAAATTAATTTTTAGGTTCATATACAACATATTTTTTTATAATTTTTGTATTTCCATTTTTATACATAAGCATCATTATACTTTGTCAGGCATATTTTCTTTCTTATTTTGTTTTGCTTTAGACACAGTTTCTTTCTTTGTTTATTAATTAATTAATTTAGTATTTGTTTGTTTCGAGACAGGGTTTCTCTGTGTAGCCAGGGTTTCTCTGGCTGTCCTGGAACTCACTCTGTAGACCAGGCTGGCCTGGAACTCAGAGATCTGCCTGCCTCTGCCTCCTGAGTGCTGGGATCAAAAGCATGCACCACCACCGCCTAGCTAGACAGTTTTTTATAGCCCAGGCTATCCTCAGACTTGCCACACAGCTGAGCATGACCTCGAACAGTTCTCCCGCCTGCATCTTCCAGGTGCCAGGATTATAGGCTTGTGCCCATGCTAGTAAAAGGGCTTGGAGAAAGAGGAACCTTTATACACAGCATGTGGGGGGTGTAAGCTGGAGCAGCTGGTATGGAAAAGAGTGTGAAGGTTCCTCAAACTACTAAAAATAGAACTGCCAGCTATACTGTCACCCAGCTTTACTGCTACCCAGCTATACCGCCACCCAGCTATGCCACCACCCAGCTATACTGCCACCCAGCTATGCCACCTCTCCTCTACATCCAGAGGTGCCCATCCACGTTCATTGCTGCCTTGTTAACAATAGCCAAGATATGGAATCAGCTAGAGGCTCATCAACAGATGAGGAAATTTTCCTAAGTGATATACACACAATGGAAGTCTGGCAAGCAATAAAGAAGAACAAAATTATAACATTTACAAGAAGTGGACCAAATGGAAGATCATTATGTTAAGGGAAATAATTCAGACTCAGAAAGACGAATGTTATATGTGGACTCTCACAAATTTAATGTGTGTGTGTGTAGCATGAAGCAGAAAGGAGACTGTGAGAACAGAGGATGAAGTCTAAAAGGGAGAAGGACAAAAGAGAGTGATAGAAAACGTGATATGAAAGCAAAAGGGAGTATTGGGGAAGAGGACAAAGACTAGCAAAAAGGGATGGGGGGAGTGAAAAAAAAGTGCAATTACACACACACATACCATGTCACTGGGATATCAATTACTTTGCATATTATCTAAATTTTTTCATTAAATGGCTTTTTGAGGAGGAGTGTGTGTCTGTGCTTTTATTTTAGTGTGTGTGTGAGAGAGAGAGAGAGAGAGATGGGGACAGTATGTATGGGATAGTGTGAGTGTGGCAGTCAGGAGAATACTCTGTGAGGTCCGGTCTCTCCTTCCACCTTTACATGGGTTCCAGGGATCACACTGAGGTCATCAGGATTGTACAGTAAATTTTTACCCCATGAGCCATCTCTCTGGCCTCATAACTAAATGTTTGCAAAAATAATACAAATCTATTTTCTATCCGGGAGAGGCTGAATCTGTGGATATGGAATCCTTAAACACCCAGGGCCAATTGTATATCCATTTGGTGGGATCACAGCTTGCCACTAAAAGGACAGAGCAAGGGCTGGGGAGGTGGCTCAGTGGGTAAGAGTGTTTGCTGTGCAGGCCTGAGCCCCCTGTTCAGGTTCCCGGCACCCAGGTAAAGGCGGGGCACTATGCTGTGCTTCCAGTGCTAGGGGGCAGCTCCAGGTCCCTGGTTCACTGGCCAGCCTGGGTGAGTTCCAGGTTCAGTGAGAAGCCATGCCTCAAAATACAGAGTGTGGAGAGGCTGAGGAAGACAGTGCGAACCCCTGGCCACAAACACGCACACACTGCGAACTTTTACTCATACAAAGAACGGGACGCTGCAAATGGACAAATCGGAACCATTACATCTGGTGAAAGGAGGCAACGACAAAAGATTGCATATTTCCTGATTCTGTTTTGTGTATGAACAGAAACAGAAAGCTCTGTGGTCACCTAGATTTAGCTTTGTGAAAACCAGAGTTTCTGCTGCTGATCATGGGGTCTTCTTGTGGGACGATGGAAATGGTCTCAAGCAGCAACAGCTCCACCACTCTGGGGGGCTTCTATAATATGTGAGTGACATTTGATTAAAACATTAAAAATTACCAAAAATAACTAAGCAGGTAGCAAGAAAAATGTCTTGATTGTAATACATGGAAATTTTGTCTAAAATCTTTTTTTCATTACGGTTTTTGTTTTTTGTTTTTCCTGGTTTGTCAAGACAGGATTTCTCCATGTAACCCTGGCACTCTGTAGATCATGCTGGCCTCAGACTTAGAAATCCGCCTGCCTCTGCCTCCCAAGCTATGAGTGTCGCCACCACCTGGCAAGACTTTCTAATCTTAATAAAAACATTAACAGTTAAATCAATACTTTCCAATTATATTTTCCAAGAAAATCTATTATTTAATGTTGAAAAAAATAATTATGTGAATATGTGTGCCTGTGAATTTGTGGACATGAGCGCAACACCCAGGGAGGCCAGAAGTGGGCCTCAGATCCCTTGAGCTGGGTTTGCAACTGGTCATGGATGCTGGATGTTGGTGCTGGGACTCGAACTCAGGTCCTCCGTAAACATAGCGAACGGTCTTAACCACCATCTCTTCAGCCCCTTTGGAAAAAAAAAGTATGTGTATAAATCACCTCGTTTCTCAACTACTAGGATTTAAGTTAAACGGGATATTAAAGCAACTAGCAACACCTTAAGCCTAGCTGGACAGCAACAGCATTGGGGTCAATCTAAAAGCTCCAGAGTTTAGCTTTCAAGTGTTTGGTTTCATAAGTCAGCGTTTGGCTCCTGTGCTGGTTAACTTTTTATCAACTTGGAACAAGCTAGGGTCATCTGGGGAAAGGGAACCTCATTTGAGAAAATGCGTTTTTCAGATCAGCTTGTAGGCAAGTCTGTGAGGAATTAAAACAAAACAAAAATCAGTGGTTAATGCCGGAAGGCCCAGCCCACCACGAGCGGTGCCATCCTGGCCAGGCGGTACCTGGGTCTTACGAAAAAAGCAGCCGGCTGAGGAAACGGTGGACAGCAAGCCAGTAAGCAGCGTCCCGCCACGATTCTGCCTCAGTTCCTGCCCCCGGTTCCTCCCTGGGGTTGCTGCCCGGACTTCCTGTCACGATGCTATAAAGTGAAATAAACCCTGTTTCCCCCGGAGTTGCTTTGGTCGTGGCGTTCATCACAGCCCTAGAAAGCGAACTGAGGCAGTCTCTTAAAGTAAAAATACCTCCCAGCTATTAACCCCCTCCCTTTAACATCCGTTGAAATGCTTTTGGGTGTTATGTTTTGCTATAGATTTGTTTGACATGCGGTTGTCTTTAGTCCTGTGTTGGAGATGGTTGCTAAGGAGACCATTCATATGTCAATTGCAGTATTTGACATTAGTAAAGTAGATATTTTAGCGTGATATATTGAATATGAGTATAGAAAGGAACAGATGATAAATACTTGTAAGTTATAATACTTTGATTATATAAATTGATTCCACATTATTATAGATCAGAAAATCTAGGGAATCGATTTTTGTTTTTTTGTTTTTTTTTTTTTTCAAGACAGAGTTGCTCTGTGTAGCCGTGGCTGTCCTGGAACGCACCCTGTTGACCAAATTGGCCTCGAAATCAAAGACCCGCTTGCCGCTGCCTCCTGAGTGCTGGATTTTTATTCCGTATACGGTGTTCCGCCTGCATGTACATCAGCTCGCCAGCAGAGGGCGCCAGATCTCATTACAGATGGCTGTGAGCCACCATGTGGTTGCTGGGAATTGAACTCAGAACCTTTGGAAGAGCAGCCAGTGCTCTTCACCTCTGAGCCATCTCTCCAGCCCTGGATATTCTTTATTAAGAAGAAGGAGACACATCCCTCTGGGAAGAAGGTATTCCCTTCTTCCCTTTGAGAAGGGAGGATTATGTTCCTGGAGTTGGAGGTCTGTGTAGTCATCGTTTGCTGGGATTTTGAAGGGTGAGAGCACCCAGATTCCTTTATTGTTCAGGGAAGCATTTCATAACGTAGACTGAAGAAACAGAGCCATGGCCTTCGGACATTAGAGAATTAAAGTGTGGTTGTATGATCCAGGCTCTGCCCCTGGCTGTGAGTCATGCAGCACCCACAAGTCTGGAGCTGGCACTGTACGGATGCTGTCAGATGCGATGGAGACCTCTGATGTCTCCTGCCAGAGGCAGTGTTCAGCGCCACAGCCATGAAGGCTTCCCAGCTGCTCCCTTGCCATGAAGACTAGGTTGTGCTCACAGCTACCCACCTCCCTCTGACGCTGCCCCTCTCCTCATCCGAATCCCTAGCTTTCTCAGTGGCATCTACCCGCTGTCCTTCCAAAGAGTCCCTCTCCTGCCGCTGTGGCCAGTCATATTCCACAGCTGGGAATCCTGAGCCCTGACTGCAAGAAGAGAGGAAGGTGGCTCAGAAGAGAGATGGGAAGGAAGGCAGTACAGTATCTGGAAGTTGAAATAAGCTTCCTTCTGAGGTAACTAGAAAGTAGGGGTAGCCTCCGGGGGGGGGGGAATCACACTGCCTGAAGCTCCATGGATGCCCTGGGACCCCCAGAGAAACCAGGGCTGTGGTTCAATTAGCAAGCATCAAAAATGACAGTCAGCTGCTCCAGAGGAAACGAAGCCCCTTGAGAGGATGAGCGAATTCTCCTCCCTGAGAGTCAGATCTGTCTTGTTTAGCTGTTTCGCTGGCGGATACTTTACATCAAGGAAGGCCCGGAAACACCTAGAAATTCAACGTTACCCCAAACTGAGTAGGACTGAGCTATTCAAAGTATGCCCCAAATAGAAGCAGAAATATCTGTAGGCAACAAGAAAAGTAGTGACAGGGCAAACTCAAAGAGTAAGAATGAACGGAACTGACTCAATGGACTAGGAGACGGGAAGTTTGTAGTGTGGGTTAACGTTACCATGGGAGCCATTCTGAAATTCCAACTCCGTATCCCTGTGACACCGAACACGACCACTGGAATCATTAAGAAGAAAACACTCTTGAGTTTAGAGCAGTCTGCAGATTCAATTTGATAACAGTCAATTTTAGTGAAACAATATTTTCTGCCTGAAAGTCATCTAAAAATCACATGGACTCACTGAAAACAGTTAACGGAAAGTGTGTTGGGGGGAGTGACGGGTTTGTATAGATTTTATTATTGCGGTCCCCTACTGGATGGCTCCCCGCAGAACTGTCTGGCTCGGTCCCTGTGCTTCGGTCACACGTGTATCAGGCAGTCGACAGAAGAACATACTTCATAGAATTGTCAAGAAATGAAATGTGGCCACTGTCTGCCTTTGTAACTCAGTGGCCATTAGCTGTTTGTATCATGACTGATGGGATTTGGTTGCTACTGAAGCAAAATCACGTGCACATACACATACATACACATTCACATATACACAAATATATGCACACACAGACATACACACAGACGCATGTACGTGCACACATAGACACACATAACATACATACACAAACACATACATACACATGCACACACACAGGCACACATACCATAATATAAAAACAAGGAAGCCACCGGGTGGTGGCTGCACACGCCTTTAATCCCAGCAGTCAGGAGGCAGAAGTAGGCAGATCTCTGAGTTTGAGGCCAGCCTGGTCTACACAGTGAGCTTCAGGACGGCCAGGGCTACAAAGAGCTGTCTTGAAACAAACAACAAAGCAGTGTGGTGTCCCACAAACACCTCCATTTGCCAGGGAAACCACACGGCCTGAGAGGGAGATCCACAGGCACAGCCTTTGGCCTTTTTCTTTGGAACTCAGCGCTGATTTCGCCCCCAGAGGTATGCACAGTCTATTGGCACGGCATCTGCTGACCCCCGTGTGAACTGTTAGGACAAGGACTCCTGGAGAGTGACCAGAGAACTAACATGAGGAACAGTGGGGACGAGGCTAGAAAGCAAAGGAGGCTGAGGAAGGTGATACATGCCTGTGACCCCAGCACTTGGGAGGCCGAAGGAAGAAGATCCTGCAGTAAAGCTACAGCTCTCTGACCCTGTCTCCCCAAAATGGGAGCAGTAAAGGCAAGCTGCCCACCAGCGCCACCGAAAAGCGTCTGCACCCCTCTCAAAGCTGCCAAAGCCTTCCTTAATGTAGACAGACAACCGCCTGGCATATAAGAGGACATGATTGTTAGGGGCTTACAGAGGTTGTTTTTTTTTTTTTTTTAAGTTGTTGGAAAATTAATTATATAAGTAGTTTCTAAGTAAAAAAAAATGACATTTTGTGAAAGGACAATGGGTCAAAATAGAGCTTGATAAAAAGGAGGAGGAGAAAGAAGAGGAGGGAGAGAAGGACGATGAGCAAAGAAAAGAAAGCCAAGGGTGGACGAAGGAACACGGGAAAGGAGGCCTCAGGGAGGATCAATGGAGATCACCAGAACCAGAGTTAGGACCACAAACCCCTCCAGCTTCCCCAGGTCAAAAGCGGCCAAGGCGGAGAGGTACCCACAGCAGATCTTGACGTCCTCAAACTGCTACAAGTTGCTGCAGAGGGCACAAGGTCTTTGTGCTCACGGATAAGGACGAGGAATGTTAAATGGGCAGGGTCGTCTCTTCAGATGAAGAGATGTATACCTGTTTTCTGCCCATAAGGCTAATAGATGTAGTTAACAGCCTGGGGGGTCTGTGCTCTCTGTAGGGCCAGCCCCCCCCCCACGACTCCCAGACTCCTCCTCCCTGGACCTTTGGGCATTGTTTCTCAGTCAGCAAAGCCCATCTTGATGGAAAATGTCATGTGTACTCTGAAAAGAGTTTCAATCTAGTCACGTCTGCAGCTTTGTTGTACACATGGAATTGAGTGAGTGAATTATCACCAGGAAACTGTTTCCTAAACCGTGCTGTGCTTACATACGCCCAAAATAGACTGCCTAGTGTCAGACTCTGGAAGTTTGAACCAACAAATCATGTTGAACAAGATTTCCTTCTTGCCTCACTTGGATCATTCCTCTGCTGACCCTGGTGTTTATAGAGACCCCAGCACACACACATACCCCCGTAATCCATTCAGAGTTCGCTAGGTACTTCTCACGGGAGCCCGTGTTGGACAGAGCCAGGGCTGCATCACCTGCCAACTGGCAAACACAAGCGAGGTCCTTGGCTTCCCTTCACCTCCATATCCAGAGGGAAAGGTGCTCTTACACTAAGAGCTTGGGAGCTCTCAGCTGTTATTAATGCTGACTGGCAGGTTCATCTTCCAGAGAGCCCGAGGAAGTAATGAGGAGAACCGCCACTCCGCACCTAAATCTGGCCAGAAGGAGGAATTGGGTGGCAGAGTGGAAGTGACAGGGAGCTTGGGAGAAAGCAGCTGCGCTTTCAAGTGTGTGACAGTGTGATGACAGACATGGCATGACAGTTGGAATCTTTGCTAGAGTTTTAACAGAGAAGGCAGGAAGATCAAAAGCTTGTGCTAGCCTTGGCTACGTGGTGTACCCAAATTGTGCTTTGGAAGACCCTGTCTCTGAAAACAATTAAATTAGGGTCAGAGAGGGGGCTTAACAGTGAAGGGACTCTGTTCTTGCAGAAGACCCAGGTTCAGTTCCCAGCAACCATATGTGGGCTCACAACAGCCAGGGACTTCTGGGAATCCATCAATGTTTTCCGGCTCTGCAGGCACCAGTATGCGTGGGGCCCGCATGTATAGATAAGACTCTGGCACAAACATGTCCACACAAAATAAATAAATCTTTTTGTTTGTTTCTGTTTTTCGAGACAGGGTTTCACAGTGTAGCCTTGGCTGTCCTGGACTCACTTTGTAGACCAGGCTGGCCTAGAATTCACAGAGATCCACCTGCCTCTGCCTCCCTGAGTGCTGGGATTACAGGCGTGCGCCACTGCGCCCGGCCAAAAGTAAGTCTTTGTCAAATTTTCAAAGAAAGGATATGTTACAGCTTGAGAAAATACCACGTTGGGAGAAAGCTAAAGATTTTCATAACTTTTCGGGGGTGGGGCTGTCAGATCACTAGGGACCCGACCCAGGGTCTTGCATGGTCTAAGTGGGCGGTCTTCTACTGCCACAGTAACCTTAAGATCATCCCCTGGCCTGTGAGCTCTCAGACACAGTTTCCAAAGGAAAGGGCTCCTGGTTCCAGCTCTTCCTCTGACTGTGGAAGGGGGGCAAATTGGACAAGGGAGAGCAACTACAGATGAAGGTGAGGGGAAGGAGGGAACTAGTCCTCTGGGACAGTGAAAGCCACCCTGGAAAGGGGCCTCGAGGGGCCTTGTAAGGCAAGAAAGGGATGGGCTGTCTGTGGTCAGCACTATCCTGTTGGCGGTGACAGGAAGAGGAACTCCTCCAGATGTGGACTTTGCTTCCGTTTTCTCTGCCAAAGGGGAATGTTCTGAGAACTGAGCTGCCCGGAGGAAAAGTTAATCCAAGATGGCATAAAAATGCTGGGGGGTCCCTATGTCTGACCAAGCGTGGGGACGGGACACGTGGATTATCCCACAGGCGTTGTCTAAGGTGCAGACAGAGGTCTGGAGGCAGCCACTGTCGTTTTCAAAACTGGAGGAAACTCAGTTCCAGGAACCACAAGCCTCGTGTTCACGTAGCCCGGACCTAAACAGATAATTAATAAAGCTTGTGCGCACCTCAGAAGCACAGGGTTCTACCCAGCCAGTGGAAGGGGCCAGACATCGATTCCTGTTGCTTTCATCCTCGGGGAGGTTCTTGGTCCCTGTCCCTCTCCATCTTCGAGACAGAGCCTTGCTGTGCAGCCCAGGCTGCCCTTGAACCCAACATCTTCCCGCTCCCACCTCCCAAGTACTGTGATGGCAGATCCAATACCCCAATACAACAAACATTAATTGTGCCAGTCAGAACTGTATTTTCTGGAACAAACTCCCTTTAAAGAAAATTTAATTTCTGATCATCTTTCCATAACACTTGTTTGAGATTTTTCTTTTCTTTTCTTTTTTTGACAGGGTCTCACTCTGTAGCCCTGGTGAGCCTTGAACTCACTATGTAGATAAATCAGGCTAGCCCCCAGCTCACAAAGGACTCTTCTTGCCTCACCTCCAAGTGCTGGGACTAAAAGCACATCTGCTGTGCCTCATCTGGTTGTTACATTTTTTTTATTCATTTTTAAAATTTTTTTTAGTCAAATGGAATCTTTTTCCATTGGAAACAATTGTTTCTTGTTGACATGACGATCATGGCCATCTGTAACTCCAGGTCCAGGACATCGAGGCCCTCTTCTGATCCCCATGGGCACCAGGCATGCCCAATGTCCACACACATACATGCAAGCAAAATACTCCTACACATAATAAAATAAGTCAGAAGATAGGTTGTTTTTATTCTCTAAACTGGGCGTGGTGATGGTCCATACCCTTCTACCTCAGCATTCAAGAGGTAAAGCAGGAGGCTGGAAAATAAGACCAGCTGGGGCACCGTAGCGAGTTCAAAGCTGGCCTGAGCTACATGATGAGGTTCTGTGTTAAAAGCCGGAGATGGAGCTTGTGTAGCGTGTGCTAAAGGCCTGGGGTTCACCCTCAAGCACCACTGAAAACTCTAGTGCATCTCCAGAAGCAAGGTGTGGTCTGCAGACTAACTCTCTATCCTGCGCTCAGTCATCCACTCGAAGATGCCTGTCCCGGTGCAGCGTCCCAGTATGTCCCATGTGACCCTTCCTACACAGCCCTCACCTTCCCCATCACTTTGTTCTCCTCAGACACTACCCAGCATGCCTGTAGTTTTCCTTGCATCTCAAAAACCACAATCCCATGCAACTTTCCAGTGTGGACACCGGGCATGTCCCTCGGCGTATCACGTTGTTGCATTATAGGACGGAGGTGGTGCAGGCAAACTGGGCAACTTATGGAGGGTTTCCTAAAGGGTCCGGTACAAAGACGGCACAGGGGCATACGAGGGGGGCCAGGACGCACCAGAAATGGCTAACAGCGTTCCTAGGTATGAAGGGAGACAGATCTGACCAGAACATGGAAGGAGAGAGAGTCCAAAGGTGACTCACAGCTCCTTCAGGAATCCTGGGAGGCTTGGTCTAGGGCAACAGCCACCCTGAGGGGGCCCCACGGGAGGAAACCAACGCACGCAAGGGCACCGCCACTCACTTCTCTTGCCAGGGCTCCCTGCTAAGGGTCCCCATATGAGGCCAAAGGGCGCAATAGCTGAGGTAGTCACACAGGTCAGAGAGGAGCTGCAGGGTGGATAGAGAGGCCAAGCAGAGACATCCGGTTTGCTGTGGCTCCCTGCAGCCAGGGTCAGGTTTCCTGCCTCGTCTCTGCTGTGCTTTCCTGATGTGTCCTGGCATCGGCAGCATCTTTGTATAGTATAGTCTTCTTCACTCCCATTGTTATGAGTGTGACTGTTCGGCCTACCTGTATGTCTGTGCATCACGTGTGTGCCTGGTGTCCAAGGAGGCCAGAAGCGTTGGCTCCCCTGGAACTAGAATTACACATGGTCGTGAACCACCATGTGGGTGCTGGGAACCAAAGCCAGGTCCTCTTTAAGACCAGTCGGCACTCTTAACTGTTGAGCCAAGCGCCTGCACATGGTGGCACATGCCTTTAATCCCAGTGCTCAGGAGGCAGAAGCTGGTGGACCTGTGGGTTCCAGGCCAGCCTCTTTTACAAAGCAAGTTCTGGTACAGCCAGAGCTGTTATAAGGAGAAAGCCCAAGCCTATAGGCAGCTCAGTTTCCAAGTGGGTTCCTAGTAAGAGGAGCAGGGGCTGTCTGTGACATGAACAGGGGCTGTCTCTGCCTCCTGCTTTAGCTCTTTATACATTATTTCTCGAAGGTATCACCAAACACTTGCTTACACTGGTATTTAACTGTAGTCACTTTTCTTTATTTTTCTTTCTTTATTTTTTAGACAGCTCTTGGCTGACTTAGTGCTAGTATTTGCTTTGTAGCATAGGCTGGCCTTCAACTCATGGAAATCCTCCTGTCTCAGCTTCTTGAGTATTGAGATTACAGGCGTACCCCACCACACCTGACTCCGCAGTAACTTTTCCTATTCTTAACATGACTGTACAGCATTTTGCAGCAGGAGGCTGCAGAAATTGTTTGGCGTAGTGTTTATCTACTATGTGAGAGAGCCTCAGTTTGATTCACAGGCAAAAAAGAAAGGGACCCAGCAAGAGGGAGAAAAAAAGAAGGGAGGGAAGGAGGAAGGGGAAGTGAAAAAGAAATGCTGTGACAGCCAGGCAGTGGTGGCACACACCTTTAATCTCAGCGCTCGGGAGGCCGAGGCAGGGGGATCTCTGAGGTTGAGGCCAGCCTGGTCTACAGAGTGAGTTCCAGGACAGCCAGAACTGCACAGAGAAACCTCAAAAAAAACTCAAAAAAAAAAAAAAGTGTATGTATTCGGGCTAGAGAGGTAGATCAGCAGTTAAGACCAGTGGCTGCTTTCCCAGAGGACCTGGGTTCAAACCCTAGCATCCATGTGGCCGCTCATGACTGTCAATAACTCCATTCCAAGGGATCTGATCCCCTCTTCTGGCCTCTAAAGACACGAGGCACACAAGCAGGCAAAGCACCCATGTTCATAAAATAAAAATAAATCTTAAAAAAAAAAAAAAAAAGCTTGCAGTCCTCAGGACTAGCACCTTCAGGGCTGTTTGTACTCCCTCCAGGAATACCAGTCTGCCTGCCTCAGCCCTTACCCCACTTAGAGGCCTCGGTCACTTTCTTCAGGGCCTCCTGGGAAACAGCAATTCAGCCTCTACAGTTACTGTCCTTCTTTTTGTGTCCTGGGAGGCATGATGGAGTGGATCATGACTAAAGTGTGGGTAAGCCAGGAGAACTTCTATGATGTCTGCCCTGGAAAAGCTTCAGAAAGACAGTATCAGAGAAGGTTGGAAGATACATCAGAGACCAATTGTCTCTAAGGTCAGTTCCAGGGGACCTAACTCTTACACGGACGCATGTACAAGGAAACCAACAAAAAATACATTTAAGATTCAAAACAAAACACAAAACAAAACAACAAAAAAAACAAAAAAACAACACGGGCTGCTTTTCCAGAGGACCTGGGTTTGATTCTAGCGTCTGCGTGGTGGCTAACAACAGTCTATAACTCCAATTCCAGGGGACCTGATGCCTTCTCTTGGCCTCTGTGGGCACTGCATGTTCACAGCACACAAACATACATGCAGGCAAAAATGATCATACATGTTCAGTGAACCAGCCAGATGGCTCAGGGAATAAAGACACTGGCAATTTGAATTTGATCCCTAGGAAGCAAAGAGAGAAGCAGCTCGCCCAAGCCGTCCTCATGCGTGCTGTGAAATGTATGTGTTCTTCTACCCATTCGGCAAAACACAAATAAATACATGCAATAAAAAAAAATACTTGAGAAGTTTATGTTCATCAAAAGACATAGGCAGATAAAAGGTAAACTGTGGAATAGATGAAAAGTGTTTATAACTCACATTTGATAAGGGAATAATATCCAGAATATACAAAGAGCTCCTGTAGTCCAACAACAACAACAACAACAACACACACACACACAAAATAAAGCTGTTCAACATCACTAATCATGAAGGAAACATAAATCAAAATCACAATTAAATACTACCTTATACCCCTCAGGATATGTTATATCTTTTGAAACGATTTAAAAGATGTTCAAAGCTGGAAGGAAATTACTTAAGAGATATTTTTGTTCAAATCTTTTCTTCACAACAGAGAAGAAAACATAGTCCGTGAGTGTAAAAAACAGGAGTAGAGAGTTCAGCTCTGCTGTGATAACTTACCGTGTCCATCTGAGTGGGCACAGTGCCCAGGTGTGTGGCCAGACACTATTCTGGACATTTCTCTGAGATGTATATGGATGGATGAGATGAACATTGAAATCTGTGGGCTGTGTGCAATGCAGATTCCTCATCACCAGAGCCCGGCACAGGACAGAAAGACTGGCCTCCCACAGAGCAGGGAAATGAGGCTTCCCCTCCATTCCCCCACTGGCTCAGAGTTGGGCTTGGGACAAAAGAGGACATGTTGGGGATAACCGTAGATGCTTTGAATATGGATTAATCATCAGTGTGAGAAAGTTCCAGCTGATCTTGCTTCCTTACATGTTTATGTTCAAGGTGATAGGGCGTTCTCAGGCTCTAAGTGCATATACTGGAACACTTAAGACGGGATGCCTTTAAGCAGCCTTCTGAAGTTTCAGCAAAAAGCAAGAGAAGGAACTGAGCGTCTCCACGCTCTGGAGACTGAGTCAGGAGGTTAGTCCCACCTTGGCTACATAATGTGGATTCCAGGTCAGCCTGAGCTCCGCAAGGAGACTGTCACAAAGAAACAAACAAACAAGGGAATGGGTATTTAAAGTGAGAGTAAGCTGGCTTGTCCCATAGGGCACCGGGCACAAGAGAAAGCAGCAGTTACGGTTGTGCTAAAGGTTAAACTACCTCACAGGCCCCAGAGAGGAAGGCCCATCACTGCTTTTTGTTCTCATTTCCTTCCTGCTTAGCGCGCCTCCCTCCCCCTTCTCTGACTCTCTGCCCTCGAGGGGCATCTCTAGGGGGTGAGCTGGAAAGGAGAGTCTCCAGGGCGGTCCCTAGGGATGGAGAAGCCCACCTGGACCTCTGCGGGCAGACTGCAGGGCAACGAAAGGCCGAACGCTGGGGCTTCTGGGGAAGCAGCAAAACCCTGTCTCTGGAAATATTAACTGCAGCGAGGAGGAGGTCAGGAGTGAACTGGAACAATGAGAAGGCTTTGACGACCCCCCAAAGCCCTTTGCAGCCCCAGATGCAACCTCCCCCCCCCATGCAAGCCCCCAGATGCGGAGAGACAAAGATGGAGATGCCAAAAAGGCATGCAGACGCTGACCCTGACTGGGAGGGGCCGAGCGCTCATTCCCTGCTTTCTGGTTTCCCTGGAGGGCCCCAGGCTTCTCCGCCTGCTTCCATCAATTTCCTTCAGTGTCTGATTTCACTTGATAAGGAAGAGGGGGAGGGGAAGCCTCACCAGGCAACTCAGGGAAAAGTGATGGCCCTGAAGCAGAAGCAGGTGCTAGCTCGCTGGATGTCAAGCTTCCTGCCCTATCCCAGCCCACGCGGGATTTAGCAGGGAGATTTAGCAGGAGAGAAACCACCAGCCTAATTAAAGCAAAGGTTGTTTTGAACTCTGCAAATATAGCATGTAGAGCGGACAAGGAACCCTGGCCAGCACATTTCCGAGTTCCAGAGGAAAGAACAATGCCGTCAGGTCAACAAACGGGACCCTAGGGCCACTTTGTGCTGGACAGGATATAAAGATGAATTGCTTCGTTTCTTGCCCTCAAAACACTCCCAGCCTTCAATTGCACCAGAAAGCTAAACATCGAATAACAAAAAACAGCTCACTATAAACATGCTTCGTCCTGCGTGACCAGAAGGCAATGTGGAATCTCCCTGGAAATTGTGAGCAAACGGATTACATTCTGATATCCGTTTTATACATCCATTTGAGTTGATTTAGACTTGGCCTTAAAGAGCCCCAAGGAAACGGTCCAAAACTCATGTTCCTTCGGTTCAATCCAGATCCAGTTTTAAAAGTAGATCTCCCTATTAGTCAGGGCCCCAAGAAAAGAAAAAAGCTAAAAACCAAACCCCTAGAAATAATCCTACCCTGTCTGTTCTGTATTGCCTGGAAAGGGTCTAACCTTCTCTAACATTTGATTTCATGTCTTAGTTCAATGTACGGGTGAAACAAGAGCCAATGTGCAGTTTCTCCCTCACCTTACCCCTGAGACAGGGTTTCCTTTGTCCTGGAACTCACTCTGCAGACCAGGCTGGCCTCAACTCAGAGATCTGCCTGCCTCTGCCGCCTCCTATATGCTGGGCTTTCTTCCATCATTACCTTGCTCTAGTATCCTGTGAGAGGCCATGCAATGCAGATAGCTCAGGTCCAGAAAGGACGACTGGCCTGAAATCCAGCAGGTAAAATCAGGCAAATGGCTGAAGACTTTAGTCAACCAGTTGAGAGACAGTATTCTCCACACTGCCTCTACTGTGGAGCTTTGGGGTGCTGGGCCTGTGGGTTTTAGAGAAAAAAAAACGTCCTACGTTCACATTCTCTGGGGATCTCTGTTTTTGATCCCCAACTGTGCATGTCCTGTTCTCAGGCACCTTGCTGTGGCATCCACTCGTATACAAAGCTACATCCCTGATTGCAGGCAGAGCCCAAGCCCTACCCTGCCAACAAAAGATCCAGCAAGTGGGTGAGCAGCACAGAGATTGGAGAAGCTGGAGAAGCCCTTGCCTTGTCGGTGATTATTATCTTGGAGGTAAATGTGATGGGCCTAGGGCAAACATGCTGCTAGTTTATTTTGTGTCTCTAGATTCCACAGTGATTAGAAGATAATTACGTGGGTGGACTGATCCACAATCTTCACAGTCAGAGAAAAATAGGGAAAATGTCAGACCTGAAAGATGTTATGGACAGAACCCAGAGCTCACCTGGGAAATGGGCCTCAGGGCGTGACTTTGGGGGATTATCTTCGTTGCATTAGTGAAAGTGGGGAGCCCTGCCCACTGAGGGCAGCATCATTCCCCAGGCAGGGGATCCTGAACTGTACATTCCTTGTCTCTGCAACTGCAGACGAATGTGACCTCTGCCCTCAGGCTCCTGAGGTTTTGAAATCCCCTCCGTGACCCCTTCTCCCTTAAGTTGCTTTTGCGAGGTCATCTTAGAGCCAGGGGAAAAGAAACTACCACACAAGGGACGAGAAGCAGCGAGAGAGAAACTAGAACTTCCCTGGCTGGAGCTGAGGATAACGAATTAGGTAAAATAAATAAATAAATAATAAAGAGCCAGATCCCCCAAAGAAGGTCCTCCTGCTAGCAGAAGACTCCTCGACTTTGCAGAAAAGGCACGGACAGAACTCACCACAGGGTGTGGGATGGACTGGGAAGTGGAACTGAGGAACTAGCTAGCTTTCTCCACTTTGTGGGTTTCCTCCTGCAAGCTCCTCCCTGTGGCTTACTCACGGCACCCCAACCTACCCAATCCTGAAATGTGTCGCTGCTGCCTCCTGCTGGACGAACGCTGGCAGACCCCCCCCCCTTTGGAGGACGGCCATTTTCCACATCCAGCAGGAGCTGTAGGGGGGCAGGCAGTGAAAGTATTTAAGTATAGCCAGAGACCAAAATAAATCTGTTCTGGCAAAGTCTGAAACCACTGGCTAGTAAGCAATATACACGCTTGTGAAAAGGGAGAGCAAGAAAGATTACAGGGCAGGAAGACACCTGAGGCGGAGGCTTAAAGGCCTCCACTGCCTGCCTCCTGTCCCGGGTATATCCGGAGCATACTCCCCTCCCCAAACCCCGTGTTACAAGCCAGGGAGGGTTGTGAAGACTACACGCCTAAGAGAACAACGTTCAAGTTCTTCTTTCCTCTCATTTCAGAGACTCCAGCCTTAGTCCCTACCTCCTGTGCTAGCCTCGCTTCCCACGCTCCTTCCTCCCACAGCTGGTGCTCCTCTCCAACTGAACATTTCACAATGCCCACGCTCCTCCTCCTTTCTTCCCACTGTCTGTGTCCTCTCCTACCCACACCCCAACACTTACAAACCTATTAATAGCATTCATTATATATTATGTATATATGAATATATGTATCATCATATATGTATATATAATGAACAGAGAGAGAGAGATGAAACAAAAATGAAATAAGAACAGAAAAAAAAAATATGTATTGAGACAGGATTTCATTGTATAGCTCTGGCTGTCTTGGAACTCACGATGTACACCAGGCTGGCCTTGAACTCACAGAGATACACCTGCATCACTATGCCTGACCAGAGTAGGTAAATGTTTTTAAGCCAATCATTTCTTCATTGTGTTTTGTATCTTTTGAATCTTGAACTATGATGCCATTAACTCGTATTTTAAAATACATTCAATTTTTTTTTTGTCGTTTAGTTTTTTGAGATAGTCTCATGTAGCCTAGGCTGGCCTCAGATTTGCTATGTGGTCAAGGATTACTAACTAACGTTAAACTCTAGTTAAACGATCTAGTCTTGCCTCCCAAGTGCTGGGATTACAAACATCCATCACCATGGCCAGTTCTATGCAGTGCTGGGAGCGAACCCAAGGCTTCCTGCATGGAAGCAAGCACCCTTCCAGCTGAGCCATGGCTCCTTATTGGTTTCCTTTTAATCAGAAGTAGGTGAGAAATCTTGGAAACTTTTCATATATGTGTGTGTGATTATTTTAAATACATATTTAAAGGACAGAATGAACACTAGATTAAACATAACTGAATTAAAACATGACAAAGGAGCTAGTTATGGTGGTGCACGCCTTTGAACTCACTCTGTAGATCAGGCTGTCCTTGAACTCAGAGATCTGCCTGCCTCTGCCTCCCAAGTGCTGAGATAAAGATTCGTGCCACCAACACCCAACTTAAACAGACATTTTAAATGTGCTCCAAAACACAAAATACTTGTTCACTGTCACTTGTAACAGCTGTGAGATGTCACTTCATGTCCACAAGGATGCTTAGACTTCTAAAGGGCGGCGGGGGGAGGGGTGAGAAGAGAGAGAAGGAGAGGCGTAGGGAGGATACAGAAAAATCGAAGCCCTCATGCATCACTGAAGGGGTGTGGGGCTGCTGTGGAAAACACTGGCCATTCCTCACATAATGACCTCATAGATGTAGCGCACATCCCACTAATGTCCCCTTAGAGAATTGTACTCTAAGAAATGACACACGCTTAAATGCAGTCATGCAAAACAAACACCACGTATAAGCCTCATAGCAGTATTGTTGACAATGTCAAAAACTGTCACTAAGGGGCTGAAGAGATGATTAAGAGCACATGCTGCTCTTCCAGAAGACCTGAGTTAAGGCCCCAGCACTCACACCGGGGCACTCGCAAACACCTGTAACTCACCAGGCATGGTGATACACACCTTTAATTCCAGCGCTTGGGCGGCAGAGGCAGGTGGATTGCTGGGAGTCTGAGGCCATCCTGGTCTACAGAGTGAATTCCAAGACAGCTAGAGCTACGTAATACAGAGACCCTGTCTCAGAAACAAAGCAAAAAACTACCTGTAACTCTAGGTCCAGAGGATCCAACACCCTATTCTGGCCTCCTAGGAACCTGAGCACACATAGGATACACATACATACAATATATGAACAGTCTTTAAAGACATAAACAGCCCAAACATCTATCAACTGAGATATGAATAAACAAAACACGGTATGTACACACAACAGAGTACGATCTAACCATAAAAAGGAATCGACTACTAATACATACTATAACGTGGATAAATTTTGAGAAAAAAAAGTTTAGTAAAAGAATCCATACACAAAATATCAAATATTGTATGATTCCATTTGTGTGAACCGTGGAGGTCTGAGAATAAACTGAGGGCAGGACAAGCGGGGTGAATCTCAAGACAACTTGTTTTGCATCTGTAATAAGAAAAGGCTGTGGGCAGGACAGGTGGCTTAGCCGTTAAGAGCACGGATGCTCTTCCAAAGGACTGGGATTCAATTCCCGGCACCCACATGGCAGCTCACAACTGTCTATAACTCCAGGATCTGACAACCTCACACAGACATGCATACAGGCAAAACACCACATTAGAGAAACAAATAATAAGTAAGTAAAAGGCTGGAATAAACTAAATGCCCACAAAAGAGATCGGGTAAGAAAGTGGGCCCTGCTGGCCATGTATTGGTTGAAACTTCATGTGGGCATATGGAGCCTAGAGAGGGGCAGGGCTCCACATCTGGGCCTGTGGACTAGAACACGTGACGCTGCCTCTCTGCTGACCCAATTTCCTCACGTCAAAGAGACACAGGCTGGAGAGGTGACTCTGTGGTTAAGAACACTGACTGCTCTTGTAGAGGACCTGGGTTCAGTTCCCACGTCGGGTGGCTCAAAGCTACCTGTAACTCCAGTTCCAGGGGATGTGACGCCATTTTCTGACCTCTGAGGGGGACTGCGTTTGTGTGATGCACACAACCTCTCTCTCTCTCTCTCTCACACACACACAGACACATAAATTTAGAAAAATAAAAATAAAATTGAAAAATCTAAAACTGAATCAATAACAATACCCAGCTTATCAAGTTGTTCTATAATATTTGAACACTAGATATGCCAGTAAAATTCCTTATGCAGCTCACAATAACAGAAAATATAATAAGAAAGAAATCTTGCCAGGTGGTGGCAGTGCACGCCTTTAATCCCAGCCCTTGGGAGACAGACACAGGCAGATCTCTGAGTTTGAGGCCAGCCTGGCCTACATAGTGAGTTCCAGGACAGCCATGGCCACACAGAGAGACCTTGTCTCAAAAAAGAAAAAAAGTAAACAAAACTTATTCTCAATCTAAAAACCATTAGCAATCAATTTAGATGCCATAAAGAAAACATCCTGCTTTTCTACTTCTAAACTTTCCATCTGCTCCGCTTGCCTGATAATTTGTCTCTCTCTTAGTCCCTGGAGGTCAGAGTGACTCCAAGGCTGTACATTTATGAAGACTGATCTGGGCACACTGGGTTCACATTTGCTGTTTGTTTGGGGCACAAACTGCTGCTCATGTCCTCTCTGGTGATATATTCTTGCTTGACTGTTTGTGTCATATTTGTGGCTTGATCTGCTAGGCTGTTAGTGAGCAGACTTAAACCTATATCCTTTACCCTGGTCTCTATCAGGACTAAAGGCTTCCTGTGGTAACTTATCCTTCTTAGGTCTCTGATGGGTTTGAAGATCAGTTTATCAGTAGAAACTAAGGCTTCACCTGCCCTCTCAAAAATGTACAGTTTATGTAAGGCCTGAACTTTTGAGAAAGCGTTTGAGGGTCTGAGAAGGTGTTTTAAGGTTGGTGATAAGAAAGTAATTTCAGGTATATAAAAACCCTTCCCCCTACTATGCTACTGTTTTTGTATTAAGACTGTTCAGAGCTTTAACATTAATCGGATTTTAAATCGTCTCCCAAGCCAATTTGTCTCTTTGTAAACTTAAAAAGATCCTTGGAAGCATCAGGAGAGCCACTGGAATCCACAGGTCAGGCTCCAGATAAGCAATGCCAATCAACAGCCTGTTTCCCAGCCTGCCTATCCCTGAGGATGGGATTCCTTCCCTGGTTTGGGGACTCCCCTCCCCCAACTACCAAGACCATGGGCCTAATAGTCCATGGGCCTAAAAGTTAAACTAACTCCTTGACTTTATCTTCTGCCCCTAACACATACATGTTCCAGCACCCCGTTTCCTCAAGAGCTGCACCCAGAGCTCAGGTGCTCTGGCCTAGACCTCACAGACCACATCAGCTGGATCTGCAGTTTCTTAGCTGCAGATGGTCTCACAGATCCTCAACAGCAAACAGAACAGCCTGCTCTTGGGACTTGACCAACATTCCAGCTTTTTTTGCCCCATACCCCAAAATCAATATCCCCAATGTCAGTCAGAAATAGCCAAAAAAGATTCTTCACCCATTATCCATTTATTATCAACAAAAGGTCGGGATGTTAAAGTCCATACCTACTTCAGAGAGTGTGGCTGCCTTACCCTGGCCTGGCTTCTCTCCCAGAGGCCCATGAAGATTCCAGAGATCTTGGTTCTGCCCTTTTCTGCCACTTTCTCCCACTTCCTGCCCTCTCTCTCACTCTCCCCTCCCCCCAGGGTGTCCTCCCTCTCCCTCTCCCTCTCCCCTCGCTGCGCCCAATAAACTGCATTCATATAATAGCTTTGTCTGGGTATTAGCTCATTCTGTTTTATTTAATCAATCAGATATAAACCTATGCAAAAAAAAAAAAAAAAAAAAAAAAAAAAAAAGCTTGAACACTCTTTTTTCATTTGCATTACACAAGGGGACAAGAAGCCAGCAGGGCCTCTTAAACATTCGGTGGCCTGTGGTGCAAGCATGTCACAGTGCTGTCAACTGAAAACATGCCCAGGGCCATAAGGGTATTTAATGTTCCCCAGAGCAGAGGTGTGATGCAGACATGTAAACCAGTTGTCAGCTAGATGATGTTTAGGAAAGTCTTTCAGGCAGCCCAGGGGAGACAGCCCTTACACAGCTGCAAAACTTCAATGTACAGGATGCCCTCTGGATGGCTGGCTTATTTCAAAGCTATTTATCATTTCAGAAAGATCACAAAGCCAGATGGTTCCTGAGCCCGTCAACTCCTCCGTAACAGTCATTCCTCTCCTTGGACTCAGCACAGAGCATGGGAACAGTACAGCCCGGGCACTTGCCCCTGTAAAATGCATCTTTGTGCCTCTAGTGCACGCACGTACTATTTTGTCTGTCCTTGCCCCTTGCTTCATCAACAGGACTGCCACTAGTGAGGCAGTGGACTACTCTCAGTATTATGATGAACAACTTTATTATTGTTGTCGTTGGAGACAGGGTTTCTCTGCGTAGCCCTGGCTGTCCAGGAACTCACTCTGTAGACCAGCCTGGCCTCAAACTCAGAGAGATCCCCCTGCCTCTGCCTCCCGAGTGCTGGGATTACAGGTGTATGCCGCCACTACCTGGCTTATTTTTATTATTTGAATGTGTGTGTGTGTGTGTGTGTGTGTGTGTGTGTGTGTGTGTGTGTGTGTTACTGCCATGTGCATGTGGGTTCCCCCTTGGATGCCCTCGAGCTGCAGTCACAGGTCATTGTGAGCTACCGGACTTGGGTCCTGGGAACTTAACTTGCGTGGTCCTCTGTAACAGAGGCAAGTGTGCTCATCTGCTCAGCCAGCTCTCTAGCCACCTCCCCCTCCCCACCCCAGCAGCTTTGTTTATAGCAACAAAAACATGGAACCACCTAAATGGCGACCAGCGGAAAAACAGATGGAGGGCAGTATATTGACGTGACGGGGGAAATGATTTCACAGCTCTGTTTGTTTTATGAATAAGCCACAAGGTTTTGGACCTTACCGAACAGCAGCAGCGGCGTTACGGCACACACATACACACGTAGTCACGTCATTTACTGATGGGGACATGCTGAGAAATACACCGTTAACGGATTTCATCATTGTGTGGCTCCTATGGGGTGTGCTCACACAAACCTAATGGTGGCACCTACCCTCTACCATAGTCATCTACCCTAGCCCATCACTCCTAAGCTACCAACTTGTTCAGCCTGTTACTGTACGGTACTTGGCACTGGGGTACAATGGTAAGCGCTTGTGTATCTAGATGCGTCCAAACACAGTACAGTAAAAATTCTAGTGAAGGGAGTGGCTTGGCTCTCCTATAATCTTATGTGTGTGGTCATTTTGTGGCTCATGGCTGTGTGGTTTGGTAATACACACAATCTTTCTTTGCGAAGTCATTCCTATGTGGAAAAAGCATAAACCCAGACACAACAATGACAAGCGCAGCACTCTGGAGAGGCGGGGGAGGACTGGAATTGAAGGCTGGGGAGTGCAGCCTGCACCTTGCTTCCGAGACACGTGAAGAAGCAAGTATGCAAAACTCTAAGGTGTTTCAGAGCTGGACAGGGGGCAAATGGGTGTGTGCTTTTATTCTCTTTGTGCTTCTGCCTGTGTCAGCCCTGCCAAGAATCTGAAAGCGGCCTGGTAGAGTGCTTGCCTGCACGTGTGTGGCCCTGCTGTGCTAGCAACAGGCATGCTTAGTTATATGTTTAAATTGTGTCTGTGTGTTCGTGTGGGCATCTGTACAGGTGCAGGAGTCCCGTAGCACATGGACGGAGGGCAGAGGGCAACTTGAACTACCCTGTAGGTTCCAGGGATGAGCTGCAGTTGTGAGACCTGAAAGCAAGCTCCTTAATCCAGTCAGCCGTCTTGCCAGCCCCTATACACTAAAAAGAACAGTCCCAGACTTAGCTTGACAAAACAAAAGAAAATCAGGCAAGCGTTTGCAATGTGTGCTGGGGGGAGGGACACCTGTGGGAACTAGCCCAGGAAGTGACAGAGGAGCCCCAAGGAGCCAACAGAATGGGTTGAAACTTGCCCAGAAGACAGAAAAACACCTGGTAATATTTTTAACATTAACGTCGCCTGCAATTACAAAAATAGAAAGCAGAGCCGGAGAGATGGCTCAGCATTTGAGAACTCTTGTTCCTGCGGAAAAACTGGGTTCAATTCTGAGCACACACATAGTGGTTCACAACCAGTTCCAGGGAATTTCCCCATCCCCCCTCTTCTGACTGCCTCAGGGACTGGGAATGCATGCAGGGAACAAATACACATGCAGCCAAAGCACCCACAAACCTAGCATAAATAACTCTAAAAAAGACAAACATATACAAACAGACGATTTAGAAGCCTAGGTGAAAAATAAATTGCTACAAATTCAGTATGTTGTTAAGAATAAAACTTCACTGAGGAAAACTGGTCAACTGTTATCAGCAAATTGACATTTCCAAATGTCCTCTGCATGTTGATACACATTCAAACACTATTTTTTCCCTTTGAGGTTTTGATCAAATGACACCTCCTCCATGAGGCCATTTGGATTGAGTCCCCTGCCTTACTCCAACATCCAGGTCACACAGTATTCCTCCTGCAGACTCCTGGGCCCCTTGTCTGTTTGTTTGTTTTTGAGACAGGGTTTCTCTGTATAGCCTTGTACTTTGTAGACCAGGCTGGTCTCAAACTCACAGAGATCTGCCTGCCTCTGCCTCCGTGAGTGCTGGGATTACAGATGTGCGCCACCACACCTGACTGGCCCCTCATTCTCTATCTACCCTTTGTTACAACTGCTTAGATAGGCCTTGCCTGCCTTTCTGGATTTGCATTCCTAAAGACACGGCTCACTTGCCTTTGCGTGCTTGAAGGTGCGGTGCTCATGGGAAGTACTTGGTAAGAACAAATACGGAGAAGCCTTACTGAGAAGAGAAGCAGATAACTGAAAGTGACTGCCTGGCCCAGCCTGCAGCATTCAGATTCTGCCAGCCTCAGATTTTCTCCTCTGAGTCATACGCTCTGTCAGTTTCTGTTGCCAGCCTCAGCCTCAGCCCGAAGATGCTCATGTGGTCCCAAGGAGATGCTTTGAGAAGCACTGAGGGGAAATTGTGCCTGGAGCTCTGATCAGTAGCTGGATGCAGGCTCAGCTCTAAGTCTGGGGCATATACAGCAGCAGGTGGGGATGGCCAGGTGGGAACCAGGAGCCCAGAACCAGGATTCCACACAACAGGCCAGGGATACCAAGAGTCAGGCTGCTGAGGGTTGGTCTGGCCCAGCAGGAAGTCTGGCTGCCCTTTAAGGAATGCCCCTCACCTCACCTTCATCAGTGTGTGGCTGTTTAAAAAACAAAACAACCAGAAAATAGCATCTGTCTTCCAGGATGTAAAGACATTGGAATCCCTTGAGTACTGTTGCTGGAAGTGTAGAATGGTCCAGCCGCTTTAGAAAACAGTATGGCAGTTCTTCAAAAAGTTAAATATAGAACTCCATCTTGGGCAGGCACTCCACTTCTGAGAAGCATCAGCACGAGTCAAAGGCAGAGTCTTAAAGTGGTATTGCACACCCAGCTGCTCACAGCAGCATTATGTACGACAAGTAAAGGACGACGCACTGGCGTCCGACGACGGTGAATAAAGATGAAAATGTGACGTATGCAAAAGGGAATATTACTCAGTCTTAAACAGGAAGAAAGGCTGGGGGTCCCCCTGTCAGTGAAGTGCTGGTCCTATGAGTGTGAAGACCCGAGTCTGGCCTTCACAACACATCCAAAAATGCCAGGCGTGGTGCTGTGCTTGCAGTCCTAGTGTTGGGAAGGCAGGGACAGGAGAAGCCCTAGGGCTTGCTAGTCAGCTAAATTGTGTGTTTCAGGCCAATGAGATCCTGTTTCTCAGGGGAGGGACAGGCTTTCTGAGGATAATACCTGAGGTAGTCCTCTGGCCTACACACAGACAGACACACACACAGAGATATACACACACAGACATAGACAGATACAGAGACACACCTACAGACACAGACAGACACACACACACAGATACACACACAGAGACAGAGACACAGAGACAGAGACACACCTACAGACACAGACAGACATGCACACACACATAGATGAACCTTGGGGACTTTATGCCACGTGGACTAAGCCATTCGACCAAGGACGGGGGCTTTATGATTCCAGTTACATATAAAGCATTCAGACCAATCAAAAATCATAAAGAAAGTTGGAATGCCAGGATCCTGGGATCCTGGTGAGGAATTTCTTTAATTTTTCTTTAGTTTTTCTTTCATTTAATTCTATAAGATGAAAAGATTCAGGAGAGGGAGGGTGTTGGTGAGTGCGGCCATTATGAATGTATGCAATGTCCCTTACGGGTCAAAAAGGCATTAAGACACTAAATTCATGTATCATATATTTTATCAGAAGGAAAAAGGCTGGAGACATGGTTCCTGGTTAAAAGCTTTGGCTGCTCTTTCATAGGACCTGGGCTCAATTCCCAGCACCACACTGTGACTCACAATCACCTGTAATTCCAGTTCAGGGGAATCTTACACCTCCCTCTGGCCTCTGAGGGCAATGAACACAAGACATATGAAGATAAAAAAATACCAACATACATTGGGAGACAAAATACCAATATACATTTTTTAAAGTAATAAACCTTTTTAAAAAATTCTACAGGATGCCGATGAAGTCTGCATTTCAGACAAATAACCAAATTCTTCAGCATCATTATGTCTCATGCCTGTGTGGACATACTTCTATTAAAATATTCCTCACATAGCTGACATTTTCTTAGGCATTGTCTAGTTATCTGGCAACCCAGGCATGTGTCAGGGGTTTGCAGTTACTGCTTTTGTTGTTTATTTGCTTGAGGGAATAGTTCACAGCCATGGAGAGATGTTCACGCAGACCGAGCGTGCCTCCTGACAGGGGCATGTTCCATCCCCCCTCGCCTCTCCAGCCTCCACATGGTTAGCCACCTCAGCGGGGTCTACATCGCTGACAGCACTCACCTCGTAAGATATCCACTGACTGACATGCCCACCTCCACCTGGGATGGGAAGCGACTAAGCTTCTAAGTCAAAGAATCTGGTAGCAGTGCAGCCTGTGGAGTTTAAAGCTGAGTGGAAATGAGTCCCCCACTCCCCTAGAAAATGTGAATTCCATTAAAATCAGGCGACAAATGAGTTCAGGTAAGTAAAGCATAGAGTAGGTGCCCAGAAATATGGAGTGCGGAAGCTTTGCAGGGCGAGGGTGCAAGGACCTGGTGCCCAAACTACCTGCATCATCTGTGCTCCCGCAAGGTGCTGCTAGCAGGCAAACGGACCAAAGGAGAATACACGCTGTGTATGGACTGTGACTCCCAATGGTCCGTCCTTGCTGTGAGCCGTGGTTCACACACACACTGGTGGAGGCCGAAGACCTCATTCACACAGTTCCCCTGCCAGCCTCTGATGGCCTGAAAGAGGAACGTAAGGGAGACAAGGTCTTGAATCCTCCTGTGCTTTGCTATATCCAGTGCCTCCTTATGAGCAGGAAGACATGGGAAAACCTTTCAACTCATACGGCTCCTAAATCACAGACTTAGAGGTAAGGGTACCAGCACAACTGGCCAGGGAACCGGGGAACACACAGAGGCTCATGAGACCTCCCACACCCAGCTCCATCTTCCCTTAAGAGCATCTTTCCATCTCTAAACTTGTGGCTCAGACTCAAGGCACAAACTTCCTTCATGCTGGGATTATAGGCATAAGCTATCACCCCTGTCCATCTGCTGTGTTTCAGATTCCCTAAATTCAATAATGTTTATATACCCAAATTCTGAGGGACCCTGTTTTAGTCTCTCACCTACTAACCCCTCCCCCCCCCAGCCTTATTTTGTTTTGGTGTTTCAAGACAGGGTTTCTCTGTGTAGCCTTAGCTGTCCTGGACTTACTCTGTAGGCCAGGCTGGCCTTGAACTCAGAGATCTGCCTGCCTCTGCGGCTTCCGCCACCACATGCGGCTTCCTCTCCAGTCTTATGCCATAGGGGCCTCCTAGATACTGTGTTCTGCTCCCAGCCCCACGACCACAGCTGTTTGTACTAACAGTGGGAACAACTTCCCTATCTTGGGCACACAGTCTCTAATCTCACCCTGGGTTGATTTATTCTGTAGGGAAAAAAAATAATGAATTTATGTATGTGTGGGTGTGAGAGTGAGAGAGACAGATAGAGAGCACTCAACATGCTATGCTGAGAGGACCATTAGTGGGAATTGTTTCTCTTCTTTCCGCTTTGTGGATTCTGGGGATTGAACTCAGGTCCTCAGGCTTGGCATCAAGCACCTTTATCCATTGACCCACTGTCTCCCTCATCCTGCTGATTTCTTGAATGGAGGAGAGGTTTGTGAGCATTCGGTCCACCAGAAAGGGAGACATGATTACTAACGTATGAAGACATTTACCCTCAGGGATCACTACAGACCAAGAGGGTTCCTGACAGCTTCCCACTACTCTGTTCAAGTCTCATATGAAGTCCAAATGCATCCCTGGCTGGCCTCAAACTTGCTTTGTGGCTGAGAATAACCCCAAACTTCTCCTGATCCCGTTGCTGCCACACCCAGTTTTTGTGGTGCTTGAGGATGAAGGCAGAACTTTATGTATGCTATGCAAGCACTCTACCCACTGAGCTACACCGCCAGCTTCCGTGCCTTTGACTTTTAATGTTTGTTTTGTTTCCTCAGTTTGCTTCAAGGGGTGATAGAATTTTAAGAAAGCAGTTGAAGGTTAGCCATAATGCAGTCATAGATGAACACTGACCTTGGGCATCATCGTGTTGCCATCATCCTCTCTGGATCCGTTTCTTCTTCTGAGTAATGACTTGAGCTCAGATTTCTACGGTGCCGATGAGAAGTAAAACTTTGTTTTATCTCTGTAAATAAGCTCTATTTACTTAAATTACTTCAATTTCAGTTGTTTATTTAAAATGTTTTTAAAGACTGGCACCTCGAGCATTCAGTGCCTGCAGAGTCTGGCAGAGCAATCAGATCCCCTAGAACTGGAATTAGCGGGAGTTGTGAGCCACTATGTGGGTACTAGGAGCTGAACCTGGGTCCTCTGGAAAGCTAGCCAGTGATCTTCACTACTGAGCCCTCTCTCTAGCCTTGTCTGGAATGTTTTTAAAAAGTCATTCCTATTCTTAGCTGGGCGGTGGTGGCACACACCTTTAATCTCAGCACTTGAGAGGCAGAAGAAGGTAGATCTCTAAGTTTGGACCCAGCCTGGCCTGCAGAGCAAGTTCCTGGACAGCCAAGGCTACACAGAGAAACTCTGTCTTGAAAAACAAAGATTCCTATTCTTTTGTTTGTTTTCAAGACAGGGTTTCTCTGTGTATTCCTGGCTGTCCTAGAACTCCCTGTGTAGACCAGGCTGGCCTACACAGAGATCCACCTGCCTCTGCCTCCTGAGTGCTGGGAAAATGGGAGGGGCGATTAAGGGGTGGCTATGATAAAAATGTACTGTATACATGTATGAAATTTCAAAAAGAATATTACATTGAACAATAAGTAAAAATGGATATGCTTAATGGGCAAAGGGGTTTCCACACAAGCCTAGAAATCTGAGTTTAAGCCCCAGAATTTGTGGGAAAAGAGGGCAACTCCCAAAAGTCATCCTCTAACCTCCACCTGTGCACATAGCACAGATGCCACCTCCTACACCATACACACACATATAAATAGTAAATGAGTCAGGTGTCCAGGCTGTCAATGGATGGATCTGGTTTTAACTTCAATTTATTACATTTTACTGATTTACTCTGTATACAGGAGTGTACAGGAGGGCGTGTGTGTGTTACAGCACAGAGGTCAGAGGACAACTATCAGGAGTTAGTCCTCTCTTTCCACTATGTAGGTGCTAGACTAAGACTCAGGTTTTAGGTTTGGCAGAAAGCCCACTGACCTGTTGCCCTCTATTTTAACTTAATTTTGTTTTGTCCTGAAAGGTAGTCTGTTTCAAAGGTAAATTGTCCTTCAGAAATTTGTAAAAATGCCAGTACAAATGTTTGAATTCATCCTACTTTGCAGCATTTACTTGGGCATCTTCTCTTTTAAAAGCTTTCCTGGTACCAGGTGGGTAGTGGTTACACACCTTTAATCCGAGCACTCAGGAGGCAGAGGAGGTGGATCTCTGTGGGTTCGAGCCTAGCCTGGTCTACAAAGTTCAGGACAGGCAAGGCTACACAAAGAAACCGTCCTGAAAAACCAAAAGCCTTCCTGGCCCATAGTATCTTGGTTGTGATCAATGTATACATGTCAAAACTTCCTTGAATCAATCTATCTAGCTCAGGCTGACCTCAAACTTGTTATGAAGCTGATGACAACCATGAAATCTGGTCCTACTTCCACCTCCTAAATGCTGGGTCACAGGTCTACTAGATTGTGGAGCTGGTAAAGCCAACAAGGAAAGCAAGACAAACTTAAAAAAAAAAAAGTTTTTAAAAGCTTTTTCTTTTTTTGAAAAAAGGTCTCACTATGTAGCCATGGGGGCCAGCCCAGAACTCAGGGATCTGCCTGCCTCTGGCACCACAGCTGGCCTTTTCCTATGTATATGATGTTCATGCCATGGTCCACATGTGGAGGTCAGAGGATAACATGGAGGAGTCAGATCTCTCCTTCCACCGTATGGATTCTGGGGATCAAACCCAAGAGGTCAGGCTTGATGCAAGCGCTCTCACCCACTGAGTCACCACTATCAGCAGCTCCTTACTGGGCCACCATTCACTCTCTACCTCAACTACAAATGAGTTCCAACCACCGTTTGAATAGTTTTACTTCAGACATATTTGAAACTAGAATCACTAGCACCCAGCCAATTCCTCCTTTTCAGCTCCCCATCCCAATAAAGAGCCAGCCCTATTATTCTCCGTGGATCATGGCAACAATGTCTTGCTCTTGGTGTACAAATCATGTCCACTGACCTATTTTTTTGGCGTGTGTATAGGTGTGCCTGCATGTATGTTGCCCTGGCTAGATTTTGTCAACTTGACACAAACTAGTCATTTGGAGAACCGGATTTACAGTTGAGACAATACCTCCACTGGATTTGCCTATAGGTGTCTGCAGTCCATTTTATTGTTTAATAATTAATGCGGGAGGGCCTAGCCCACTGTGGGTGGTAACACCTTTGGACAGGTGGTCCTGGATGATATAAGAAAGCAGGCTGGGCGGCCTATGTGGAGCAAGGAAGCAAGCAGAGTTCCTCCAAGGCCACTGCTTCGGTTCCTGCCTTCAGGTTGCCGCCCTGGCTTCTCCTCATGTTGGGACTAGAAACTGCGAGCTGAAATAAACCCTTCTTCCCCAAGCTGTTTTTGGGTCACGATGTTCACCACAGCAATAGAAACAGTAAGACAGCAGTGTACAGCAGGGGTCAAGGGCGAATGCCTTCTTCAGTTGTTTTCCACCTTATTTTCGGAGACAAGGACTCTCACTGAACCTGGACCCCACTGGTTCAGCTAGAGTGGTCGGCAGGCTCAAGGGATCCCTCTATCCTGTGCCCTGAAGCACTGGGGTAACAGATATGTGGCACCAAGCCCAGCCTGGGGTGCTCAAGATTGCTTCCATCGTAAACACCGTCAACTGAGCCATCCGCTCAGAACAGCTCAATACCCCTCTCCTTCATATCCTTAGTCACCTTACCCAGGTCTCAATCATTTCCCGTCCTGACCTCCTGTTCCTTTTTGCAGATGGAATAATCCTAAGATTGCATTATGGATCATGCTGTGACCCTGCTGCAAACCTTTGAATAGCCTCCCCGCGAGACAGGTTAAAGCCCGGAGCCCTTAGTACGACAGCTATGATCTGGCCTTAGTATCTTGGTACAACACTCTCTCACCACCTGGCCGGCATGCAGTTTCTGGATACTATGTAGACCTTGCAACCCAGCACAGCCTGCCTTTGCCTAGAACGTCTCCCTAGATGGTCTATACTTTCATCTCCTGAGGCTCTTAGGCACCATTCCAGGTTTACAGTCTCCATTCTCCTTGCCTCCCGGGACGCCATGAATACGTCCATTAAAGCAATGGTCCCTTTGCTGCTCTGGCCACCTTCACATCTAACTTTGGAGCAACTGCAGAACAGACTGTTGTTTCTAGTTTTGTTTTTCTCCTCTTTTGATTTATATTCGTAGTAGCTGGCAAGAGCCCAGCATGTAATGGATGCTACAAAATACGTAATCAATACCAAATTAACTTTTCTGATTTTTTTTTCTTTCATTCTTTCTAGGTGGCTAACAGCAGGGTGATTGGGGAGACCTTTCACAATGTCAGAAACTGCAGCCAACCCCGGCCACATAAAACCCCGGCCACATAAAACAGGTAAAAAAAACATGTGGGGAATCACCAACATTTCCATGTGGTGGCTGCGGAGGCCCTGACTTCACAGTAGGTTGTGCTCTGAACGGATGGACAGCACTCAGCCGCTCCCTTATCAGGAAGTGATCAAGTGTGGATACCTTCACCGCTCTGGAAACCTTGGCTAGAAATGACTGGCACTGACAATGTTCATTCCAACTTTTAAGCCTTCTTTCCTTCAGAGTGAAGATATAGTCGGGCGTGGTGGCGCATGTCTTTAATCCCACCACTTGGGGAGGCAGAGGCAGATCTCTGTGAGTTCAAGGCCAGCCGGTCTACAAAGCGGGTTACAGGAGAAACCCTGTCTCAAAACAAAACAAAACAAAAACAAAAAACCCTAACAAAACAAAACAAAACAAAAAAAAAAAAAAACACAAAGAGAAAAAGTGAAGCTGTACCCCAACCTCCAGAGATATAGGCTGTATGACTGATGCACTATCCCAAAACCCATTAAAAATGGTGACTCAAAGACTGCATTTTCCACCATATGCAGAGTGTAGACTTAAATGCACACACAAATGACGTCAAGAGAGACGGGCTAGAGGGGGTTCAAAGGGAATGGGAAGAATGTGAACAAAGTGTATGACACACAGATGAAAACAGCATGACAAAACCCTTCATCCTTGCAGTGAATACATGCCAACAAAGGCACGCAGAAAATCTCTTTAAACACAGACTGGGAAAGGAAGCGAGTCAGCCATGTTAAAACAAAGATGTCTAGCCTACTCCCGTTATAACAGGCTTAGAATTAAACTTCTGACATTAGCATTTTGTTGCCTGTTTGTGATGCTGGGGAATGAAGCCAGGGCCTTCTGCATGCTAGGCATGCGCTCCACAGCTGAGCTAGATCCCTATGCAGACACTAGCTTTCTCTTCAACATTTACTTTCACATTTTATTTTGTCTGCAAGAGGACATGCATGTGTGGACCACAGCCTGGGCGTGAAGGACAACTTCGGGGAGTTGGCTCTCTCCTTCCAACTATGTGGGTCCCAGAGGGCTTGGTGGCAGGTACCTTTATCTGCTGAGCCACCTTGCCAGCCCCAGTTTTAACTTTTCATTAGGAAGCTAAGGCAAAACGGATCCCCCGCCACACCTCCCAACACAATACTCTCAATTCTACTCTAAATAAATCTAAAATCTACACGGAGAACTAGAAGCCATTTTACCAGTCTTTCTGAAGAAAGGGGGTGAACAAAAAGCACCGACAGTAACAGCTGCTTCACTCACTCAGATTTGCACCCCATGCCTTCCTGCCTCACCTGAAGGCCATCTATCCACACAGCATTTCTTCCTCATCTGTCTTTGATTAGACTTTGGTCTGTACATTTAGAAGCCTTTGTTCCTAATTCTTGTTCTTTTCCACAGAGTATGTAAACCCCTACTTGCTAAGCTTAGAGTCTGGGCACAAAGACTGCACCCAAGATGCTATGACCATGTAGGGGAACTAGACACCAATAAGTAATCAACACTTAGGAGCAGGGTGTAAGGCCCGCAGTTTGAGTCAAGTATGTATTCAAAATAAAACTAGGAAAATTTCAAGGAAGGAGAGACCCCGTTGAGGGGGTGCTGAAGAAAATGCTATGGGGGGAGCAACATTTGTGTTGGACATGGACTATTCTAACGGTCACCAAAGTGACTTTGCCCACACAGTCTCAGCATGGCAATCTCGGCTTGTGAAATCTTTTCAATACTTTCGAAAATGCCTTAATTTCTGTCTCATCAAGCTGTTATTTCTTAAAATGATTAAAAGATATAAAAAATAATGATGTTAACAGTAATTTATGTAAAGTTTAGGTCTTTGCTGTTTTTCAAGTTTCCCAGTCAACTTCTCTGACCCAAGAGGCAGGAGACACCTCAATAAGGAGCCATTTCAAACACACAAGTGAACTTGCTTCAGATGCTCTGTCAAATCTGTATTTAAGCTTACTTGAGTAAAAATGAGAGATGAGAGAAATGGTCCGACACTCAGAAGTCAACGATGAAGAAAATCATGGCAACTATGAAATGACATCCACTAACACAGACTTCCTCGAATGAACTTTTAATGAAATATGACCAATGAGCAGTACAGAGTTAAGCCTTAATATTTCTTTCCTATGAAAACCCAGGTAATTATAACAGCCTATCTCAAGGAGGACAGAAGACCATAGTGAATAAGGATAATAGTAACTAACATTTGCTCTGCTCCTGCATGCTTCCTCAAAGAATGACAGAAGAGGCCCCACGTCGACGACAAATTCAATCACGTTTTCCTGATCACAGCTGCAGTTGAAATGTAAGAGATAGCTGCATTTCTGTGGCATTTTAACCAACAACACTAACACTCTCAGCATTTTCTCTTGTACCCTCTGTGTCCTTGTGAGGTAGCGAGGGGAGCAAGAATTTCCTACTTTGTAGATGTGAAAACTCTACACGAAACTTAGCACAACTGCTCTCAACCTCTGAAACCAGGGCATTTTTAAATCCTTACAGTTAGAACATATCCCAGTTCCAACACCAGAATCAGGATATGGAGCCTAAGCTTAGTAATTTTAAGCCACTCCAAAATCCAGCCAAACTTGAGCTGCACTGGTTTAGGTGACTTATGCTCAGTCTTCAGGTACAACTGTTTTCTTCCATATGTTCTTTAAGCACCAATGACAACACAATCTCCTTCAGCACTGAGCAGTTTGCCTTAACGATCTGGATAGCCACTATTGGTCTCTAGTCACAAACAGATCAGGCTATAAATGAAGGTTCTCCATTTTCTTGATGCTCATCCTAACTAGGAACATTCAAATTTTTCAGCTACGAATGGCGTGTTGTTCTGGGAATGGTGGCATATACCTCTAATCCCAGTACTGGGGATTCTGATGCAGGCAGATCACTGTGAGTTCAAGGACAGCTTGAGATACACACTGAGAACCAGTCTTTTAAAAAACAAAAACAAAACACAACACAGAAAGAAAGGCTTGGTGTCAAACAATTAGGTAATTATCAGATTCTAGGTTCAATAAAGAATGAATAACCATGTGATTTCGTTTTCCAGTCAGCACCTTCAAAAATCTGTTGCAAATGAACATTTACTGACAAGACAAAAACAGAAGTTATAAACCAAACTCATAGAAGCTTGAGGAACCGTCACAACCTGTGATACAGCAAGTATGTAAGGACTGTCAATACCTTTTAACTAGTCAATCTTCATCCTTAACCAGGACTTTAAACAAATTTTAAATGCCACCAAATTGAGTTGTACTAGACCAGAAAAAGAAAACGAAACAAAACTCCCACAAAAACAAGAAAAACAAAACAATTCCTGGGCCAGCTATCTTCCCAAATATGTTTAACATATAGTTCTACTTTGTACAGGTTTCTTTTTGATACAGACCATCAAAAAGGATCTTTAACACAGTTCTCTTTTCAAGCAATATAACAAATACACAATAAATACCTATGACCTTTCAGGAGGCAGCTGCAGACTGACCCAAGGCCGAAGCCTCCTGCTTCATAGCAGTACTGACAAGTTCAATTCTCAAAGACCCAAGAATCCCAGCAAGCTGCTCACTGTCCCTAATTTTATTAGATTTAGAACAAAATATACATAGAGCAATCATGTAAAAAGTACAAAGATTTTACTTGCCTTCATCAATTCTTATGTATCTGGACCATATTAATTATACTTTTATACAGAAAGATGTTTCTGTTCTAACAAAAGGAAAACAAAGGAAAAAACCAACAACCTCAGTTCATATGTAGAATTATTAATTCCAGAGTATTAGTGAGACAATTTATGGGTCAAATAGGAAGTAATGTTCAATTCTTTCCAATGAAACTTTCAAATTGTTGCCAACCTGAAGTTTTCAGCATTAAGTCCCATGGGGGCAATGCCTAGGTGATTAAGAATATTCTTAACCTGGTTCAAGCTGGCACTGTTTCAGATGGGCGAGTAAACATTTTGTTGACAGCCTCAATGGAGACTTTGAGGCTTCAATTGTTGTATAATGTAAACAATATGAAATCAAAAATTCTTCATAACATCTACAGTATTATAAAGTTCAGAAATAAAAGAACCGCTGACCATGTGTTCTCCCAGGGTTTACAGTATCAGAGCTCACACCAGAGCTCATACTGAGTACTGTAAGAGCAGCTGAGACTGTACTGTGTGGAGACCAGTTTTCTCAGAAGGCCAAAACTATAGCCAGATGCCAAGAGACAAACATTCCTATTACATCTGAATCAACCTTGTTGGCATATGCGTAATTATAAGTAGATCTGTTTCCCTAGTCTTTAGCCAATTAAGGAACCTTTATCATAATTCTGTTATAGCCATGGACTATAAGCCCAAAACATTATCAAATGAACCAGCACAACATGTCTCCTCTTCTTGTGTTACCCTACTGTCCCCAAATGTCACTCTAATTTTGTACCATGTAGTGATTTTAAAGAAATTGAACTAGAACAAAGCAATCCCTTTGTCCTTTTTTTTTTTTTTACAGTTTTTACACACATTATATATACAACTTTTAAAATAGCTGCACAATTTTATTTCTCATTGCTAGAGAAGTGCAGTCCAGGCAGACCATGCTTCTCAATATATTAAAAATATTAAATAAAACCCAGCCAGTTTCATACTTTCTAAGTCAAGCTGGCTGGAAATAAAGGGACTGGAGAAAGAGCAGGCAGTTGTAAGATGGAACCCAGCCTTCTCCATAAACACTATATAAAATCTTGCGATTCCCTCCTATAGCATCTCTACACGCTCACCTTTAAGCTGGAAGTAACACACTGCTAACGTAGAGAGACCGTGGCAACATGCATATGTCAACTGCCCACTCAACCAACTGCAACCCTGAGGATTTTCTGGCCCAGTGGAAAGAGGAAACACTACGATCATATCTGCTGTAGAGTTGCTTCTCCAGTTCTCAACTTCATGTGTTTTCAGGGTGTTTCCTGGGCATGCACACATGATACTATCACTTCATGGTTCTACTTTCCACAAGTAGATCTCTTCTCCACTGTCCTTCTTCCCAGAAAGCCACTGTCATCCATCCAAAGGTTTTCCAAGATAAACCAAAGTCACTTCTGTGTTGCCATATACCGCAGAGACTGCTGGGTATAAGCAGGCCTTTGGAAGTCCTCGAAAGGCTACCCCCAGGAACTCATACCCACGCTCAAAAGCTAAAGTCTTATCCTCCATGTCCAGGATGACGCGGATCCTCTCTCCTATCTGTAAACAGACAGCACAAGGTTAGCAGGGTATTCACCGAAGGCATGGCTAAAAGAAAGAGGACACAAATTAGACAGAGGAAAATTACAGCACATATATCTTCTAAGTTATCTCTGAAAGTGAGAAAGGGAATTTCTAGATCGGGGTAAAGAGCTTCAAGAAGGAACATATTATTCTTAACATAAATGCTTATTTTGAGTTTTTGTTTGTTTGTATTTTGAGACTGGGTTTATCTGTATAGTCTGGCTGCCCTGGAACTTAACTCTGTAGTCCAGGCTGGCCTTGAACTCAGAGATTCTCCTGCCTCTGCCTCCCAAGTGCTGGGATTAAAGGCATGAGCCTATGCCACCATGCCTGGCTTTAAAAAGGGAAAGCAGCACTGACTGTTTAAACTGCAACTCAATACATCTAGTATTTCTCCCATCTTGAATGAGTAAGACTGTCATTTTTTATAGTTTGCCACTATAAAGAAATGTGCATGGTATGCTGAGGAATGGAGACTAGGACTAGTCAGAGAGCTCTTCTATAGGCTGCTTGCTATCAAGCTCTGGGTTCAATCCTCAGCACCACATAAAATGGAAATGACAGTGCATACTAGTAATTCCAGCACTTGGGAGGTAGAAGTTGGAAGACAGAACTTCAAGGTCACCATTAGCTACACAGTGTGACCAAGGCCAGCTAGGCTCATGAGCTCCTGTCTCCAAAAGGGGAGAACATTAGAAAATCCTAAGATTTATAATTGGGATTTAATACATCCTGCTTATAGTAACTCCTGCTGCTGTCACTAACTGCCTTCATTTATTTCCTGTCACAAATGACCACCAACATCTGCTTTTATCCACTCTTTGCCCAATTGACCACTAACACATCTAATCTTATTATGGTCCTCTAAATTTTGTTTACTGTGCTTACCTACCAAATACAAACAAAGCTCCTGGTCTGCCAAGCAACACTGCTTATTATCCTAGAGTCCTTTCATCAGTCTCAGAATTAGCCCTATTTTGCAGCAGACTAAACTAAGAAGACACAACTAGGGCTGGAGATATGGCTCAGTGGTTAGGAGTAATGTCTGCTCTTCCAGAGGTCCTGAGTTCAATTCCCAGCAACCATGTGGTGGCTCAAAACCATCTATAATAGGATCTGATCCTCTCCTCTGTAATTCAGGCATACATGCAAATCGAGTGCTCATATGTATAAATAAATAAATCTTAAAAAAAAAAAAAAAGACACAACTAAGGCTGAAGAGATGGCTCAGAGGTTAGGAGCACTGGTTATACTTTCAAAGGACCCAGGTTCAACTGCCAGCACCCACATGGTAGCTTACAACTATCTGTAACTCCTGTTCCAAGGGATCCAACACCCTCACACAGACAGACATGCAAGCAAAACAGCACTGTACATACAAATAAATAAGTAATTTTTTCAGAAAAAGAACATTAAAAAAAGATGATGACACAACTAATCCTACTGAAATTCACAAGTTTGCTTCACCTTAGAACATGCAGCATGTATGTTCACAGTAAAGGAACCAAAAAGCAAAAGTCTCACTAGTGTTGGCAGCAGTGGATAAATGTACTTGGGAGGCAGAGGCAGGTGGAGCTCAAGTTTGAGGCCAGCTTGGTCTACAGAGTGAGTTCTAACAGTTAGGGACACACTGGGCTACACTGTCTCGAAAATTCAAAACAAACAAACAAAAAATAAAGTGGGTGGCAGAACAACGAGACAGCATAAAAATAAGCAAAAAAAGAGGGAACATCCAAATCTGAAAACAAACCCCATCCAACTGCACGTGAGATCACAGAGATGGCAGGAAAAGCATGGGCTGAGAAAGCAGAAAGGCCTAGAAGACCAGAGCGAAAGGGGCTCCTGCATACCACAGAGCCATGAAGTTGATGGCCTCGAGTACTAACAAGGCAACATTCACCTTTTCTAGAAAACCTGTAAGTTCCAAAAAATAAAGCAGTTTCTAGAAAAAAAAAAAAAAAAAAAAGACATTCCACACACATCCAATTTTCAGTGAAAAAAAAAATTCACTAGGATAAAACAGGAAAAGTATGACTCTCGAAGTGGTGGGAAATCAAAAGAAACTGACTCAACCTGGACTAGGCTTTCTAATTTGACAAAGAATCAGAGTATATACGGTTATTATATGCATATATAATGTATATATATATATACACATACACACACGCACATACACACTGGTATATTACAGGTAGTCAAAATATGTCCAAAGATTTAAATAAATAAGAAATCTCAATAGAGAAATAGACAGAAAAAGCAATCAAATGAAATCTAGATCTAAAGCCTACAACAGCCAGAACTCATTAGCCTGGTTCAACAGCAAGTTGAGATGGTAGAATAAATTGGCAGTGGCCCTGAAGCCAGAGCAATAGAAATTGTGCAATCAAAGGCAGAGTGCCAAGCATGGTGATGGACACCTTTAATTACAGCACTTGAGAATCAGAGGTTGGTGCGTATCTGTGAGTTTCAGGCCAGCTAAGGACACACAGTGAGACCATGTCTCAAAAACAAACAAAAAAATAAAGAGAAACAAGAGTTGTAGATGAGGAATAAAAGGATCACAAAAATACTATTAAATGGTCCAACAACTATAATATGTGCAAATGGACCAAACTCTCAAAAGACAGACTGTGAAATGCTGTTAAATAACAAAGACTCAGCCACATACTATTTAAGGGTCCCATGTTAATAACAAGATAGAGTTCAAAAACAAAGGGCTGGAGGGATTTTTTTTGTCATAGTGTTCCATGAAAACTTGGAATGGCTACATTAAGTCAGACAATACAGACTCAAACACAGGACTATTGGGAGAGTCAAGGGTCACTTATAATAACAAACAATTAGAGACTTTAGGTCAACGAAGCAAAACCTGCCAGACCCAAAAGAAAAACAGACAAACTAGGTAGAGAGCATAGTTGGAGACTTCAAGGCTTTTCTCAGTAAAAGAACAAATACAAATCACTGGCAATTACAGATGACTTAAACTGTATTAACCGTTTTGACCTATGATTTACAGACTATTCCATCTAAGAAAAGAATAAATGTTGTTTTTAAGCACATATGGAAACTCAAAAGAGGCCATATGTAGAGAATAAAACTAGTGTATACTCACACACACACAAGCAAGCAAGTGCACGCACAGACACATCTTGAGACAGGGTCTCTCTATGTATAGCTCTGGCTGTTTTGGAACTTGTTCTGTAGACGAGGCTGGCTTTGAACTCTCAAAAATCTGCCTGCCTATGGGGACTAACGGTGTGCTATACCAAGCCAGCCTGGTCTACAGAGTGAGTTCCAGGACAGCCAAAGCTATACACAGAGAAACCTTGTCTCAAAAACAAAAAACAAAACAAAACAAAAAAAAAAAAAAAAAGGAAAAAAACAAAAAACCAAAAACCTCTGAAAACACGGTCGTCGGAATTTTCACTGTACCTAAAGTGATGAGTTCATGTTCAGTGATAAAACTGAACATTCCTCCCTGTAGGACATATACAGAACCCAAACAGACAACAAGAATATGAGTTTATGAAAGAAAACCTTGCAGCTTTTGCACTTCAGAAAACAGATACATATTTTACCTTTTACAATGGTGTGCCAGAGCTAATATTTTATTATCATTATTTTTTATGTGTATGGGTGTTTTGCCTGTGAAGGCCAGAAGAGAGCATCAGATCCTTGGGAACTGGAGTTCTAGACAGTTCGTTGTGAGCTGCTATGGGTGCTGGGAATTGAACCTGGGTCTCCTGGAAGAGCAACTAGTTATGTATGTAACTACAATGCTAGGGGATCTGACTTCCTCTTCTGGCCTCCAGGGGCACCAGGAATGCACATGGTACACAGAAATACATGCAGACAAAACACCCACACCAATCAAATAAAATTTGAAAACATTTAAGATATGAAAAATAAAATAATATAGCAGTTTACCTGAACTTGTTTGTCTCTACAGAAAACACCGATACCCCCAAGGACTTTGAATCCACATATTATTAGTAAGAAACAGAGTGAATATGCTTGTATATGTATATACATGCATTTGTTTTGATGAGGTGACAAGAAAAACAAAACAAAACAACCCTGGATTTCTCCTGACAGGAAAGATGACAGTCTTGAACACGAACCAACACACTGCAGCTCCTGGGCCAAACTGGTCTTGCAGCATAAATGTAGTCTTCTGAAGTTCACCATGCCTCTTCATTCACATTATCTATAGCTGATGTGGTACTATACCAACTTGAAAGTGTTTCTGAGACACATCAACAGCAAAGCCTTAAATATGGCCTCAACAGAAAAAGCTTGGCAACCTCTGATCCAGAGCAAAGATGGATTTCTCACATATGTATTAAGAAATACTGACATACAACATTCTACCATTTATTTAAAAATTGCTAAACAAAGACAAAACTCCATAGTGGCTGCATAAGAAGGTCACATTTTAAGCAAACTAAGGTGCGATTTGAAATGGCCCACCCTGAGGAAAGAGCGCCTCTCACCTGGTATTTTGGTGCATTGTTGCACTGTGGGAAACTGCCATTGACTTCCCCATTATGTAGCAGATTATTGTCCACGAGATTCCAGCCCCAGCTCTGGTCGTCACTCCCCAGCAAGGCCACATAACCTTGGCACTGCATGGGGGCCCGTTTCGTAGCAATCCCTATCACTGCCACAGTGCCCAAAGGGCCCTCCCACCATACTTCCCAGGCGTGGCGACCCTCACTGAAACCAATCTTGGTCCTTGCACCATCGGTGCTCTGAGCGATGGGGTTCCGATGTAATGTAAAGCCATTCTTCTTGATGTAGACATTCCTGGAGCAGTCATTAGTGCTGAAGGCATGTTGAAAAGCACGTACCTAAAAACACAAGCAACAGAACAAAGGAAGAATAAACTTGATTTTTCTTAAGTATTAAAATGCAGCAAGCTAAATGTGGTGACTCACACCTGTAATCTCAGCCCTCTGGGATGCTGAAGCAGGATTAAAACTTCAAGGCCGGCCTGAGCTACTTAGCAAAACCCCATCTCTCTCCCTTTCCCCAAGCCAAAAACCTAAGGCTTCGTTTTTACAAACAATATGATTATTAACTTTTAAATAAGACACTATTTCCAAATAATGACTCAAGTTTCTTTTTGGAAAACTAACATTAGATATTGTACCCTGTTAAAAATAACTCCTAGCTAGAGCTAGGCAGGTCTAACTACTGTAATCACTTGAGCCAGTTTAAGATGAACATGGGAAACAGAGAGAGACTCTATCCAAAGAAAGAAGGAACAATCCGACTGTCTTACTGACCAAATCCCAAACTGTAGTATAATTTCTACAAGTAAACTTAAAACTTCAAAACATACACATATACACTATTTTTTCTCTAAAGTACAAGGACATGTACAAGAAATTCCTGAAATGTTTATGCATAAGTAATGATATATGGTAATTGCTTTGAAACAGCCAGAGGCAGAGTGAAGTA
The DNA here is from genome assembly GCF_030254825.1 of Meriones unguiculatus. Lineage (NCBI taxonomy): Eukaryota > Metazoa > Chordata > Mammalia > Rodentia > Muridae > Meriones > Meriones unguiculatus. The sequence goes on from NC_083364.1 coordinate 35,862,799, forward strand.
AACATGAAACTAGATCTGTCATGAGTCATTGGTGAAGCCTTGTAGACGGCGTATGGAAATTCAGCAAACCGCTTTCTTTACTTTTACTTACACTTAAGCGATGCAGTTTTCACACTGTCAAGGCTATGATCAAAAAGAATTATAATCTAGTGTAGCACACGCTGTAATCACTGCTAGGGAAGAGGTAGAAGGATCTGAAGTTCAAGGTTATATCAAGTCTGAGGCCAGCCTGGGCTACACACCAGGGCTGGGATCACTGACAGAGTGCTAGCCCAGCACATGCAAGGAGATGTGAGTGAATTACATCACCACTCTCACTGTTTCAAGTCACATCACCTAGGCAGCACACAAATTCAACCAGAAGAAAGCCAGATGTCTGTCTACAAAAAGCCAAAATAAAAAATTACTAAATAAAAAGATATAAAACTTGGGAGCCAGGTGTGGTACACACCCTTAATCCCAGCACTCAGGAGGCAGACTGCTCCTGAGTTTGAGGCCAGTCTGGTCTACAGAGTAAGTTATGGGGCAGACAGACATACACAGAAAATCCCTGTCTCAAGAAAACACACATACACACACAACTTTTCTGTTTCTATTCTACTTTTTAAACCTCTTCTTCAGGGCTGGAGAGATGGCTCAGCAGTTGCTCTTGCAGAAGGCCTTGGAACCAACTGAAATTCCTACCACCCACATTGCAACTCTAGTTCCAAAGGACCTGACACCCTCTTCTGGTCCCTGGGGACACTGAATGCATGTGGTGCATGAACATACATGCAGGCAGAACACCCATACACATAAAGTGAAAACAAATAAGTCTGGAAAAAAAAAAAAAGAGCGGGGGGATGAGGTTATGGACCTAAAGGGCAATAGCTAGTAAGTACAGGGACCCAGAAAGAGCCTTGTACCTAGTCCCCAGGTCAAGAGTTAATTTTCTCAATAGCCAGCACTATTGTTTCACTGCTGCCCTGCACTGCACAGAGTAATCACTTTTTCAGGTTATTGTTTCCATAAGAAAAATAGACAAATGAAGTAGTCCTGAAATGTTTTTCCTACCTGTTTCGTTTATATATTCTGAAGTTATGTGTTTGTGTGGCATGGTATGTGTGTACCTGTGTGCATGCACGTGTGTGCATGAGATCAGTGCCTGTGAGATGAGGGAATCAGATTCCATGAAACCTGCGTTCAAGGCACTCATCTGCCATCTGACAAGGATGCAGCATGTGCTCTTAAGCTGAGCTATCTCTCTAGCCCTTCCATATGCTTTTAGGCACCTAAAAAAAATCAGTAAACACGGGAGGAAAATATCCAAACAAAAGCACAGCATGAAGAGAATTAAGTCCTCATAATAATATTAAATTAATGTTTCTTCACAACCTATTCCCCAATTCTTACAAATTTCAGTTGCTTTTTCTCTAATTTTTCCCTTTGTTACAAGTAATATTGACAATCTCTTCCTCAACTGATTCTACCACATTTATTTTTAGTGACTCCCTTTGTCCCCTAGAAGTCTACAAACTCACTCCTTAACCTTAAATTCTTTCCAGAGCTTTCTATACAGTATTTTCCCTGACTCTCAGCCAGCTAATAACTTTTGATAGCTCCACACATAGCACCACAGCAACTGTAGGTTCTGCCTAGCTCCAACATCTTCCAGAGCAGGCTGCTGGACTTCCTTTCCCACCTGCCCTGCCTAGCTCCTAGTGCCTATCTGCTGTCCTCTTCCTATGCTCTCTACCACCATCTCTATGAACATATTCTTAGTGAGGACCACCAATTCCCACCGTTCTTCTCTCCCGAATTCCCATTCAGTATTGTCTGCACCATACAACACATAACTATAAGGATCTTGTTTTCAACTACACCTCGAAACTTGTGATCCTAGTAAAAAAGTATTTTGCAAACAAACAAACAAAAATTTTAAAACCACCAAAATCTACCATAATCTAAAGACTCTATACTGTGGAGTCTACAGGAAATGGGAAGGAGAGAAAGCAATAACATGGCAATGAAGTGAGAAACTTAGGATGGTAACAAATAAGTTGCAGGGGCAGGAATAGGGAATTGAATCAATCAAGAGAGCCATAAAAGACTTATCAACTCCTTGTCATAAAAACATATACAGATACTGATTAAATTATAAATTAAACTATAATTATTTCACATTTATGAGACAATACTGCAATCTTTGTATTAAGAAATTACTGTCAGCCAGGCAGAGGTGGTACACACTTGTAAACCCAGCACTCTGGGTGTCAGTACAGGAGGACCTGTGTGAGTTCAAGGCCAGCCTAGTCTATAAAGGGAGTCCCGGACAACCAAGGTTACACAGAGAAACCCTGTCTTAAAAAACCAAAAGAAATTACTGTCAGTTTTGTTGTTGTTGTTGTTTTTAGATGACAGTAGTATCATGATTACATTACTGGTCTTTGTTTTAAGAACAAATGTGGAACATTTTCAAACCCCGAAAATCTCATCTTGAGACTGCCAGTAGTAGGACCATTCCCTCCTTGACCTGGCCCTACACACATAACCTTTTGGTCCCCACCTCTGACACCCCTGAGATGGTCATGTAGCTTGGAGGCCAGGTTACAGGTTAAATTTCCTCTCTCCTTATAAGGCCATGTCCGGCAAGCACCTGAAATTCCTCTTCATGCAAATAAGGCCTCCCAGCACCTTGGCCCTGGTCTTTGTTCCTGTCAATTAATGGAGCTGCTCAATGAAGCCTGCCTTCCAAGAAGTATGTTTCTCCATGCACCCAGCAGTCACCTGAGATCTCCATCACCCTGACTCCCTATCCCTCTGCGCAACCAGTCTGATTGCAGACAATCATGCTGTTAAGGGAGGGGAAGCAGAGTGGGAATGACAAATACTGAGAAATTAAAAAAAAAAAAAAAAGGAAAAATACCCAAGTAATAAATTTTAAGGCCAAGTATGTGTTTAATTCTAACACTCAGGAGGCACTGCAAGTTGGATCTTTTGAGTTTTGAGGACATCCTGGTTTATAAGTTCTAAGACAGCCAGGCCTACCCAGAGAAACAAATCCTATCTTAAAAACAAACAAACATTCTTACATGTCTATGCATCACAGCCTTATTAGTAATAAAATGAGTTTTACTGAAAAAACAAACAAATAAAAAAATTGAAGTCATAGTTTCTGAACAACCTAAATTTATTTATTTATTTGTTTGTTTGTTTGTTTCCAGGCAGGGTTTCTCTGTGTAGCCTTGGCTGTCTTGAACTTGCATTGTAGACCAGGCTGGCCTCAAACTCACAGAGATCTGCCTGCCTCTGTCTCCCAGAGTTCTAGGATTACAGGCATGTACCACTGTACCCAGCCAACCTAGATTTTCTATTTCAACAGCATTATGACCTAGCTTAGGGCTTTTGAGTGCACAATTTTCCCTCAGCTCACCAGCCCACCCTCACTCTCCAGAATAACTGGCCCCCTCAACAAACTCTGTTTCTAAAAGTCAAAAAGACCCAGCTTAGGATATAACTCTGAAATTTAGATGCAAAGTATCTGGGATAAGCAATGCTCCTTGGAGAGAGGTAAAACATGAGTTATAAAAAAGAACTTTTCTGGAACTGGGGGGTGTAGATGTATCAGGTCCTAGTTTGAGCTATAGCATGGAAAGAGAGACGAAAGGTAGGGAACGGAAGGAGAACAAAATGAGCCACCTGAACACTTCCTATCCTCACCCTAGACCTTCTGTTGCCCAGGCATCTTGGGTGTTCTATTTGACTCACCCTGTCAGCTGTCACCTATGTGGAATTGCTCTCTGTGACAGCTCTCAGTCATGTCCTTCTCTCTTCTATGTGCCCTCTGCATCTCATGGCCTAGTCTTTTTAAAACACAGCTTTTCTTCACTGTTCTTCTGTTTAAACTTTTATGGTTTTTCCAGTTGCAGATCAGAGCCCAACTTATACACAAAAGGCTTTCCATGACATATCTAGTTCCAGGTCACCTTCACGATCATATTTCCCTTCATTCAATCCAACTAGAAATGACTATCTTTAGCCTAGAGCTCCTCTAGTCCTTGGCGACCAGGAGCTGCCTATCTGAAATCTGTTGGATATCTCAAAAATACTATGAATTCTGCTTTCCTATAAGTGAACTTGCTGTCACTCCTCTAACCTCTAGCTCAAGTAATTCTGATATTAAGGAAGCCAAATACATAGGAGTCATCCTTAGCTCCTCCTTCCTCATCTCTATTTCAAAACTACTGTCAAAATCTGCAAATTCTTTTTAAAAATTGTTTGATCCCGCAAATTTCAGAGAATATACAGATAACCAATATCTTAATATTCTCTGAGTGAAAAAAATCAAATTTAATTTATGATGACCTAAAATCCTAGTGCCATAGCTAAAGGCAACAGGAGGAACAGTCATCAAATTCTGTAGACTCTTTCCTAAGTCGTCCATCTCTCTCCTCCTTTGCTATCTACTTTCTAATTGTTCTACCACATCCAAAGTCCCTTTCTACCTGTTTTCCATTCTAAAGTCATTTTTCCCCCCTCAGACAAGGTTTCCCTGTACCCCAGGCTGTCCTGGAACTCATTCTGTAGACCAGGCTGGGCTTGAACTCAGAGATCCACCTGCCTCTGCCTCCTGAGTGCTGGGATTAAGGCGTGTATCACCATCACCATCACCATCACCACCACCACCACCACCACCACCACCACCACCACCACCACCAGGCCTGAGGTCAAAAATAACAAACTAATCAAATCACCAATCCCTGCCTCCATCTTTCTTGCTTACAATTAGAAATGGCTTCACTATAGTTTGTCCCCCTCCTTTTCATCTCGCTCAAACCAGCATCATCCACGTTCTCTCAGGGCAACTACTGACATTCCTCTCGTCTCTCATACTAGCCAGAGCCCCTCCTAAGAGGCTCTTCTTGCTCCTCTTGGCCTCTTTATCCTTATCTTTCAGGTCTCACTGAACTTATGCATCATGTCTCATAAGAAAGCCTTCCTGACCTCGATACCTATTTAAATCCTCCATTACTTACACTCAGAACAGCATGCAACTCTCATTCATAACACTTACCAGACGCAGTTTTACAACTGAAATTATCAGATTAATAACTATCCCTCCAGGCTAGGGCTGTAGCTAGCAGGTATTCAATCCCTTGAAGAAAGAAAGAAAGAAAGAAAGAAAGAAAGAAAGAAAGAAAGAAAGAAAGAAAGAAGACAAGCAGGCACACACGCATGCATGTACATGCCCTCAACTACAATGTAATTCCCATAAGGCAAAGTATTGGAAGAGTTTGCATTTTTGCTTTCCTCATTTGTTCTGCCAAGTTTTTAATAAAATTTTCAAATCACCTCATCTTAAAGTTCAGCTTGGTAACATCAACCTTTTCTAATTCTCCACTCAACTCCTAAGCTTTTCCCTTCCATGAACCTCTAGTGTTCCCACACTCCACTAAGG